>NW_024387350.1:205933-663768 GCF_900408965.1 Simochromis diagramma | reverse complement strand
GGTCACTGGAGAATGCGGGTATCGATCCCGCTACCTCTCGCATGCTAAGCGAGCGCTCTCCCATTTGAGCTAATTCCCCTTTGTCGGTTGGGGATTGTAGCTTCATCTTGTCATATGGACCTTTAACTCCGGCGGATCTAAAAAGGACGCCTCGCCTTCATGGGTATCTGGGCATGCCAACTACAACAAGACCCCGTGGTAGAATCACTGCGCATACGAGACATTAAGGACCAACTCTAGTCTGGGCACTACACATTATGCTGGGAGACTGTCACCGTTTGTGGAAGCACCTTTCAGCTGCTTCTGGAGAAAAAGAGATGTCAGACTGGACTGGGGGCATTGCTGCGTGACTCTTGGCTGCCATCGGCCAGTATTGTGAAGGTAAGAGGGGAGACAATCACCTCAGATGGACAAACACTGATGAGGTTTAAAGCCAGCGTTAACCTGACAGTACCTGAAAGGTACTCAGAGGAGACGTGCAAATAAACATTTGCCAAAGGAAGCCACATGCGTTCGTTTGGACCACTGACTATTCTGGAAACAAAGTATCTTTTGGCCATTGTATTAGCAGACCATTCTCTTTAACGTGACCTGTGCAACAAGACCACATGGTGAACTATAGGGAGTACTGAGCCAAAGAAGAGCTGAGGCATTGCATCATGCCTACTTTGGCAGCCAGTCTCACAACATGCATTAAGATAAGTAGAAAGAGGACTCGACGAGGATGGGATTCGAACCCACGCGTGCAGAGCACAATGGATTAGCAGTCCATCGCCTTAACCTCTCGGCCACCTCATCTCCTTGCCTCAGTTTCTTTGCCAGCAGAATTGGGAATTTATTCTGTGACCATGTAGTCTGGATGGACAAAATGCGAGCTGAGCGCTAGTGTATCGACGCAGGGAAATCTACTCCAGATCCCCCACGAGGGGCTGCGTAACACTTTGATTGAAGCCTGGAGTGATGCTGGCTTCTTCTTTGAGCCTGTTCTTCTTGGGGGTTGCCAGAGTGGATCATCTGCCTCCATCTCACCCTGCCCCTAGCATTCTCCTCTGTCACAGCAACCCTCTTCATGTCCTCCTCAACTAGATCCATGAACTTTCTCTTCTGTATTTTTCTTTTCCTCCTGCCTAGCAGCTCCATATTTTACACCCTTTTCCCAGTATATCTTATTTTCCTCCTCTGCACATTTCCAAACCACCGCAGCCTTACCGGTCTAACTTTGTCTCCAAACCGCTCAACCCCAGCTGTCCCTTTGACATAGTCAGTTCTAATCTTTTTCCATCCTGGACACTCCCAACATAAAAAAACTTACCATCTTCAACTCTGACAACTCCATCTCGGCCTCTGGTCTTTTCCTCCGTGCCACAGTCATAAAACAATACATCAGAGCAGTTCTCACCACCGTCCTGTAAAGCTTGCCTTTCACACCTGCTGCTATCCTGGTGTCACAAATCACCCCTTTATTTGGTCTCCACCCACATCTTCCCTTCAAAGTACTCCTTCCCTTGTTAGCACATTACCATTTCCACCCTTAATGACTTTAAACTGCTGTCCATCCTTTCCAGCTTCATCTCTCTGCCATACCAATTGGTACAAGTCCCTTTCTCCATGCTTAGTGTCAAGGCTCACCTTGAACTCACTATAAGGCTTTTCCTTTGCCATTGGTCTAGCACCCCTAGCATTCTTATTTACACGACAACATTACTTTTTCTTTTCCTTCCTTTTCCTTTCAATGCTTCCCTGAAGTGATGACACAAAGCCTTGAAAAGTGAGTATAATGAGTAAAGTCATAGACATAATGAGACAAAACCAATGGATTGGCTACAGAACCTGCTGGGGGGCTGCTCGGGGATGTGCAAAGGGTCACTGGAGAATGCGGGTATCGATCCCGCTACCTCTCGCATGCTAAGCGAGCGCTCTCCCATTTGAGCTAATTCCCCTTTGTCGGTTGGGGATTGTAGCTTCATCTTGTCATATGGACCTTTAACTCCGGCGGATCTAAAAAGGACGCCTCGCCTTCATGGGTTTCTGGGCATGCCAACTACAACAAGACCCCGTGGTAGAATCACTGTGCGTACGAGACATTAAGGACCAACTCTAGTCTGGGCACTACACATTATGCTGGGAGACTGTCACCGTTTGTGGAAGCACCTTTCAGCTGCTTCTGGAGAAAAAGAGATGTCAGACTGGACTGGGGGCATTGCTGCGTGACTCTTGGCTGCCATCGGCCAGTATTGTGAAGGTAAGAGGGGAGACAATCACCTCAGATGGACAAACACTGATGAGGTTTAAAGCCAGCGTTAACCTGACAGTACCTGAAAGGTACTCAGAGGAGACGTGCAAATAAACATTTGCCAAAGGAAGCCACATGCGTTCGTTTGGACCACTGACTATTCTGGAAACAAAGTATCTTTTGGCCATTGTATTAGCAGACCATTCTCTTTAACGTGACCTGTGCAACAAGACCACATGGTGAACTATAGGGAGTACTGAGCCAAAGAAGAGCTGAGGCATTGCATCATGCCTACTTTGGCAGCCAATCTCACAACATGCATTAAGATAAGTAGAAAGAGGACTCGACGAGGATGGGATTCGAACCCACGCGTGCACAGCACAATGGATTAGCAGTCCATCGCCTTAACCTCTCGGCCACCTCATCTCCTTGCTACAGTTTCTTTGCCAGCAGAATTGGGAATTTATTCTGTGACCATGTAGTCTGGATGGACAAAATGCGAGCTGAGCGCTAGTGTATCGACGCAGGGAAATCTACTCCAGATCCCCCACGAGGGGCTGCGTAACACTTTGATTGAAGCCTGGAGTGATGCTGGCTTCTTCTTTGAGCCTGTTCTTCTTGGGGGTTGCCAGAGTGGATCATCTGCCTCCATCTCACCCTGCCCCTAGCATTCTCCTCTGTCACAGCAACCCTCTTCATGTCCTCCTCAACTAGATCCATGAACTTTCTCTTCTGTATTTTTCTTTTCCTCCTGCCTAGCAGCTCCATATTTTACACCCTTTTCCCAGTATATCTTATTTTCCTCCTCTGCACATTTCCAAACCACCGCAGCCTTACCGGTCTAACTTTGTCTCCAAACCGCTCAACCCCAGCTGTCCCTTTGACATAGTCAGTTCTAATCTTTTTCCATCCTGGACACTCCCAACATAAAAAAACTTACCATCTTCAACTCTGACAACTCCATCTCGGCCTCTGGTCTTTTCCTCCGTGCCACAGTCATAAAACAATACATCAGAGCAGTTCTCACCACCGTCCTGTAAAGCTTGCCTTTCACACCTGCTGCTATCCTGGTGTCACAAATCACCCCTTTATTTGGTCTCCACCCACATCTTCCCTTCAAAGTACTCCTTCCCTTGTTAGCACATTACCATTTCCACCCTTAATGACTTTAAACTGCTGTCCATCCTTTCCAGCTTCATCTCTCTGCCATACCAATTGGTACAAGTCCCTTTCTCCATGCTTAGTGTCAAGGCTCACCTTGAACTCACTATAAGGCTTTTCCTTTGCCATTGGTCTAGCACCCCTAGCATTCTTATTTACACGACAACATTACTTTTTCTTTTCCTTCCTTTTCCTTTCAATGCTTCCCTGAAGTGATGACACAAAGCCTTGAAAAGTGAGTATAATGAGTAAAGTCATAGACATAATGAGACAAAACCAATGGATTGGCTACAGAACCTGCTGGGGGGCTGCTCGGGGATGTGCAAAGGGTCACTGGAGAATGCGGGTATCGATCCCGCTACCTCTCGCATGCTAAGCGAGCGCTCTCCCATTTGAGCTAATTCCCCTTTGTCGGTTGGGGATTGTAGCTTCATCTTGTCATATGGACCTTTAACTCCGGCGGATCTAAAAAGGACGCCTCGCCTTCATGGGTATCTGGGCATGCCAACTACAACAAGACCCCGTGGTAGAATCACTGCGCATACGAGACATTAAGGACCAACTCTAGTCTGGGCACTACACATTATGCTGGGAGACTGTCACCGTTTGTGGAAGCACCTTTCAGCTGCTTCTGGAGAAAAAGAGATGTCAGACTGGACTGGGGGCATTGCTGCGTGACTCTTGGCTGCCATCGGCCAGTATTGTGAAGGTAAGAGGGGAGACAATCACCTCAGATGGACAAACACTGATGAGGTTTAAAGCCAGCGTTAACCTGACAGTACCTGAAAGGTACTCAGAGGAGACGTGCAAATAAACATTTGCCAAAGGAAGCCACATGCGTTCGTTTGGACCACTGACTATTCTGGAAACAAAGTATCTTTTGGCCATTGTATTAGCAGACCATTCTCTTTAACGTGACCTGTGCAACAAGACCACATGGTGAACTATAGGGAGTACTGAGCCA
Organism: Simochromis diagramma; assembly: GCF_900408965.1. Lineage (NCBI taxonomy): Eukaryota > Metazoa > Chordata > Actinopteri > Cichliformes > Cichlidae > Simochromis > Simochromis diagramma. The sequence goes on along the minus strand of NW_024387350.1, from coordinate 659,410 downwards.
AAGAAGAGCTGAGGCATTGCATCATGCCTACTTTGGCAGCCAGTCTCACAACATGCATTAAGATAAGTAGAAAGAGGACTCGACGAGGATGGGATTCGAACCCACGCGTGCAGAGCACAATGGATTAGCAGTCCATCGCCTTAACCTCTCGGCCACCTCATCTCCTTGCTACAGTTTCTTTGCCAGCAGAATTGGGAATTTATTCTGTGACCATGTAGTCTGGATGGACAAAATGCGAGCTGAGCGCTAGTGTATCGACGCAGGGAAATCTACTCCAGATCCCCCACGAGGGGCTGCGTAACACTTTGATTGAAGCCTGGAGTGATGCTGGCTTCTTCTTTGAGCCTGTTCTTCTTGGGGGTTGCCAGAGTGGATCATCTGCCTCCATCTCACCCTGCCCCTAGCATTCTCCTCTGTCACAGCAACCCTCTTCATGTCCTCCTCAACTAGATCCATGAACTTTCTCTTCTGTATTTTTCTTTTCCTCCTGCCTAGCAGCTCCATATTTTACACCCTTTTCCCAGTATATCTTATTTTCCTCCTCTGCACATTTCCAAACCACCGCAGCCTTACCGGTCTAACTTTGTCTCCAAACCGCTCAACCCCAGCTGTCCCTTTGACATAGTCAGTTCTAATCTTTTTCCATCCTGGACACTCCCAACATAAAAAAACTTACCATCTTCAACTCTGACAACTCCATCTCGGCCTCTGGTCTTTTCCTCCGTGCCACAGTCATAAAACAATACATCAGAGCAGTTCTCACCACCGTCCTGTAAAGCTTGCCTTTCACACCTGCTGCTATCCTGGTGTCACAAATCACCCCTTTATTTGGTCTCCACCCACATCTTCCCTTCAAAGTACTCCTTCCCTTGTTAGCACATTACCATTTCCACCCTTAATGACTTTAAACTGCTGTCCATCCTTTCCAGCTTCATCTCTCTGCCATACCAATTGGTACAAGTCCCTTTCTCCATGCTTAGTGTCAAGGCTCACCTTGAACTCACTATAAGGCTTTTCCTTTGCCATTGGTCTAGCACCCCTAGCATTCTTATTTACACGACAACATTACTTTTTCTTTTCCTTCCTTTTCCTTTCAATGCTTCCCTGAAGTGATGACACAAAGCCTTGAAAAGTGAGTATAATGAGTAAAGTCATAGACATAATGAGACAAAACCAATGGATTGGCTACAGAACCTGCTGGGGGGCTGCTCGGGGATGTGCAAAGGGTCACTGGAGAATGCGGGTATCGATCCCGCTACCTCTCGCATGCTAAGCGAGCGCTCTCCCATTTGAGCTAATTCCCCTTTGTCGGTTGGGGATTGTAGCTTCATCTTGTCATATGGACCTTTAACTCCGGCGGATCTAAAAAGGACGCCTCGCCTTCATGGGTATCTGGGCATGCCAACTACAACAAGACCCCGTGGTAGAATCACTTGCGCATACGAGACATTAAGGACCAACTCTAGTCTGGGCACTACACATTATGCTGGGAGACTGTCACCGTTTGTGGAAGCACCTTTCAGCTGCTTCTGGAGAAAAAGAGATGTCAGACTGGACTGGGGGCATTGCTGCGTGACTCTTGGCTGCCATCGGCCAGTATTGTGAAGGTAAGAGGGGAGACAATCACCTCAGATGGACAAACACTGATGAGGTTTAAAGCCAGCGTTAACCTGACAGTACCTGAAAGGTACTCAGAGGAGACGTGCAAATAAACATTTGCCAAAGGAAGCCACATGCGTTCGTTTGGACCACTGACTATTCTGGAAACAAAGTATCTTTTGGCCATTGTATTAGCAGACCATTCTCTTTAACGTGACCTGTGCAACAAGACCACATGGTGAACTATAGGGAGTACTGAGCCAAAGAAGAGCTGAGGCATTGCATCATGCCTACTTTGGCAGCCAGTCTCACAACATGCATTAAGATAAGTAGAAAGAGGACTCGACGAGGATGGGATTCGAACCCACGCGTGCAGAGCACAATGGATTAGCAGTCCATCGCCTTAACCTCTCGGCCACCTCATCTCCTTGCTACAGTTTCTTTGCCAGCAGAATTGGGAATTTATTCTGTGACCATGTAGTCTGGATGGACAAAATGCGAGCTGAGCGCTAGTGTATCGACGCAGGGAAATCTACTCCAGATCCCCCACGAGGGGCTGCGTAACACTTTGATTGAAGCCTGGAGTGATGCTGGCTTCTTCTTTGAGCCTGTTCTTCTTGGGGGTTGCCAGAGTGGATCATCTGCCTCCATCTCACCCTGCCCCTAGCATTCTCCTCTGTCACAGCAACCCTCTTCATGTCCTCCTCAACTAGATCCATGAACTTTCTCTTCTGTATTTTTCTTTTCCTCCTGCCTAGCAGCTCCATATTTTACACCCTTTTCCCAGTATATCTTATTTTCCTCCTCTGCACATTTCCAAACCACCGCAGCCTTACCGGTCTAACTTTGTCTCCAAACCGCTCAACCCCAGCTGTCCCTTTGACATAGTCAGTTCTAATCTTTTTCCATCCTGGACACTCCCAACATAAAAAAACTTACCATCTTCAACTCTGACAACTCCATCTCGGCCTCTGGTCTTTTCCTCCGTGCCACAGTCATAAAACAATACATCAGAGCAGTTCTCACCACCGTCCTGTAAAGCTTGCCTTTCACACCTGCTGCTATCCTGGTGTCACAAATCACCCCTTTATTTGGTCTCCACCCACATCTTCCCTTCAAAGTACTCCTTCCCTTGTTAGCACATTACCATTTCCACCCTTAATGACTTTAAACTGCTGTCCATCCTTTCCAGCTTCATCTCTCTGCCATACCAATTGGTACAAGTCCCTTTCTCCATGCTTAGTGTCAAGGCTCACCTTGAACTCACTATAAGGCTTTTCCTTTGCCATTGGTCTAGCACCCCTAGCATTCTTATTTACACGACAACATTACTTTTTCTTTTCCTTCCTTTTCCTTTCAATGCTTCCCTGAAGTGATGACACAAAGCCTTGAAAAGTGAGTATAATGAGTAAAGTCATAGACATAATGAGACAAAACCAATGGATTGGCTACAGAACCTGCTGGGGGGCTGCTCGGGGATGTGCAAAGGGTCACTGGAGAATGCGGGTATCGATCCCGCTACCTCTCGCATGCTAAGCGAGCGCTCTCCCATTTGAGCTAATTCCCCTTTGTCGGTTGGGGATTGTAGCTTCATCTTGTCATATGGACCTTTAACTCCGGCGGATCTAAAAAGGACGCCTCGCCTTCATGGGTATCTGGGCATGCCAACTACAACAAGACCCCGTGGTAGAATCACTGCGCATACGAGACATTAAGGACCAACTCTAGTCTGGGCACTACACATTATGCTGGGAGACTGTCACCGTTTGTGGAAGCACCTTTCAGCTGCTTCTGGAGAAAAAGAGATGTCAGACTGGACTGGGGGCATTGCTGCGTGACTCTTGGCTGCCATCGGCCAGTATTGTGAAGGTAAGAGGGGAGACAATCACCTCAGATGGACAAACACTGATGAGGTTTAAAGCCAGCGTTAACCTGACAGTACCTGAAAGGTACTCAGAGGAGACGTGCAAATAAACATTTGCCAAAGGAAGCCACATGCGTTCGTTTGGACCACTGACTATTCTGGAAACAAAGTATCTTTTGGCCATTGTATTAGCAGACCATTCTCTTTAACGTGACCTGTGCAACAAGACCACATGGTGAACTATAGGGAGTACTGAGCCAAAGAAGAGCTGAGGCATTGCATCATGCCTACTTTGGCAGCCAGTCTCACAACATGCATTAAGATAAGTAGAAAGAGGACTCGACGAGGATGGGATTCGAACCCACGCGTGCAGAGCACAATGGATTAGCAGTCCATCGCCTTAACCTCTCGGCCACCTCATCTCCTTGCTACAGTTTCTTTGCCAGCAGAATTGGGAATTTATTCTGTGACCATGTAGTCTGGATGGACAAAATGCGAGCTGAGCGCTAGTGTATCGACGCAGGGAAATCTACTCCAGATCCCCCACGAGGGGCTGCGTAACACTTTGATTGAAGCCTGGAGTGATGCTGGCTTCTTCTTTGAGCCTGTTCTTCTTGGGGGTTGCCAGAGTGGATCATCTGCCTCCATCTCACCCTGCCCCTAGCATTCTCCTCTGTCACAGCAACCCTCTTCATGTCCTCCTCAACTAGATCCATGAACTTTCTCTTCTGTATTTTTCTTTTCCTCCTGCCTAGCAGCTCCATATTTTACACCCTTTTCCCAGTATATCTTATTTTCCTCCTCTGCACATTTCCAAACCACCGCAGCCTTACCGGTCTAACTTTGTCTCCAAACCGCTCAACCCCAGCTGTCCCTTTGACATAGTCAGTTCTAATCTTTTTCCATCCTGGACACTCCCAACATAAAAAAACTTACCATCTTCAACTCTGACAACTCCATCTCGGCCTCTGGTCTTTTCCTCCGTGCCACAGTCATAAAACAATACATCAGAGCAGTTCTCACCACCGTCCTGTAAAGCTTGCCTTTCACACCTGCTGCTATCCTGGTGTCACAAATCACCCCTTTATTTGGTCTCCACCCACATCTTCCCTTCAAAGTACTCCTTCCCTTGTTAGCACATTACCATTTCCACCCTTAATGACTTTAAACTGCTGTCCATCCTTTCCAGCTTCATCTCTCTGCCATACCAATTGGTACAAGTCCCTTTCTCCATGCTTAGTGTCAAGGCTCACCTTGAACTCACTATAAGGCTTTTCCTTTGCCATTGGTCTAGCACCCCTAGCATTCTTATTTACACGACAACATTACTTTTTCTTTTCCTTCCTTTTCCTTTCAATGCTTCCCTGAAGTGATGACACAAAGCCTTGAAAAGTGAGTATAATGAGTAAAGTCATAGACATAATGAGACAAAACCAATGGATTGGCTACAGAACCTGCTGGGGGGCTGCTCGGGGATGTGCAAAGGGTCACTGGAGAATGCGGGTATCGATCCCGCTACCTCTCGCATGCTAAGCGAGCGCTCTCCCATTTGAGCTAATTCCCCTTTGTCGGTTGGGGATTGTAGCTTCATCTTGTCATATGGACCTTTAACTCCGGCGGATCTAAAAAGGACGCCTCGCCTTCATGGGTATCTGGGCATGCCAACTACAACAAGACCCCGTGGTAGAATCACTGCGCATACGAGACATTAAGGACCAACTCTAGTCTGGGCACTACACATTATGCTGGGAGACTGTCACCGTTTGTGGAAGCACCTTTCAGCTGCTTCTGGAGAAAAAGAGATGTCAGACTGGACTGGGGGCATTGCTGCGTGACTCTTGGCTGCCATCGGCCAGTATTGTGAAGGTAAGAGGGGAGACAATCACCTCAGATGGACAAACACTGATGAGGTTTAAAGCCAGCGTTAACCTGACAGTACCTGAAAGGTACTCAGAGGAGACGTGCAAATAAACATTTGCCAAAGGAAGCCACATGCGTTCGTTTGGACCACTGACTATTCTGGAAACAAAGTATCTTTTGGCCATTGTATTAGCAGACCATTCTCTTTAACGTGACCTGTGCAACAAGACCACATGGTGAACTATAGGGAGTACTGAGCCAAAGAAGAGCTGAGGCATTGCATCATGCCTACTTTGGCAGCCAGTCTCACAACATGCATTAAGATAAGTAGAAAGAGGACTCGACGAGGATGGGATTCGAACCCACGCGTGCAGAGCACAATGGATTAGCAGTCCATCGCCTTAACCTCTCGGCCACCTCATCTCCTTGCTACAGTTTCTTTGCCAGCAGAATTGGGAATTTATTCTGTGACCATGTAGTCTGGATGGACAAAATGCGAGCTGAGCGCTAGTGTATCGACGCAGGGAAATCTACTCCAGATCCCCCACGAGGGGCTGCGTAACACTTTGATTGAAGCCTGGAGTGATGCTGGCTTCTTCTTTGAGCCTGTTCTTCTTGGGGGTTGCCAGAGTGGATCATCTGCCTCCATCTCACCCTGCCCCTAGCATTCTCCTCTGTCACAGCAACCCTCTTCATGTCCTCCTCAACTAGATCCATGAACTTTCTCTTCTGTATTTTTCTTTTCCTCCTGCCTAGCAGCTCCATATTTTACACCCTTTTCCCAGTATATCTTATTTTCCTCCTCTGCACATTTCCAAACCACCGCAGCCTTACCGGTCTAACTTTGTCTCCAAACCGCTCAACCCCAGCTGTCCCTTTGACATAGTCAGTTCTAATCTTTTTCCATCCTGGACACTCCCAACATAAAAAAACTTACCATCTTCAACTCTGACAACTCCATCTCGGCCTCTGGTCTTTTCCTCCGTGCCACAGTCATAAAACAATACATCAGAGCAGTTCTCACCACCGTCCTGTAAAGCTTGCCTTTCACACCTGCTGCTATCCTGGTGTCACAAATCACCCCTTTATTTGGTCTCCACCCACATCTTCCCTTCAAAGTACTCCTTCCCTTGTTAGCACATTACCATTTCCACCCTTAATGACTTTAAACTGCTGTCCATCCTTTCCAGCTTCATCTCTCTGCCATACCAATTGGTACAAGTCCCTTTCTCCATGCTTAGTGTCAAGGCTCACCTTGAACTCACTATAAGGCTTTTCCTTTGCCATTGGTCTAGCACCCCTAGCATTCTTATTTACACGACAACATTACTTTTTCTTTTCCTTCCTTTTCCTTTCAATGCTTCCCTGAAGTGATGACACAAAGCCTTGAAAAGTGAGTATAATGAGTAAAGTCATAGACATAATGAGACAAAACCAATGGATTGGCTACAGAACCTGCTGGGGGGCTGCTCGGGGATGTGCAAAGGGTCACTGGAGAATGCGGGTATCGATCCCGCTACCTCTCGCATGCTAAGCGAGCGCTCTCCCATTTGAGCTAATTCCCCTTTGTCGGTTGGGGATTGTAGCTTCATCTTGTCATATGGACCTTTAACTCCGGCGGATCTAAAAAGGACGCCTCGCCTTCATGGGTATCTGGGCATGCCAACTACAACAAGACCCCGTGGTAGAATCACTGCGCATACGAGACATTAAGGACCAACTCTAGTCTGGGCACTACACATTATGCTGGGAGACTGTCACCGTTTGTGGAAGCACCTTTCAGCTGCTTCTGGAGAAAAAGAGATGTCAGACTGGACTGGGGGCATTGCTGCGTGACTCTTGGCTGCCATCGGCCAGTATTGTGAAGGTAAGAGGGGAGACAATCACCTCAGATGGACAAACACTGATGAGGTTTAAAGCCAGCGTTAACCTGACAGTACCTGAAAGGTACTCAGAGGAGACGTGCAAATAAACATTTGCCAAAGGAAGCCACATGCGTTCGTTTGGACCACTGACTATTCTGGAAACAAAGTATCTTTTGGCCATTGTATTAGCAGACCATTCTCTTTAACGTGACCTGTGCAACAAGACCACATGGTGAACTATAGGGAGTACTGAGCCAAAGAAGAGCTGAGGCATTGCATCATGCCTACTTTGGCAGCCAGTCTCACAACATGCATTAAGATAAGTAGAAAGAGGACTCGACGAGGATGGGATTCGAACCCACGCGTGCAGAGCACAATGGATTAGCAGTCCATCGCCTTAACCTCTCGGCCACCTCATCTCCTTGCTACAGTTTCTTTGCCAGCAGAATTGGGAATTTATTCTGTGACCATGTAGTCTGGATGGACAAAATGCGAGCTGAGCGCTAGTGTATCGACGCAGGGAAATCTACTCCAGATCCCCCACGAGGGGCTGCGTAACACTTTGATTGAAGCCTGGAGTGATGCTGGCTTCTTCTTTGAGCCTGTTCTTCTTGGGGGTTGCCAGAGTGGATCATCTGCCTCCATCTCACCCTGCCCCTAGCATTCTCCTCTGTCACAGCAACCCTCTTCATGTCCTCCTCAACTAGATCCATGAACTTTCTCTTCTGTATTTTTCTTTTCCTCCTGCCTAGCAGCTCCATATTTTACACCCTTTTCCCAGTATATCTTATTTTCCTCCTCTGCACATTTCCAAACCACCGCAGCCTTACCGGTCTAACTTTGTCTCCAAACCGCTCAACCCCAGCTGTCCCTTTGACATAGTCAGTTCTAATCTTTTTCCATCCTGGACACTCCCAACATAAAAAAACTTACCATCTTCAACTCTGACAACTCCATCTCGGCCTCTGGTCTTTTCCTCCGTGCCACAGTCATAAAACAATACATCAGAGCAGTTCTCACCACCGTCCTGTAAAGCTTGCCTTTCACACCTGCTGCTATCCTGGTGTCACAAATCACCCCTTTATTTGGTCTCCACCCACATCTTCCCTTCAAAGTACTCCTTCCCTTGTTAGCACATTACCATTTCCACCCTTAATGACTTTAAACTGCTGTCCATCCTTTCCAGCTTCATCTCTCTGCCATACCAATTGGTACAAGTCCCTTTCTCCATGCTTAGTGTCAAGGCTCACCTTGAACTCACTATAAGGCTTTTCCTTTGCCATTGGTCTAGCACCCCTAGCATTCTTATTTACACGACAACATTACTTTTTCTTTTCCTTCCTTTTCCTTTCAATGCTTCCCTGAAGTGATGACACAAAGCCTTGAAAAGTGAGTATAATGAGTAAAGTCATAGACATAATGAGACAAAACCAATGGATTGGCTACAGAACCTGCTGGGGGGCTGCTCGGGGATGTGCAAAGGGTCACTGGAGAATGCGGGTATCGATCCCGCTACCTCTCGCATGCTAAGCGAGCGCTCTCCCATTTGAGCTAATTCCCCTTTGTCGGTTGGGGATTGTAGCTTCATCTTGTCATATGGACCTTTAACTCCGGCGGATCTAAAAAGGACGCCTCGCCTTCATGGGTATCTGGGCATGCCAACTACAACAAGACCCCGTGGTAGAATCACTGCGCATACGAGACATTAAGGACCAACTCTAGTCTGGGCACTACACATTATGCTGGGAGACTGTCACCGTTTGTGGAAGCACCTTTCAGCTGCTTCTGGAGAAAAAGAGATGTCAGACTGGACTGGGGGCATTGCTGCGTGACTCTTGGCTGCCATCGGCCAGTATTGTGAAGGTAAGAGGGGAGACAATCACCTCAGATGGACAAACACTGATGAGGTTTAAAGCCAGCGTTAACCTGACAGTACCTGAAAGGTACTCAGAGGAGACGTGCAAATAAACATTTGCCAAAGGAAGCCACATGCGTTCGTTTGGACCACTGACTATTCTGGAAACAAAGTATCTTTTGGCCATTGTATTAGCAGACCATTCTCTTTAACGTGACCTGTGCAACAAGACCACATGGTGAACTATAGGGAGTACTGAGCCAAAGAAGAGCTGAGGCATTGCATCATGCCTACTTTGGCAGCCAATCTCACAACATGCATTAAGATAAGTAGAAAGAGGACTCGACGAGGATGGGATTCGAACCCACGCGTGCAGAGCACAATGGATTAGCAGTCCATCGCCTTAACCTCTCGGCCACCTCATCTCCTTGCCTCAGTTTCTTTGCCAGCAGAATTGGGAATTTATTCTGTGACCATGTAGTCTGGATGGACAAAATGCGAGCTGAGCGCTAGTGTATCGACGCAGGGAAATCTACTCCAGATCCCCCACGAGGGGCTGCGTAACACTTTGATTGAAGCCTGGAGTGATGCTGGCTTCTTCTTTGAGCCTGTTCTTCTTGGGGGTTGCCAGAGTGGATCATCTGCCTCCATCTCACCCTGCCCCTAGCATTCTCCTCTGTCACAGCAACCCTCTTCATGTCCTCCTCAACTAGATCCATGAACTTTCTCTTCTGTATTTTTCTTTTCCTCCTGCCTAGCAGCTCCATATTTTACACCCTTTTCCCAGTATATCTTATTTTCCTCCTCTGCACATTTCCAAACCACCGCAGCCTTACCGGTCTAACTTTGTCTCCAAACCGCTCAACCCCAGCTGTCCCTTTGACATAGTCAGTTCTAATCTTTTTCCATCCTGGACACTCCCAACATAAAAAAACTTACCATCTTCAACTCTGACAACTCCATCTCGGCCTCTGGTCTTTTCCTCCGTGCCACAGTCATAAAACAATACATCAGAGCAGTTCTCACCACCGTCCTGTAAAGCTTGCCTTTCACACCTGCTGCTATCCTGGTGTCACAAATCACCCCTTTATTTGGTCTCCACCCACATCTTCCCTTCAAAGTACTCCTTCCCTTGTTAGCACATTACCATTTCCACCCTTAATGACTTTAAACTGCTGTCCATCCTTTCCAGCTTCATCTCTCTGCCATACCAATTGGTACAAGTCCCTTTCTCCATGCTTAGTGTCAAGGCTCACCTTGAACTCACTATAAGGCTTTTCCTTTGCCATTGGTCTAGCACCCCTAGCATTCTTATTTACACGACAACATTACTTTTTCTTTTCCTTCCTTTTCCTTTCAATGCTTCCCTGAAGTGATGACACAAAGCCTTGAAAAGTGAGTATAATGAGTAAAGTCATAGACATAATGAGACAAACCAATGGATTGGCTACAGAACCTGCTGGGGGGCTGCTCGGGGATGTGCAAAGGGTCACTGGAGAATGCGGGTATCGATCCCGCTACCTCTCGCATGCTAAGCGAGCGCTCTCCCATTTGAGCTAATTCCCCTTTGTCGGTTGGGGATTGTAGCTTCATCTTGTCATATGGACCTTTAACTCCGGCGGATCTAAAAAGGACGCCTCGCCTTCATGGGTATCTGGGCATGCCAACTACAACAAGACCCCGTGGTAGAATCACTGCGCATACGAGACATTAAGGACCAACTCTAGTCTGGGCACTACACATTATGCTGGGAGACTGTCACCGTTTGTGGAAGCACCTTTCAGCTGCTTCTGGAGAAAAAGAGATGTCAGACTGGACTGGGGGCATTGCTGCGTGACTCTTGGCTGCCATCGGCCAGTATTGTGAAGGTAAGAGGGGAGACAATCACCTCAGATGGACAAACACTGATGAGGTTTAAAGCCAGCGTTAACCTGACAGTACCTGAAAGGTACTCAGAGGAGACGTGCAAATAAACATTTGCCAAAGGAAGCCACATGCGTTCGTTTGGACCACTGACTATTCTGGAAACAAAGTATCTTTTGGCCATTGTATTAGCAGACCATTCTCTTTAACGTGACCTGTGCAACAAGACCACATGGTGAACTATAGGGAGTACTGAGCCAAAGAAGAGCTGAGGCATTGCATCATGCCTACTTTGGCAGCCAATCTCACAACATGCATTAAGATAAGTAGAAAGAGGACTCGACGAGGATGGGATTCGAACCCACGCGTGCAGAGCACAATGGATTAGCAGTCCATCGCCTTAACCTCTCGGCCACCTCATCTCCTTGCTACAGTTTCTTTGCCAGCAGAATTGGGAATTTATTCTGTGACCATGTAGTCTGGATGGACAAAATGCGAGCTGAGCGCTAGTGTATCGACGCAGGGAAATCTACTCCAGATCCCCCACGAGGGGCTGCGTAACACTTTGATAGAAGCCTGGAGTGATGCTGGCTTCTTCTTTGAGCCTGTTCTTCTTGGGGGTTGCCAGAGTGGATCATCTGCCTCCATCTCACCCTGCCCCTAGCATTCTCCTCTGTCACAGCAACCCTCTTCATGTCCTCCTCAACTAGATCCATGAACTTTCTCTTCTGTATTTTTCTTTTCCTCCTGCCTAGCAGCTCCATATTTTACACCCTTTTCCCAGTATATCTTATTTTCCTCCTCTGCACATTTCCAAACCACCGCAGCCTTACCGGTCTAACTTTGTCTCCAAACCGCTCAACCCCAGCTGTCCCTCTGACATAGTCAGTTCTAATCTTTTTCCATCCTGGACACTCCCAACATAAAAAAACTTACCATCTTCAACTCTGACAACTCCATCTCGGCCTCTCGTCTTTTCCTCCGTGCCACAGTCATAAAACAATACATCAGAGCAGTTCTCACCACCGTCCTGTAAAGCTTGCCTTTCACACCTGCTGCTATCCTGGTGTCACAAATCACCCCTTTATTTGGTCTCCACCCACATCTTCCCTTCAAAGTACTCCTTCCCTTGTTAGCACATTACCATTTCCACCCTTAATGACTTTAAACTGCTGTCCATCCTTTCCAGCTTCATCTCTCTGCCATACCAATTGGTACAAGTCCCTTTCTCCATGCTTAGTGTCAAGGCTCACCTTGAACTCACTATAAGGCTTTTCCTTTGCCATTGGTCTAGCACCCCTAGCATTCTTATTTACACGACAACATTACTTTTTCTTTTCCTTCCTTTTCCTTTCAATGCTTCCCTGAAGTGATGACACAAAGCCTTGAAAAGTGAGTATAATGAGTAAAGTCATAGACATAATCAATGGATTGGCTACAGAACCTGCTGGGGGGCTGCTCGGGGATGTGTAAAGGGTCACTGGAGAATGCGGGTATCGATCCCGCTACCTCTCGCATGCTAAGCGAGCGCTCTCCCATTTGAGCTAATTCCCCTTTGTCAATTGGGGATTGTAGCTTCATCTTGTCATATGGACCTTTAACTCCGGCGGATCTAAAAAGGACGCCTCGCCTTCATGGGTTTCTGGGCATGCCAACTACAACAAGACCCCGTGGTAGAATCACTGCGCATACGAGACATTAAGGACCAACTCTAGTCTGGGCACTACACATTATGCTGGGAGACTGTCACCGTTTGTGGAAGCACCTTTCAGCTGCTTCTGGAGAAAAAGAGATGTCAGACTGGACTGGGGGCATTGCTGCGTGACTCTTGGCTGCCATCGGCCAGTATTGTGAAGGAAAGAGGGGAGACAATCACCTCAGATGGACAAACACTGATGAGGTTTAAAGCCAGCGTTAACCTGACAGTACCTGAAAGGTACTCAGAGGAGACGTGCAAATAAACATTTGCCAAAGGAAGCCACATGCGTTCGTTTGGACCACTGACTATTCTGGAAACAAAGTATCTTTTGGCCATTGTATTAGCAGACCATTCTCTTTAACGTGACCTGTGCAACAAGACCACATGGTGAACTATAGGGAGTACTGAGCCAAAGAAGACCTGAGGCATTGCATCATGCCTACTTTGGCAGCCAATCTCACAACATGCATTAAGATAAGTAGAAAGAGGACTCGACGAGGATGGGATTTGAACCCACGCGTGCAGAGCACAATGAATTAGCAGTCCATCGCCTTAACCTCTCGGCCACCTCATCTCGTGGCCTGGAGGAGATAGCATCTATAATAGGGAACTCAAAACTGGATTATAGATGCTATCTATAATCCAGTTTTGAGATCCCTCCCCAGACGCCTTAACACCCACTTACATCCTGGGCCATCTGACCTCAGGAATTCGCATGATAAGGTGGGGCCAGGTTTCACAACAATCTCATCTGAAACCCTGGCTGATTGGGACCCACACCCAGTTTCACACCTTGGCTCAGCCGATTAGAGGATCATCAGGGGTCCTTTTGTCCCTCTGTGGGGGTTACTCCCACTAGGTTTAAATCTGGGACTCCCCACCATTTGACCTTAGAACTGAAGAAGCTTCTACGATGTGAGGTGAAACGTCTTCAAGCAACTTAAAGAAGTCCAGATGCTTTTCTTCGCAAGCTCCTTTGACTACGATGACCTGGATGACTGAGAACCTTCACAGACATATTACTATGCTGATGTTTGTTCTTCAGATAGTTAAGGGATGTTTTTGAGTTATCAGAGGTACAGGACTACACTTGTGATTGCTCATAGCACAGTCTGTTTATTTATGTATAATAAGTTAGAAGAAATAGTCAAAGCTAGCTCGAATAACCTGCTGAAAACTCTCCAATCCTTTTCCTTCACACGCGACAGATACATTTATCAAAATTACATCATTGGACATCAAAATACATATTCAGACATTGAAATCTGAGTAGTTATTTTTAAATACCAAAGATTTCCAACAAACATGGCTTTAACGTTACAGTATGCTTGTATGCTTGGCTTCGTTTTTTTTTTTAAACGTAAGTGCAGAAAGTTCAGAAGAGTTCATGTTTATAGTTTGTTTTAGATTTGAATACAGAAACTGAGAGTCTCTTTCTCTCCTCTTTGCTGTACGTCCCTGTTGTTATTGGGCTCCACCCGCCTGTGGAGGGGAACCTTCGCTGTCTTCATCCCAAGACGAGGACGTGAACCCAGCAGGAGCGGAGATAGAGTGGGGTGCCGTGGTGTGGCCGAGCCCCTGATAGCGCCCACTTGACGAAGGGGAGGTGGGCATCGACGTGGCTGCCACGGCGATGGGGTCCTGCGAGGTGGCTGCGAGGAGGCCGGTGTGCTCAGTGTGCTCGGGTCGAGCCGCAGCACCGAAATACATCTTGTTGGGACGACCCAGGAACGTCCGGCCTGAGCGGGTAGGGAGGAAACAAACATGTAACAGCTGCAGTGTCTTTTTTCCCTTTTTCTACACTCAAAATTAAGAACATCTAAAACAGAGAGAACAGTAGCACCAAAAGCAGTTTAGCCCCATTTCCAATCACTGATGTGTTCCTCAACAAACTGCTTCAGTGTCATTTCCACATACTGTGATGATTTCTGAGTCAGACACTCACCAACATGGCGGACCTGCTCACTGACATCAGCTCTGATATCAGAAAAATCCCACATGGCCAAAAAGCTGTCAAAACACGACCCCTCCTCTGCTTCCTGATGGACAGAAACAGACAGACAGATAGATAGATAGATAGTAGGGGTGCAACGATATTCGTATCGATATTGAACCGTTCGATACAGTGCTTTCGGTTCGGTACGCATATGTATCGAACAATACAACATTTGTAATTTATTTTATCAATTTTCCTTCTGACGATGCTGTCTGTGTTGAGCGCTCAGTGAATCTGTGTTCGACTACTCCGCCTAGGCTGCACTGTCGAGCGCAGATCCACTGAGCGCTCAACACAGACAGCATAGTCAGAAGGAAGAGCGCAGGGCAAGCTAGCGAGACAGAAGTTAAGCTCTACTTGCAACATTCAGATCTGGCGTTTGGAATTATTTTGGTTTTCATGTGACGTATGACCCTGAAGGTAAGCGAGTCATGGACTAAAGTAAAACAGTATGTTGGATGTGCCATGCAATGCTCAATTACATTGGTGTGAACTAGTGTGTTAGCGCAGTTAGCTCGTTAACGTGTTTGCCGTCTAGCCCCATGCACGGAGCGATCGGCGGTAGCTCGTTAACGGAGATTTGCCGTGTTGTGGCGTTAAGGTCATTTCAACGAGATTAACCTGAAAGCACTAGTGGGAACACAATGAATATGACTGCACATTTACGCCGACATCATCCTAGTGCAAAGACAAGTGGAAGCAGACAAAAAAAGCAAGCATGCTACTAACTTTAGCCGAGTCATTTAGACAGCTGTTAGCACATGATTCTCCTTATGCTGCTGAGAATATAGCCCAGAAGAAGCGGATAGTATAGCTTTTATTTTGGAAAGAGACATTTCTCTGTAATAAACTCTCTTTTCCAAAGATGAGTGATTCCTCAATCAGATACAGGGCTTGCAATATCGCTAGCCCGACGTCCCGGAGCTAGCGATTTTTTCAGTCGGGCTACCAAAATCTATCTCTTCCCTGCCCGTCGGGCTATTGTAGGAAAAATATATGTCAATGCTTTTGCATTATTTCAGAAATGTAGCTGGGTAATTATGTCATTGGCATCGGTGAGCCACTGTCAATATGTGACATATTGAAGTCGCGTTTGAATTTGCGCTTGTTTTTTTGCTTTCACTTTGCAATCGTGCGAACTGTGTATAGAGAGCGACAGCACTGATCTGTGAGTGATGATAATTTGTGCACCAATTCCTCTGACATCGTCTTATTAATCGTTAGCTTACTATGCAAACATGACAAGTGAAATCTCCCGCAGCAAGCTTAAACATGTGAGAGGTTGATCGCGCAGAGAATCGCTGAGCTTATGTGAGTGAGCGTGTAAAAGCATTTCAGTTCTGCTGAGCCAAATAAGACAGGTCAGGGTGAAGAAGTGACAGCCAAAGAAAAGCTTACCACAAAACGGAGAAGTTATGACAAATCAGACTATAAGGCAAAAAGAAAGTGCAGCTTTATGGTTTCATGGACAAAAGAATTTCTGTGGCTGCAATATGATGAGCTAAATAACCAGGGCTGCACATAAGTGGTCCGCAGGTGCGCATTCGCTGTCAAAATAAAAAACACGCACAAGGGTTAGGGTTAAATTTAAAAACTGTACTTTTGAGTTAAAATATATATTTATAATTTTAATAAATGACAAATTAAAAATGCATGAAAATTTTTTTGTATCGAAAAAATATCGAACCGTGACACCAAAGTATCGAACCGAACCGAACCGTGAATTTTGTGTATCGTTGCACCCCTAATAGATAGATAGATAGATAGATAGATAGATAAGGTTACCTGTACATAGGGCTTGTAGGTGAAGGTATAGTGGTGAGCGATGGCAGCCAGAAACATCTCTATGCAGATGATGAAGTCCTATATGAGTAAAAACTCAGTTATCTTTCAGAATAGAAACAGCAGCGTAAAATGTGTTTAACTGTTTTTAAAAAAAATTGATTTCCTTTTTTTGTGCCTTGTGTTTTTGTGTGCCTCTTGCAGTCATTTCACCTTAAGAAGTCAGTTTTTCTGATGTTTCATCCTGTTTCATTTTAGCTGTTCCATCAATTCATGCAGAAAGACCAGAAATATATACAAATTTGTACTGAATGGTTTACTCTTCCATCATCTTTTGTGTTGGTTTGATTCCAGATGTGAGAGTCAGAGTTCTGTCTGATATCAGGCAGCTTTTCTGTCATATTTCGAGGATGTACCTGTTTAAATCCCTCCCTGCTGCTCAGTCTTCTTCTTCTTCTTCCTGGACCCTCAAAGTTTTCAGTGTACCTTACTGTTTTCACAAAGTGCCTTAGGAAACACTGCACTGCTGCTGAGTGTGATCCTAATATCACACTAATGATGTTTACAGTACTTCATTTCACCTAATTCTCCATATTATTTTGTGACTTTGCTTCTGTTTTTGGTGTGATACTTCATTTTTTGCATTTTTAGTTCAACTCCTTGATGTTTGGGCTATTGTTGGTTTCTTGCCAGTTTTTCTGCAGCACCCATCAGCAAGTGTCATTAAAGTCCTCTTTTTATTCTGCTACTCAGTTTTCATGCTTTATCTGAACACTGTGGCATTTATTTTCATCGCTTTTACTGTTTTTAGTTCATTTGTCTTCTAATCTGTACAGAAAGCTGAACGTTGCTAAATTTTAATCTCTGCTAAAAGTCCAGGAAATCTCACCTGTTATCTAAACATGAAGACAAATAAATCAAAGGTCAGCTGACTGATGCAGCAGTATGATCTGTACCTGCAGACCAGTAGCCACGGCCTCCACGCTGTCCCAGTCCCAGGTGTGTTTGTCAGAGATCACACCAACCTTCACCAGCAGTGCTATTAAAACCGCCTGCCTGGAGACAAAATGAATGTATCAGCACTGCATCTGTTTAAAGGGAAAAATGAAACGGCTCAAAACCCAAAGCTATTACAATCACACTCCCATTCTTACCAGAAGGAGACGAACACGACCAGTTTGACACAGAGGAACTTCCCCACAGGCCTGATGGGCATCAGCTCCTCCCTGAGAGCTCGATAGAGCAACACCAGACAATACATGGCAAACTGCAGAGAAAGAAACAAAAATATAATTTTGGAATTTTACTTGATCTCTTGTTCACAGAAATCATAGATTTTAAATTTAGTATTAACTGAGATAACCTAAAAAAAAAGCCTCAGCGATCAGTTTTCACTTTTTCTGAAGGATACTGGCTTAAAAAAAACTGTGTAAAGGTTAAACAGGGTTCAGATAAGTTTCGGGCTGGGGGCTAATGTTTGTACTACATGCTCTGATGTAATGCAGTCTCATACCAGATGTTCAAATACAAAAAACCCCACAATAATCCAGATGTAACCAGGTGTGCTAACAACCAGAAACAGGTGTATTTGACACACTGGGAATGCGAAACTGCTGCTCTGTGATGATGACGCTGAGTCTTTACCAGCTGTGATATGTTGTTGATTATGACCAGGTAGGACCAGGCGTTTCTGAAGCTGAAGTTTGCTTCATCATAAACCCCACAGAGCTGACAGATGCTGCACACAAAAGCAATCAGTCACTTTAGCAGGTCACAAACTTCACTGTTTTTTCAGTTTGCTCTCAGATTACAAAACATATGAAAACATCTACACTTTCCCAAACTGAGGTAGAAAAATCAAGAAAATGGTGTACAGTACTCTACTGTTCCATGTGGATATCGCTGTGAATACATACGTGGGAAAAACAAGTTACTGTAAATTTTTACAGTAGAAAAAACGGCTTTTATTTTCATTTTCAGTCAAGTCAGAGGTGATTTTCATTCTGTTTTTTTTTAAATATTACTGATGTTAGTTGATTTTGAACATTATTTTCTAGTTCAAGTAAAAATATCAAGACAGTGATGTTTATAAAATAATATATAATGAAAACATTTTGTTTCACTTATAAATCAAAACTGTTGAATGAGGTTTGAATAAAAATGTCATGGTTGCTAACAGCAGGATTCTGTACAGCCTTAACAAGCAGAAGATCAGTGAAAACGCAGTAAAGAAAATACTTCCTGTTAGGCTCATGTGATGAGCACAGCTCTGAGTAAAAGTCTGTTTGGACCACAGGAGAGTTTTAGGTGATAAAATGGGCCACGGCTGCTCTAAGTAGGTTAGCAGTGATTGAATTATCACACTAAACACAAGGAGAGGTTTCATCCTGCATTACTAATCATGTTGGAAAAAATAGATATATTTCAACAGCTAACAGAAAGACTACAGCCAATAGCTGGAATCAACATCAAGTATTACTGCTACAGTTACAAACATTAGGCTATAAAACATTACAGTTATAGCACGAAACTCACAGCGCTATCACTGTGGTAACTGGTCTGACCACAGTGTACTGCAGGACTCCCAGCTTACACCTGAACAGCAGCACCCTGACAGAGAGAGAAAAAACTTAACATGCATCCATTCATCACACACTTTGAACTCCCTCTCTGTGACCTCCCTCTTCTTACTCTCCCATGGGCCATGGTGGGCAGCAGCACAGCGGGGGCAGATGTGGCTGCTGCTGCTGGACCTCCAGCATGAGCACCAGGCTGGGATACTGGTTACTCAGGAAGTTCAGCAGGAAAACCAGGAAGTTGTAAATGACGTAGGCCTCGTAGCACTCCCTGCACGTGTCCACGTAGATGGCCAGGTTGGGATATCGCAGGGCCAGCCACTGAAAGACGTTCAACAAGCAGAAATCATAAAGGTCACATGAGGGAAAGAATTTGATGAATTTCATTAAGTGTAAAAGAGTTATAAACACGGCAAAGGAAGAAAATACTGAAGGGTCTGTGTCGCTGGATGTCTGTGTTCGTTTGTGTGTAACAATGACTCACACTGTCCAAACTGTAGATCGGCACCATCCACAGTATCCTGTTGAAAAGAGACAGAGCAAGCTAACTTTAGCTCATAAGTTAGCACTCCACTAAACATCACAGAGCCACTTATAGTCCCAAAAACAACATGGCAACAACCATAATGCTAAAGTTAACGCTTCAGAACAAGAGATTAAAAAATAGTGGGTGAAGTCAAAGTGGCTACATCCAACATTTATATACAGTCTGTGTAAGTTATGCCACATAGTCCAACCACTGCAAGCTCTGGAGACCAGCAGCTCTGCTCAGAGTTGTTCTTATCATTTTTTTTCAAACTCCTGTTTGACTAAAAAAATCTTAATATAGTGTGGAGTAAGTAATTCTAACAATTTCACATCAACTGATACATTTGGATTTAGACTTTTATTTTGAAAGGCAGACTCATAAATGTTCCAAGTTTGTTTTAATTAAAAATCAAATGCTGAGGCAGGTTTATCTTGCTGTAATCATCCCTGCTGCTCACATTGGCCTTTCTGAAGTGTTCCCAGCATAACAGATGGAGGAAAACATCCTCAGAGCTTCTCTGCTGAAGCTAATTTTAGACTTTTCAAATTAGATTAAATTTAATAGCTACCAACAAGAGTAGGCTTTTAGGCACAAAATACCCACTTTCTGCTTTTTCCTTCAACTTCAGCATCCAGCTTGAAATCTGCAGCTTATTTCATTATTATACCTGACGCCTCGTTGCTGACGTCAAATACAACAGTCCTAAAGTCAGACTCTGTCAGACCTGCTTCAGTGTATCTGTGGAGACATTTAGAGTGTTTGAAGACAGAACTGAAGTGCGTGTGTGTGTGTGTTTACCTGATGATGGGCTTCTGCAGCTCAGGCTGTGTGTAGTGCACCATGTGCTGCAGGATCCCCCACAGCGAGATCGGGATGGTCAGAAACACAAAGACGCCAGCGATGAACCAGGCTTTACTGTGAGTGCCGACCTGCACGCAGACACAGACCGCAGGCTTTAAAGTGTATCCAACATCCTTCCTGCAACATCACAGTTAGTCACTGCAGGACTGTTGTGTTTTTTTGTGCAGTGAGAACACTGCATAAATAAAACTCCACCCTTTTTATACATTAAAGATAAAAAACAGATAAACTACTAAAGATGAGTCCATCTTTTATATACAGTCTGCTTATTACAGCATGAACAGGGGGCTACGAGATCATGCGACTATGTTTGGTCCACAGATGAGCACAGGTGGAGGTGTCAGTACTTTGTCCTTCTGCAGCTCCCAGATGCAGAGCGGCAGCACGGCGACCAGCAGGAGGGCATAAAGCACCAGAACCAGCGGGCGGATCCACCTCCTCCACTCTGCACATGTACACGGCATGACGGCAGCTTCACCCTCAACGCAGACTACAGGCACGCATCCTAAACCACAGACCACAGGCAGGTTGTTAAGGCGGACAATTAAAATTGCTGCAGCATGTGTAATTAACCCGTTCATTTCATTACACACTCTTTATTTGACCTGAAAATCACAATTTTGAGCAAATGATTGCATAAAAGTCTTAGCAAACTGCACAAAAAGAGCACAGATTTAGTTTATGATGGCATTTGTCTGGATTAATAATGACAAAAGGATGTGTAATTTAACTTGTGCTTACTTAACAACTTAACACTCTGCAAGCTGGCACTGATTCCAACCAGATAAACAGACATATCTCTGTGGAAAAACCCTCCAAACAATCTTTCAAATGTGAAAACACACATTTGAAAGTATGGACACACTTGTTACAGACACAACTTTTATCTTATGGCAGTTGGAGTTTTTAGTATTTAAAACACCTGTTAATTAGCCCATAAACAAACTAAAGTATGACACTAGTGCTGAGCGGGGAAAACTGCCTTATATTTATTTATTCTGTCATTAAAAGCCAATAAAATATCAATAAAACTTTGTAAAACGCAACCTTGGACTTAAAATCTCCACTAACTGCATAAAAAGTTTGTATTTTGCCAAATTAGAAATGATAGAATACATTAAAAAAAATCTAGCTTATGTTTAAATAAGTAAAAAGTAATATATTTATGGGTCCTACTCTTGAAGTTAGACTGATTTATAGCACTAAAACTCAAATAAACTGAAATCTGTGGGTAATATTTTGGTAAACAGTGCACTATGTGATCCCTATTATACCAAAAAACACATAAGTTTAATATCTTAAGGGCTTTAGGGACCACCACTGTATCCATCCATATTAATTAGGTATATTAGCCTTAAACGTGTTAAAATGACCGTTGGGGTTAAAGCATCCCTCATGTAGCCTCTTAAAGGCGTATTACAGCTTTAAAATGTCGTAAAAATCTTAAATGCCCAGCGTGTAATGAGGTCAGTACACGGTGTATTCTTCAGGCATCACCACCTTTATCCGCTGATCAGTTAAAAGGCTGCTGGTTCGATACAATAGATTTAAACCGAACTGTTAAAAGAAGAAAATGTGGACCGTTACGGCGGAAGACGTTCACTCAGAGCGACGGTTGGCCTGCTTTCATCCTCACTCCGTTCTCTGTTACCAGGCAACGCATCCTTCCTCCGCCCAACCACACGCTGCAAAATGAAGCCCAGCTGATCCCCTTTGATGTTTTCAGTAGACCCCAGATCACTGTCAGACCACCGGACTGATCCGGATCGATCGACCACACACACCGATGTCCGTGTTCGCCCTTTCCCGTGTTTACGCGCCCACGTCATAGGCTGGGACCTCACCCAGCTCCCCGCTGTCCGTTAGTCACGTGGTCAGCGGAAAAGCGCCACAAACAGGGCGTGAACTTTCAAATTAAATTACCTCTGCTCAAGGACATGTTTTTCGTAATGTATGGAAGCTCGTTGACGCCAATAAAAAAATATTTCTTAAAATATTTTTAGACTTAAACAATATTCTAAACATTATTAGTAATAATGCAGAAAAAAAAATCAAAATGCTAAATTACAATTATGAGATTAAAAGTCAGAATGATGAATCAACTAATTCAAACTATGAGACATATTATGAAATTAAAAACTAGGTTACAAAGTAGCAGAGTAAAATAATAAAAGTATCTGAAAACAATAAAGTTATGAGACAAAGAAAATGTATGAGAGTCAGATTAAATATTTTTGTAAAATTTCAATATATAATCTGAAATATGTAAAATAAAATTGCCTCACAGAGCCTCACAGAGCTGACAGCATGATGCGTGTCCCTCTGAAAGCCCTATCTGGGAACCAAAGGACTGAGTGCATTTACAGAAGCTCTTAACTGCAGTGCACTGGAAAAAAATCAGACATTTAGCACTCACACACACATATAAAAACCAAAGCAGAGCTTCATGAGCATGTGGAGAATATACTTTTATTAACAAACACGTGTAATACTTATTAAACAAGTCACAGTAAGTATAGATATAAAACAGATGAATAGTTCAACACTAGTAACTTCAGTCCACGTGCTGACATGTTTAGAGACTTTGGTGGAAGTCAGATTGTTGGTCTGATCGCTGCTCCACAGCACACACAGGTTTTATATTTCACTTCATTTAAATTTCAGCTCCAGCTGCGAAAGCAGAAAGACCCTGACATTTGCATTTACCATCACGTGTGACGTTTGATTTTGTGCGATGTGATGCAAAATTTCAGCCTCTAGAGGACGCTATTGTACCATTTGACATCACAATTGTTTCTGTTTGCACTAACTGAATATTATTTTACATATTTAAACAACAATAAATAGGATGCATAAAAGAAAAAAGAAAAAAATGGCTGCGTGCAACTCAGACACATCTAAGATCTAGAAAAATGAAACTTTTCTGTTAATTCAGAGACAATGCACTGTTTTTGTGGACACACTTCAAAATCCACAGAAAAAAATATCAAAACAAGATTTTTTTTTTTATCAAGTATGAAAATAAAACAAGAAATTCTCTCTTGTTTTAGATGGTTTTTCTATCATGAAAAAATATTGCTATTTCAAATTGATCTGATAAAATAAGATTTTGTTAATTTTCTTTTCTTTAGTAAAAACAAAGATTTGCTGTCATTTAACAGCTTATCTGCAGTAAAAGTTAAAGGGCACAAAAACACATTATTTACGTTATCATAATTAATGTAATACTTTGTTTAGCCACAAGAGGCCCAACACAGACCTTGGGTGATGAGGTCCGGCTCATTTGGCTTTCCAATTCATCCCAAAGATGTTGGATGAGGTTGAATTCGGAGCTCAGGGTTTGAGGAAAACCTTTTCTTTTGTTTTTTTCGAACGAACTCGAACTTGTCACTAAACATTTAAACGTCACTACACTGCAGCTATAAGGTCTGACACATAGTATAACTATATCACATATAATACACATAATATAATACAGAATTGAATAAATGTACTAATAAAGGTAAAGACTACACATGAAAGCGCTGGTGTACTCTGTGCTGTATTTCACACACAGTCAGTGTCTCTGTGTGGCTGCTGGTTCAGCGCTCAGAGCTGCAGATGCAGGCGAGTGTCCTGCTCGCTCAGTGGTCAGTGTGTTTGTACTGCAGGCTCGTCCCGTGGTGGAGAGGCAGCATGCTGTTAGAGAGAGAGCCAGAGTAACACCAGCAGCACAGACAGGACTGCAGAGAGACAGACAGACAGAGGGGAGTCAGGTTAAAGGCGTACCTCTTTCAGCGACTCACAGGAGACACATTGTTGAAAGAGCAGAGAACCACCTCAGCACCTTTAGTATCCTGATATAGCATTATCATCAGCTTGACCTTCAGATCAATCTATTGACCTTGAAGAGGAGGTCAGTGGTCAAATGTGGCATGATATTTTAAGTCTTTATAGGGTATTTTCTCCTGTATGTGTTGCATACACACCACACGTGTAGGGATCATAGTTCTTAAGTTAAGGCTTTAATTCAACCATTAATTTGTTGAGTTGACCTTGAAGGTGTTGGTGGATGTGAGCTAAAATTTAATGGATTGTTAACATGACCTCACTCACACCCCTACGAGGTTTTATTGGAATTCATTCAAAACCTTTCGAGCTGTCGTGTTTACAGACAGAATGACAAGAACCAAAAAACATCAGCGTAACGTTTTATTACCTAAGGTTTAAAAATCTCCACTGTAAAAAGTGTTTCCTGTCTAGGATTGGACCTAATCATTGTTTTAGAAATTAAATGTCCGAATGTCTCTTTGCTGATTTGCTAAATTAACTGAACAAGAGTTACGTATCAGTATGATGTGCTGTTCTTTTAGACACATGTGCTGCTTATTCAGATCTTGTTCTGATGCTAACTGGTCAAAAATAATCAGTCCAAACAGAAAACCAAAAAGGTTTGCACACAAGAGCGCTCTGACATGAACATCATCAGCTCTGTATGATATCTGCATTTGTCCTAAAAGTCATCAGCTTAAACACAAACATCACTAAAAGTTTGCCCATGGTGACCTTTATGTGCTAATTCGGTGGAGTGCCTCTTTAACCCTACAGAACTAACTTCCCATAAGTCTCCTATCAAAGGTCACAACCTTTCCATGTTTATACATCTCCCCTCTCATTCTGTCCTCTAGATAATTCCATTCTGGGAGCATCTGATAAGTCTCTGTTTCTCTGTTATATCTATCTCACGCCCTTTGACCCCGTGACCTTGCTGCGATGCTATGCTGGCACAGAAACAAGCAGATTCTTGGCAGTCTAGATTAAAAACTCGCTCTCACACAGCGCAGCCATGTTCAGTGTTTACCTTGAAGCAGTTTTTGAACTTCTTGGACACAAAGAAGAGGATTATGGGATTGATGCAGGAGTTGATGGTGGCCATGTTGATGCCGATGTAGTCGAGGACCAGCAGGAAACTAGAAAATGTAGACACGTGTAAACAGCCAGAAAAAAACAAACAGAAAAAGCTTTGTTTTCCCAGCAGTGCATGATGGTTGGCCTACTTCAGGAGTTCACATCGCTGCTCACTGAGGTCTCGATCATAGATGATCTTCTTCAGCAGGCGACCCAGATGGAGAGGAAACCAGCACAAGGCGAAGATCAACACCAGGCAGAACACGACCTTAGCGACTTCTCTCCGCTGCAGAGAGGACTTTGCATAAGAAGCTTGTTTGTGTGTTAAAGATAAACAGCCTTTTTTTCAGTGTTGGTGATCACCTGCTTGAGGTGCTCGGTCAGCGAGATCTTCAGACTTTCTTTCTCGTGTTGGATCATCTCGCAGGTCATGAGGCTGTAGAAAATGGCTGAGCAGGCCAGAGGGATGCAGAAGTAGAAACCAAAAAACCACCAGTCCTTTGCTTCGATGTAGTGCTGAAAAACACAGAAACAACCACATTACACCCACAGACTGTACATAAAGGATGGACACAGTAATGTTGGTTTTGGAAACTTCAGCTTTAACATCCTGGCCACCATCGTCTTGTTTTTGGAGACACGAGTGACCATATTTCAATGCAGCCTGTATTCACAGATTTTTTCTGGATGTAAAAACTTTCTAGAATCTGTTGGTTCACATCACAGTGCTCTAGAGCCAACAGCTGACACATGCAGCACAGACCTGAAACAGCTTTACTACATAGCATCCTGCAGGTGTTTTATACCCATCCCTCTGTGCTCTCGTTTTTTCTCTCAGCAGATGGTTACCCGTCATAAAACCATCCTCACAGGCAACTGTCTGGTTGTTCCCCATAAACGCGCCCGTGTTGGCCCACCATGGGTAGCTGTGGGTAAATGAGCCCCTGCATGGCCTCGTCCGGGGTCACTGACCCAGTGTTTTTGAGTTTGGGGGCTTTCAAGTTTTGTTTATTTAAGTATTCTGCTTGTTTCTGAGTTTGCTTTTTGTTTAAATTTTCTTCATGTGTTTTCTTTAGAGTGTTTAGTCTCATTCTTAGTTTCTGGTTGTATTACAGTTTAGTTACCCTCGGTGTATTTGTTCCATCCTCTCCTGTTAGTTTCCTAGTATTACGTTAATTTGTTTCTGCATGCTGCTATTTAGATTTCACTTCCTGCTTTATTTTGATAGTTATGTGTCCTTTTTTTTTCTTTGTTTATGGATTTTGCATAATATTTATCTGCCAATAAAGGTGGGGTTTTTTTCTGTTTAATTCTAACTGCCTCCACACATCTGCATCTGGATCCTCAGTTTCACTCTCCACACAGTCTGTAAAATCCACAGACGGCAGCAGTGTGGGCAGGACAAACCCACGTTTATCTCCCGTGATCCTCAAATGAGTGCACATACGCAGAGTCGACAGCAGTTTAGCCCCTTTGGGTTTTCTATAGACATACCCACTATGGGCTTGTCCAAAGAAAACACGTGGGCCCCATAGCTGCTGTCCTTTTGGGCCTCCATATGGGCCTCAAGGGGGCATGTGTCGGCTCTGAGGCTTTTTATCTTACATTATAAAGGGTATTGTTTGCGGTTCTGTATACTATATAAAACTGATCCTGGATTTGAGTTCAGCTGGGACCTTTATGTCAGCAATTTAACCCCCCCTCCTTGCGTAAATCTCTCCTGACTGTACATAGATGTGCTTGGTAGGTTAACTGATGATTCCAAATTGGCTGTAGGTATGCATATGAGTGTGAACAGTTGTCTATCTCTCTGTGTTGGCACCATGATGTTCTGGCCTCCTGTCCAGGTGTACACCACCTCTCACCCTAAGACTACTGTGATAGGCTCCTGAAAATCTGCAGCATACTGTAATTGGCAGCTGGATGTTGGTGTAGGTGGAGGGGTTGAAACAGCAATCACTGACATGGTGCATTGACATGTTGGAGGAAGAGATGGGAAATTAAATAGACTGACAGTTTGCGAGGGTGTGTTTGGTTTTCTGTTGGTTATACTAACTTTGCACTTGTTTTCCAGAGATTCAGGAAAAGGAGGAGCACAACAAACACCAGCTGGCTGATAAATCAAATTAGTGTGTGTGGATAAATATGCTGGTGATTTGATTTCAGCTCCCTTCTGTGTCAGATCCAAAACATGTTGGAAATGACTCATTAATTAATCCATGTTCCTTGAATGCTGCAGGAAGCTGGCATTACCATCATGAATCAAAACTTTTCCATGTAGGAGAGTGCAACATTAGAGTGAACCAAGCCCACAGCCACACTAATGGGAAATGAACTGGGTTAAAATAAACCCACATTATCCTTTAATAAGCCCATGTGAACATGTTCGTCTTTCTAAACTTTGCTTTTTGTTTATGACCATGATTGTGATCTGTGTTTGGAGCTGGTAGCTTGTACTTGAACCCAGCTGCTTTGTTACGTCAAAGATTCAGTTTTAATATGCAAACACAACACCGATTCAGTCCAAAGACTGATAGCAGGTCAGCTGACCCAGGTTCAGATTCAAGTGCCTGTGCTGTTTGTTTGTGCTACTCATGACCTGGAGACATAAACAGGAAATGTTGTCCTAAACGTCTGAGTTAAAGAGGCCTCGCCCAGAGACGTAAAAACCACGAGTCCATGGAAATGGATGAAAGTGGCCACTTATTTCCCGTCCATGGAGACCATTCATCTTAAAGTGGCATCATGATCAAACCTGACACACGGCTTCTTGCTTTTACCTGATATCTGTTAAACTGTAGCACAAAGTACCAAAGTGCCAAGTCTAATGTTTGTGCAAACACTCACACTGGTGCCTCTGGTTCAGTATGTTTCCCAAGGATACTCTGGCATGCAGACTGGGATAGCTAAGAATTGATAAATCTTTACCACTCCCTACCAGCTCATTCTCTCATTCTCTTATTGTTTTACCTTCAATTTTCTATTTGACATACCACTTAAAAAAGCTTCCTTACAGGTGAAAAAACTATTAAGAGACACGTGAGAGCTGTGGAGGATGTGAAGAAACTGTTGTAGCAGCCAATAGTCAGTTTTGAGGGTTAAATATTTATCAGATGTTCCCATAAACACACACACGCCCACATACGCAAGCTCTCAGAGTGCAGACTCACTTTCAGGAAGGGTGTGTTCCTGTGTGACAACATGCAGACATTGAAGCTATGGTTGTTGTATGTGGAAGGGACCATAGTGAAGGTGACAGCATCCGGCACAGCCAGCACCACCGACAGCACCCAGATCACCATAATCTCCACCGCTGTTACCGTGGGGAGACCCGTGCCCTGCACCCGTGACCAGGATGCCACAGCTCGGTACCTGGAAGTAAGGTGGAACAGTTTGAAAAATACGTCTTCTGTTAATGTTCATGAAAAATATTCATTCCATAAATGTTAGTTTCACACATAGTTTTAGCACAATGACAGATTTAAATCTAATCTGATGCTGATCTTGTTTCCTTTTCAGATTTTCACACTTAGAAAGTAGATAAACCTCCTGATTTCTTAGTTTTTTGCATATTTCTCACACTTACATGTCTCACATCATCAAACCAATTTTAATGTTTGACAAAGATACCAGAGTAAATGCAAAATTCAGCTTTTAAATGATGATTTAATTTAATAAGGATGAAAGTAATCCAAACCTACCCAGCCCTCCTAAACGTAATAACTGGTTGGGCCTCTGTTGGCAACAAAATTAGCTAGATAACTAGCAATGAGTCTTTCTAATCACCGTACAGGAACTCTGGCCCACTGTTCTTTCTAGAATTGGTTTAATTTGGTCACATGAAGGTTTAAGGTCATGTCAACACATCTCAATCTAATCTAAGTCCAGACTTTGACTAAACCACCCCAAAAACCTCTCCTTCTTCTTCTTTTTATTTATTTTTTGAGGTGCACTTAACCCAGGTTTACTTGTCTCCTAGTATTCAGTATTTTCTGGTAGAAAGCAGAATTCATGTTTCCATCTATTATGGCAAGTTGTGAAGTTAGTTTTATGCCAGATGTAACTCAAACCTTCCAAAAGATTTCGCCTCGTCAGGTCACAGAATATTTTCCCAAAGGTTTTGGCGATCATTAGAATGTAGAAGGCTTTTTGTTGTTTTTGGTCAGCAGGGGTTTTCTGCTGGACTCTCCAATGGATGCCATTTTTGCCCAGTTTCTTTATTGTTGAATCATAAACTTTGACCTCAACTGAGGCATGTGAGGCCTGCAGTTCTTTGGATGTTGTTCTGGACTATTTTGTGACCTCCTCGACGAGTCGTCAATGTTCCAAGTTTTCTCTATTTGTGGATAATTGCCTTCAGTGTGGTCCAGTTGAGTCCAAAAACCCTTAGAAATCACTTTTTAACCCTTTTCAGATTGACAGATGTCACTGACTTTGTTTCTCAGCTGTCTCTTTAGACTGTAGCATGATGTGCTGTCTTTTGATATCTTTTTGTCTGCTTGACTTTATCAGACAGGTTCTATTTAAGTGACTTCTTAATTCAGCTGGTCTGGCAGTAATCAGACCTGGGTGTGACTGGTAAAAATTAAACTGAGCTTTCCAAAATATTTGGATAATCACAGTTAATTTGTGATTTAACAAGGGTGGACGATTAATAGGGTTTTTTGTGTGGTTTTTTTACTAGGTAGGTAGGTTTGGATTTTTTCCCTCAATGAATGAAATCATCATTCAAAATGTGGATTTTGAATTTACTCCAGCTCTGCATACAAGCATCACAAGGCCATGCTGGTCTCTTTAGACTACAGCAGCTTTGACAAACAGTAGCCTTTTTAAAACAACAAGCGCCACTATTTGAGGTTTAAGACTAAGACTAGAGGCTGATGACAGAGTCTGTTTTTTTAGACATGTAGATATTTTTGATAAAGGGCATATCTGGATACGACCATCAGCCCAGTGTTCCTTCAGTGGGCTGGTTTCAGTCATTATGCAAATGTATTGTTTATAATAATGTAATAATAATGTATAGTTATTGTAATGTATTGTTTATTATGTTGAGGAAACCTGCAGTCAGCTGAGACTGAAGAAGTCACTTGGATGAGTGACGAAACGTTTCTCCCACAAAACGCTACGTCCAGATGAACAGAATCAACTTTTGGAGATTTACTTTCCTGGATGATTGAGAATGCATCAAGACGATCATCAGCATAGTAAAATTTGTATTACCTGTCCACACTCAGAGCACACAGGCTGAGGACGGTGATGCCGGCTGAAGCTTTCTGCACAAAGGGAACCAGCTTGCAGAGGAACAACCCAAAGTCATTCTCGGCAAAGGGCCACCTCATCGCCAAGGGCTGCACACACACACACACACACGGACAAACCGAGAGAGCTTTAAAACAGTGTGTGAGCAATCACAATCAGCAGGATATTTTTGGGTTGTTATCAGTACGACACTCAACTTCCTGATAGAGACACTCAGCTAGGAAGTGGTTTTGTTCCCCATCATATTGTCCATGTTAGTGCTACACAGGTCATAAATATTAAACCTCCTGATATTGTCAAATGTACTCTTAGAGTTAGGCTTTGATGTTATTTTAGCCACATGCTAAACTGGCAACTTTTCAGAAAAAGATTCTTTGGCTTCCAGTGAATCTTTGAACTAATTTTAAAAGCTTTGTGAGGTCAGACTCCCGCTGATATCCCAGATCCACTGAGACCTCGTTCCAACAGTTGACCTCTCCCACCATCTGATCAGAGCCTTTTAACTCTTCTACTCTTTTGAGCTTCTTGCACTTAAATTTTCTTCAGGACTTCAGGTAAAAACTTATTAAAGGTCACATGTTTCTTAAATGCTACCTTTTGGGATTTTCAAGTCAGTAGATTATGAAAGCTATTGAGGTGTTAAAAGGATTAATACATATAAACTTAAGTCCGGTACCTTATAGACATGGATCGGCATGACTATTGCGATGTATATCAGGTCCCCGAGGGCGAGGCTGGCTATGAGAGCGTTGGGTCCATTCCTCATGCTTTTGTTTTGGGAGATAATCCTCAGCAGGGTGGCGTTGCCAATGATTCCCACAATAAAGATCAAACAGGAAAGCACGACATTGATGTACCTGAAGGTTGCTTTCATTTTCACATTGACTGAGCACCTAACCACCGTAGATGTATTGGTGGACGGTTGTTGTTGTTCTTTGTGTTGCTTCAGCTTTTGGAAGTGTTGCTTTCCGTGACCACTCTTCTTCACATTATTTTGCAAATGATGCGAGCCTGGGTCTAGAGGTTGGTCAGTGCTGTGGAAGCCTGGCAGATCAGACATCACCAGATTTGAGAAAAATGGCTCTGATGTGGGGTTATGTTGGCAGACAGCTGGATCAATAAATGACAAACACCAGACAATCAGCAGCAGGATGAACCCAAAGGGCATAGAGGAAATGCTGTGTCCCATCCTGGAACCCTTCACCGAATCTGCTGCTGCGACTCCAAAAATTCTTATGGACTGCTACTTCTAAACCACTTCCCAAATTTAGAGAAAAATCTGGAGGTAGTAGTGTTTCTAAAACTTTCTGTAGCTTCAAAACTGATTCCAGAAGATCCCTGTTTGGCTGCTCAGATTCAGAAACTTGTTCAAAAGTCCTGAATTCTGGGACTCCAGAATCTTTGTTGCTCTTTGTGAAGCTGGGCTGAAAGGGGACGTGAAAGTGATCGTGGTCCTCAGATGAATCTGCTGTTTTTGGTCTGTGGAGAGAGTAGAATGAAAGTGACAGGTGACTGGTTAGTAAAGGCCACTTTTGAGGATTTTAGTTATATATTTAAAGATATTAATCCTATAAGATGTTAATATTTGGCTAGATATTTCTACATTGAGATAATTCACAGGGCTTGCAGAGGTAATCTCCAAGGAGCAACCTCCAGGACTGGAAAATGAAGCCTGTGAAGTTGCAAATTCCAGTTCTTCTGCTGTCCTCTTGAGGCTGACTTCAGTAGTGAGTAAAGCCCCATAGACTCCCATGGTAAAATGTTTTACAGCAACTTTACAGCATTACATTTTTTTAATAACTCACCTATCTGGATACTGGAGTAAGGAGCTGACTAAAGTCTGCTGCACTCAAAAAAGGAAATTGGTGATTTTTACATTTACAAAAATGTAACTTTTAATTTGTACAAAATAATTTAATGTTTATGGTGAACCTAATTAAATCATGTAGTATCTGTATGAAATTCAACAACTTAATTTATTCCTGTTGAGATGACAGGATGCAATCTAGTATGAGTGGTTAGTTGCCTGGGCTCATGAAATTCACAAGATCACACAAAATTTCAAACCGCAGGGAAAACACTGGAGTTATAAACGCAGGCAACTACACACACCACGTATTGAACTTTATTGTTTGAGAATGTACTTCTTGACACTTTATCTGGTTTTACTTGTTTGGGCCACCTCAGATCAGACTGGGCTCAGTGAACTCTCACTTTACTCCTAAACCACAGACATAACAGAGACGTGTTTGAAGGACAGAACAGTCAGCTGGTGTCAATAAGACATAAAAAAATTAAAGACAGATCAGAGGTGTGAACTCATCAGAATACACTGCTGGCTCACAATTCAAATTTACGTCTGTATAAATGTATGAAATATGAAAAGAAGTTTAAAAATCTCACCTGTTTGAGTTTTTCTGTCTTTGTCTGTCACTTCCTCTTAAAATAAATCCTTCCAAAGTCAATGAAGAAGAAGAAGAAGAAGATTAGTTCCTTCTGCTCAGTCCAGACTAAACTGACTAAAATCAAACTGAGTTCAGTTTTCACTTCCTCGCTCCCTCTTTATCTCTCTCTCACTCTGATTGCTGTAAATGCTCGGGCGTCCCCCTCCTCCCTCCCTCCTTCCTTCCTTCTCGTCTCCCTGTTCACTTGCTGTCCTCCTCCCCTCCTCTCTTCTTTTCAGGTCTCAGTGGAACATCTCATAAAGAAGACATGAAGTCTTTTACCGTCAGTGAGCGTAACTGAAACCGAGCCAGATTTCCCACTTGAGAGCTTGTTGATAAAACAATGTTGTGGAAATTGAAGCTGTAAAAATTTACGACTGCGTCACGAGTGTTTGAACACGAGCGATTCCAGACTCCAGAGTCGGTTTATTACTGTTACAGCGTTAATCCCTGAACTCGTTTTACTGACTGATTCAAACAGTAATTCAACAAAGCTCCACTCCAGCCCAGTCTTCACAACCATCACAGGAACATGCTGAAAACATATCAGGACAGTTTACAGAGTTTTTTATTTTTATGAGTGAGAAACACAAAGTAAACTGTGTTTAACTCAAAGCTTGAACATTCATGGTGGTCACAAATTAATTAACTGATTTATTAAATGGAAATTATTCAGCTCAGTGCTCAGACTGCACACGTGAATTTAGAAGAAAGCGGTGCAGCTGTCCTGGATTTGAACCTTCCCTGCGCCTTTGTTCCCATTGTTTCCACCTACAGTTATAAATACAGATAGACCAGAAAATTGCTACACAAATGCCCAAATGAATCAACACATGCCTAATTCTGCACCTTACAAAACTGTCACCAAAAGTTCAAACCTGGTTTCTGTAAGGCACCAATCAGGGTGACCATGGATCTCTACTGACGTCCAGACATGATAAGCACACAGCTGAAATATTATTAACCGAGGAAACACTCAGTGGATAAAAGAGTTCCTATTTATGATTTTAATAAAAATGGAATAGATTTTTTAATCAGGAAGTACCATTAATCTCAAATCTCTTTCACAAGGGAGACCTGGCCAAAGTGATTGCTATAAACCAAAGATCCAATAAATAAAGCACAAAATAGAAGAATTTATGTATTTAAAAGGGACAGTGCTGTTTAACATAGTCCAGTCCAGCACATAAGTTTATAGCTATTGCTAATTATCAGTTGCTATCTACAACATAATATACAAACAAACAGCACCGTAGTCTCTCAAACACCAATCCGTCTGTCGATCTCCCGAGATAATTACAGAAAAAAGTCAATTTCTTGTGACAGCCTTCCAAACATCTGGTCATGTTTATTTTTTAAGGTGGATTTTTCTTCTTCTTTTAGCTGCTCCCTTTATAGGTCTCCACCGCAGATCATCTGCCTCCATCCCTGTCACACCAACCCTCCGTCTGTCCTTGTTCACTACATCCATGAACCTTCGTGGTGTTCCTCTTTTCAGCTCTAACAGCTTCCTGTCTAGTTGTCAGTGCCGCCACCACCAACCCAAACATCACAGCAGGTCTCACTACCATCTTGTAAAGCTTCCCTTTCACTCTTGCTCCTATCCTTCTGCTACAAATCACCCCTGACACTCATCTCCACCCACTCCACCCACTACCTGCACGCTCTTCTCCACCTCTCATGTGCACATAGTGGGTGGACGCAGGTATTTTAACTCATCAACCTTCACTGCCTCTGCTCCTTGCATGTTCATGTTTCCACCTGTCTTCCCCTCATTCACACACATGTATTCTGTTTTTCTTCCACTGCCTTTCAATCTTCTTTGTGCACTGGAAAGAAGAATGAAAGGCAGAACACCTCCACTGCTGCAGGCTCTTTTTGCACCTCCTCCCAGCTTTCACTACAGATTAGAGTGTTATATGCAAACATAGTCTTTTCCTTTTCCTTTGTCCTTCGCCCAACAGCAGCACAGATTCCACTGATACCCTGTTGGCCAGCAGGATCAGAGACTGGGCCCGGATCAATCCAGTATGAATCTTGCCCATTCTTGATCATCCACCTGTTTGAAATCTAACACTGACACAGGGTGTGCACATGAGAATTTTAGTCTACCTCTTTGAGTCAATAATGTGTTCCCCAGCTTCCAATAAAAAAGTACTTTTTAAACTACATAAAGGCTTTTGAGATCTCATCGCACTAAAAGCAACAAGTAATGTCTTGTCAAGGCAGTGTATCATTTGTTGTTGTTTACAGTTTTTGGAGTGCCTAGAGAAAAGTGATAATACCTGGCTTAAAAAAACGTTTCTCGCTGTTTACCGTTATACTGTCATTATGTTCAGCAATAACAGGAAATGAGAAAAAGCTCTGGATCTCCTGTGACCATGGAAACGTTTAAACATCTGGCAGAAGCACACAGCCCGTGTTATTCCTGACTGAAACATGTTTGTGGGAGCATGCATGGTTAAACATCTGTGACACACGTGTGTCAGTCTTCCAGTTATCTGTCTGTCTTTTTTTGTCTCTGTATGAGTTTGATTTGGCTCCGCTCAGCGTGACCTTTGACCTCAGAAAGTTGATGTCGGGGCTAAGTGTGCCTTTACGAGAAGTCCGTGTTATCTGAGTCCCAGCGAGTCGGTGGAGATATGCAGCCCAGTGTGTGTGCGTGTGTTTTGTTTATTTGTGACAGTAAACTCAGAGATAAACACATCAAAGCTCTACGTGACTCGAAGCATGCAGCCGGATAATAACTCTTTTTCTCTGGCACAAATACACACATATTACTGCCTGGCTCAAAGCCCAGGGAAGGAGCTGGTAGACCTGTGACCTACATCAGAGGATGGCCCTCTCCTTTATTCTCTGCATGCAGCACAGAAGGACATGTTTGTGTCCACAAGATTATTATCATAGGGAGACATTTATAAATTATTACCCTGAGACATTACACACTCACACACACACACACATACACACATACATACATATATTATATATATATGACAGTTCTTTGGGCTTTCGGTTTTGCACCCACGCGTGCAGCTTCTCCGCTGCACTCCTACACACTCTGCTGCGGCTTCACTAAATCAACAGGGAAGAGAGAGAGAGCTCATTAATAAAACACCACATACCTGTACCATGAACCTGACTGGCACTGCCCCTTGAGCACTGCACAGCTGAGCCAGGGACCACACCTTCACCACAATATATGTTTATTTTAATTGTCTGTTGACCCACATTCAGGTATTTGTACTTTACATTCTGAGACAGCATTTGCAGGAAAATATCTGAAAAATTATTAAAAAATTATTAAAGCTAAAAACCTAAAAATTTCACTGCTCATTCTTATAATCAAAATGGGAATTAAAACCCATTGTAAAGGAAAAGCAGTGCCAATTTTGCAAAAATACAAATGTTTTATAAAAACTGTTGATTAATTTTCACTAAAATATCCTTTTTAAATTCGAATTGAATTGAACACGTATGACAAGCTAACACAAACAGAGGCTCCATGTGGTGCTTGAATTAAAACTCAGAAAATACCTTTTTACGTATGATTACTTTTAAATTATAAAATTGATCCAATACTATCAATACCAACTTTGGTATCAATAGTATTGATATTTGGCTTTGGTACTTTCTTTGCCTCCTTTGTTCTGTTTCAACGCCTGTGTTCAGTTAGCCTCTTCAGTAGCTACAGCTGTTCATATCTCAGACATTACTTTTTTTTTTTTTTTACTGCTCTTTCTTCCCTGATATTTTTGGTCAGTGTTGGAGTTTCTCATGTGTGGGTCTTTCCCTGCCTTTCTTACCCCTGTCCACATTAAAGACTGGATTTTGCAGTGTAAGCAGTTGCAGCCCTTTGAACAACATTAGCGTTTATCTTTTGGCTTTTGGCCAACTTGACTCATCCAAGTCCAGTATCCACTCTCACTCAGCTCTGTTTATGCTCTTCAAATAAATCCTGAGAGTCGCTAAAACAATTTCCACTGTATTCCCCAAACATGGGCGCACACACGTGTGTGTGTGTGTGTGTGTGTGTGTGTGTGTGTGTGTGTGTGTGTGTGTGTGTGTGTGTGTGTGTGTGTGTGTGTGTGTGTGTGTGTGTGTGTGTCGGGTGGGGGAAACCCCACAAAGCAAACCTGTCCTATGTTGGTAATAATTTTACCAATTAAACTAATGGCTGGGACGTTCAATCAATCAATAACTTCATCTAATGAATCAGATTGATATTGATCATGAAATCGTATTTGGTTTTCATGGGTCCATATTTTCATATCAACTTTAATAGCAGGAAATTACTAAGGCATGTTCGTTCTCTCTTTTTTGCCATATTCTTCAAGTAACCTATATTTAACAACAACATAATAAAAGGGCAAATGCTGTTTTTGGTGTGCCACTCCAATATTTTTAGAGCAACCTTTGAAAAAAGTCTGGAGGTGCCCCTGTCCCCAGATTGTGTACTTTTAATATTTTTATACTGTTGTTTTTTACGAGCGTGCCCTTTTAGAAGAAGTACTCAAAAAGCCAGCATAGTCAGGCAGCAATGAGTAGCGTGGATTTGTGCATCACTGTGTGAAATCAGTGACCCCTCTGTCGGAGATAACCTGCGAGGTAATGTGCTGCTCTTATCACAGTAAACTGCACCCATGAGGAGCAAGGAGCTTGACAGGCCACATGCCAAGACTAATTTTATAAATGTAATCAGTTTTATGGCGCGGCTTAACTGCAGAGAGGAAAAAGATGTGCTGTGTCTGTGAACAACAAATGCTTTTCCTTTGAAGCAGAAGCATGTACAGGACCACCAGGACCGAGTGCTGCACTTTATCTTCAGTGAGCGCAGGTTTCGTTCTCACTTTCGTCTTGAAGTGCCGCTGATAAAAAGATAAATTACACTCGCAGCTAATTAGAGCGACGAGAACAAACAAGTTCATTTAAACAAGCGAATCAAGCCCACTGAGACAGACAGGAAACAGCCTCTACGTCCCCTCAGCTGCTGATGATTTCCACCCTGAACGTGAAACTTTATT
The DNA here is from genome assembly GCF_900408965.1 of Simochromis diagramma. Lineage (NCBI taxonomy): Eukaryota > Metazoa > Chordata > Actinopteri > Cichliformes > Cichlidae > Simochromis > Simochromis diagramma. The sequence goes on along the minus strand of NW_024387350.1, from coordinate 621,444 downwards.
ATAAAGCTCTGAAGAACCGCAAAGAACACGCAGTGGCACACTATTTCCATCCAGCTGTGGTGAGGCTGAATGGAAAAGTCTCACTGCGGGAACCCGAACATCTGATGTGTGCAGAGTGCAAACAGGGAAAGAAGCAGATGAATCGTGAGGAGGAGAGGATTTAATGCAGTGTTAATAAGAAAAATTTGTGTATCTTTTTGAAATGGCTCCTTTAAAAGCTTTACTCAACCCCCGCTGACTCCACTGCTGCAGTTTTACTGCGTCTTTTTGCTCTGTCAGCGCCCACAGTCAAAATCATTCTTGGCTTTTGTTGTTTTATCCGGACATTTTTGTGACTGGCTGTGGTTTAAAACTCTGTCTGCAAGATTTCTGCAACCATTTGTGCTCACGTGCAAGGCTGGACTGGGACAAAAAAATCGGCCTGGGCATTTTGACTAGAGACCGGCCCACCAGGATAAAGATTGAAAATGTGACGTCATTCAGGGGTAAAACCGCAAAGGATTCTGGGAACTTGTGGCAAGAGGTACTAGCGCACACAGGCTTTCAATTGAACTCAGTTACACAGCGATAAAAAGAAACCCAAAAAATGGCAAGAAGCTGTTGTATTATTAACTGCAATAGCCGGTCGCATGACAGCCACAGGAAGCCGACGGGTAAAGAGATCGTTTTTTTTTTTTTATCGGATTACGTCGTTGAAGAGACATTTTTTAAGCCATGTTTCCGAAGTAAGAGCCGACGGATGGTCTGGATATACCAAATATAACGTCCCAGAACACTCCAGCTCACATGTTAGTCTGCTCCAAGCATTTCCACAAAGGTCAGTCTGCTGTTGTAGTTAATGCGTCATTTTTCGTAACATAATTGGTGATATAGGTTACAAGCAAGTCTGGCGCTGAACAGAAATTGTCGCGCTATGCTCCTTTGTTTATTGTGCATAAATAGTGAATCGTCCTGACACAATATTGTGTTTCGCTTCTGTTATTACCATGGTACATTGACAAAAACATATACTTTTATTCACAGGATAAAACAGTTGTTTTGTATCACTAATTGTCCATTGCGATTACAACATACAATATTATTGTCACTGCTACATTTCTGTAATGAACCAGAAATTATTTCCACTGCTAATTAATTACCATTGAGCTCAAAGGTTATATTAATAAACGGTTAACGAATGTGTATTTATGACGACGATTTGTGAGACTGGTAAACTTACCTTTGTTCGTACGATGGTCTTTCGTTCTACACGGTGCATTTCAAGGTCCTGTACCCATCCGTCAGTAAACTGTACCTGGGCTTGTTGCAGTGACCTGAAGTTACTAAACTTCATGAGTGTATGCACTCACTCCAAGAACCGTATAATTATAAATCTGAGCGTGGTGAAAGTTGGGCAGCACGCTGACGTCTTTTGTCCACTCTGTGTGCTCCTAAGGGTCTGACCCTTTCACTCCTTTGATTTTTTCCTCGTATCTTTTCTTTGTCTTTTCGTCGAGTCTGTCTTTGTGCATTGTTCTCCTTTTGTTTTGTACATTCCTTTTTTGTGCGGCAAAGAAAAAACAAGAAGGTATTGGAACCGGAGAATGAACGTTTTGCGGTGCTACAAATGCTTGCATTTGATGCGGTACTTGGATTGTTTTGCCACGAGTTCCCGGCATGCAATGCGCGAAAATCACGTGATTGTTAAACAAGGGGGCGGGTGCATCCGGCCTCCTCGGCTGTAATTGGTCCAGCCCAGAGTCGATCATGACCAACTGGCCAATCCAACACCTTTCATTATATATACCCTTCCTTAAAAAAAAAAAAATCCATCGGCCCATAAAAACAAAAAATCACCAGCGGTCCACCGGGCAAATGCCCGGTATGCCCGATGGCCAGTCCAGCTATGCTCACGTGCAATAACTAAACTGATTTATGAAGAACAAATTAATGAAAAATAAATTTAATGAAATGAATGAACCCCTCTCTGCAGCATCCTCTGGTGTGTAATGTTACTATTTACAAGCTCTTCATGAACCTCTGTCATATGCAGGTCTTACAAATTACTGATAAAACTGCTAATAACTGATATATAACTAATATTTAAAAATAAATAAATAAATTCCCCCCTCGCCCCTTCAGGCGGTCTATCCTTCAAGCTCGGGTCCAGAGGCCTGGGAGCTTGAGTGTCCTGCGTAGTATCTTAGTTGTTCCTAGGACTGCGCTCTGGACAGAGATCTTGGATGTCGTTCCTGGGATCTGCCAGAGCCGCTATCGTTTTTTAAAAGTGCTTTATAAATAAAATTGGCTTATTATAATATATTAAATATTTGGAAAGATTTTGATCAGAATTGTTTTTTAAAGTCAGTGAAGCTTCTTAAAAATTACGCACTCTCTGAGATAAAGCTGTAAATTTACAGGGAAAATACTGTCAGACTTTATTCCTCTTCATTCTGGGATTAATGCAAAAAAAAAGAAAAGAAACTTACCTGTTAGAAGAGAAAGAAAAGAAAAAAACTGGACTTTATGAAGTTTTTGTTAAGCAGTTTATACAAGATACACATGAAGTCACCACGAATGCAATAATAACAAACCCATGGAATAAATAAAATTAATATACACACAAAAAAATGATTGTTTTTAATGGGACCACCTGACCGGAAGCAGTTCAGCTCGTTGCTCTGGTCGACTTGGTTCGGTGTTGTCATAGTGACGAAGTTGAGTTTGCTGGCAGCGTGGAAAGTTTTTCTCTAATAAAACTGGCGGTGAGTTCGTGTTTCTGCGCTTCTTTCTCCGTGTGTTACATTTAAAATCTTAGCAGGGTTACTGTTATTTTATTCTATTTTATTTTTGTTATTCCGGTTTAATGACATTAGCTTCACGTTCTAGCTTCATTCCGGAGCTTTTCGGGTGCACCTCACCCGCTTCACCGTCACGCGCAGCTGGTTGTGTCTTTCTTTCGGTAATTCAGGAGCTCTGCGTGTGTTTTTAAAAAGTGCAGCTGTAAATATCACAATTACACTCCAGAATAGTCTGCCTAACTTATTCTCACTTAAATTATTGTAATTGTATTTAAACGACCTGCGCTCTTTGGTGACCCTGTTAGATGCAGCAAAACTGTTCAAATCAAGATAAAAACCCTGTGGTTTTAGAAGAGGCATCAGTGTTAAACTGATTGAAGTTCATACATAAAGTTTTCTGTGGGGCGGGGTCCTCTCTCTCTCCACCAGGTTGACCTGCAGGTGAAGATGAACGCAGCTGTTGGGTTTCTCCCTGAAATTAATACCAACAAAAGCAAACAGAGGAGCAGCACTTACTACAGGTAAGGACCGGCTGCAGGGCAGGAAAGAGCAGAGAGCAAGGAGGATATCTCACCCTATCCCTATCACCTCCTGTCACATCATCTCTCTGCATGTCCTCTGTTATTACATCCACCAATCTTCCTCTTTTCCTCCTTTTTCTTTCCTGGAACACCCACACAGACGTTCTCGTGACCTTGTCTTTACTTCTTCATCAAAATCAAAGCAAACATCACTTGTGCTTATCTGTGTATTCGCTAAATACTAGGGCAAAGTATTCCACTGCTTTCTTTATCAAAGCTATTTCATAGTGCTCAGGTAATGAAAACAAGCACCACATAACTGACAGGTTGTTGTATTACTGATGTGTTTTCTGTGTCATGCCATAACCTGCTGATATGCTTTACATCTTTGACAGCATGACATTAGCGTGAAGACAGAAGTAACCCTCAGAGTAAACTTTAACCTCACTTTCAGTGTTCGGTGCAGCTCTTACAGCTGCTGGTGGCTCTCTTAAAGACAGGGTGGAACATAAATACGCCCTTGCCTTTTTACGGACAGAAACAGGAAGTTGTAATCAGAATATGTGGCGATTTACCCCGCTATCAGATGTATTACAGTCATCACTTACTCCATGTGCATCTATTGTGTTTCAGTGTCATTCATTTCCCCTTACTATTAACAGATGAACTGTGGCACTATTAGAGAATATTTGATTTCCTTCAGTGATGACTGACGCAGTCCTGAAGTATTCAAACAGTGTTTCCTCAGCATAACCAAAGCGCTCCACCTACAGAGTGTGCTTAGAAAGCAGCACTGGTGCTAACTGCAGGTCTTTGGAAGTAATTTCCACTTAAGGCTTCTTTGTTTAGAGCAGCACTCAATGTGCTGGAGAGCGCAGTGACATAGCAGCAGGGTATCAGTCTCTGAAGTAATGATGGGAACTCAACTTCCCGTGTGTGTGTGTGTGTGTGTGTGTGTGTGTGTGTGCGTGTGTGTGTGTGTATTTTAGCAGGATGAAGCAGACGAAGGAGTCCCTCAGAGCCAGACTGGGCCCGGCTCGACCAGCAGAGAGTCTGACCAGGAAAGAAATCGCTCTGTGAGTTCATCCTCAGTGTCACTGGGTGGATTTTAACACAGGCACCACCACTTTAATCACCATTTTATCATATTTGATAATGTCTCTGGTTGGAGTAGTGGGCACTCATAGGGATCATTTTATGCGAGCGCGCTCAGAGCCTGCAGCTGAGAGCCCAGCTTAGTAGTGAAAGTTTATAACCACCATCGTCGTCCCTGTGATCTCTGACTGTGGTTTGATATTTTGTGGAGTAAGTCCAAATCACTTTTATCTATATAATGCCACATCACAACAACAGTTGCCTCAAGGCGCTTATTGTGAGGTAAAGACCCTACAATAATACAGCTAACACAAAGAAAACCATAGCACAGCTCTCAGGTGTACAGGTGCCAGTCAGCAGTTAGTTTAAGGAGTTAGAGATGTACTGCTCAGCAATCGTGACCGTGAAATCTGAGTGGTGTGAGCGCCCCCTGCTGCAAAGAGAAGGGCTGCCGACTGATTTTTCTCCTGTGACACGCCCACACCGAGCTGCCTAACATGGTCTTCCTCCTCTCTCACATCTGTAATCTTTACTCCTCCTCCTCCGTCTCTCACATCAGGTTCAGAAGCAGTCCGAAGCAGAGCATCTGTGTGCGGCTGCTGCAGGAAGGCTTCCACAGGTATCTGTTTCTCCGTCAGCAAGATAAATGTTTAATGTCTGACTCAAAAACAAGATTCTGCAGTCGCAGGCTGATCGTTGCACAGTTTTGCTGATGTACAAAAACAAAATTACCGTCAGTGTGATCAAACACTCACAGACATGAAATACATGTTTTTTATAATGAAGAACTGATTGTCCATCAGACACGCAACACATTTCGTTATTTCACACAGGACCCAACCAACACTGCTTGTTTCCTATTTTCCTACAGCACCCAAACGCCTCAGAGCCAGCTGTTTTCCACTGTACAGTGATGTTAAATATCTAGCTGAGCTTTTCCTTCATGCCATCAACACTTTCTGGGTTAGAGACCCCCAAACTGCACAGAGTGGCACTTTTTAAGTCATCTTATTTTGACAGCAGCTCTGAGCTCTCTTAAGTTTGTTAGTGCTGGAGACAGGTGTGTGAGATTTTCAGGCTTTGTTAAAATCTGCAACCAAAGATAAAACCTTCTCATGGTGTACGTCTCAGTTTCAACAGCAACACTGCATTCATTTAATGTCTATGACACAGGGGGGAAGAGCCGGTACTCTGGAGAAACCTTCAAAATGCATTTTATGTTTTGTTTCTCCCCCACATGTTGATACCACACTCATCTCACTGCTGTGATTCCTCCCGTGTTATATTGAATCTCTGTTTGACGGTTTGTGGCTGATGCAGGCGCGGTGAGCATTTGAAGTTATTGCTATCAAAGACAATCCGACTTGGAGTAATTACTGGCTGCAGCAAACTCCAGTTTCCCTTTGACAGGATCATGAGAAATAGACTGTACAACAAACATTATAAATAAAAAAGAATCCATGGAAGATGGAGGCTTCCACAGTTGATGTTTAGCTTCAGTGCAGCACATTTCTAACAAACAGTGGACTGGTGCTCTGACGTGCTTTTCCCAGGTGGTCATTCCAGTTTACACAAAGTTAAAAAGATCCCCCAAAAATGTCTTTCTGTCATTCAGGTCGTTCTCTGAGCTCGTCTCTCTGCTGCGCTCTGATCAGGACTGGAGGGCGACGGCTGAACCGGGATCACTCAGGCTTCGTGCTCCTCCTCTGGTGGAACAAAGACACAAAATGGAGACCATTAGCCAGCACCTGAGCTTGGCTGAGGAGGCTGAAAGGACCGGTACACACACACACACACACAGAGCCTCGATTCAATCCTTCTGATTCCAGTAAGGCTTCATTTAGTGATTAGATCAGTGTGTTTGTGTGTCAGTGACATAATGAGTGTAAGGTTATTGTTGGTAGAACACAGAACAAGACTGCGTCCATGGTTCAGGACCAGGTGACTTCTGTTGCAGATATCTGGTCCACCGTCTGCGAGGAGCGTCTCCTTTTGAGTCGGTTCTTCTCAGACCCCGAGGACCTCTGGCTCCGCTTCTACTTCTACCACAGCTGTACTGACAGAGAGAAAGGGAGGTTCTCCAGAGCAGCCACCGAGGCCCGGGCCTGCCTGACTGAGCTGTACCTGGATCGAGGTGCACACACCGAGTATAGTGACAGTGAATGATCAGAATCACAGCACTTTATTAATCCCTGAGGAAAGCATGTGGTCACAGTTGCTCCAAGACAGTAGAAACAGTAACTGACTAATCTGAATTACTAACGATGACAGTGAATAATGAAACTCTCTGACTGTCTGCTCTTAGCCTGTCTTAACGTCCAAGCTTCCATTCAGCCTCAAACTTGGCTGGTTTATTTCTGGTGAGCGCAGTGCCAAGGTCGAGGTGATTTAGATGAGCAGCACTAAAAACTGCGGCCAGTAAAACCTTGAATCACATTCAGATTAAAAGAAAGTCAAAGCTGAACATGAAGTTTTGTTTTCTTCTGTGTTTCATTTTTATGTGAGACTGAGTATCACCTACAATAAGACCTTATTTAACTTGCATTTGCAGTGGAAGGTGTGGCTTCTCCTTTCAGTTTGATCCTGAAACGTTCATTGTAAAAATTAATCATAATTACAAACTTAAACATTTGAATCATTGTAAAATACCAGCCAACCTTGCAGTCCGTCTGTAATACGTTTTAGGACCACTGTTGCCCGCACTGTGGGAGTGTCTAGTGCTCTGCTCTGTGTGTAAGTGGAGATCCACAGATGTACACACAGGCATACTTGTCCTTCACTGACACTGATGCATTAGTCTCTTACCTAAAGAGGGCAGTTGTGTGTTGGTCCTTTGTGAGTGTTGTAGCTGTGTAGTGTCACCAGGGGGCAGTGTTGAAAAGATAAGATCCCCTCTTGCTTGTGCTGTTATTGGTCCTCGTGATAAATTACAACATACAACACCCCAGCCGTCGGACATCCCTCTATGAGCAAGCATTTGGAGACGGTGGGAAGAAAAAACTCCCTTTTAACATGAAAAAACCTCCGGCAGAGGAAGCTTCAGCCATCTCCTGGTTGGGGGTGACGAGAAGAAGACAAGACAAAGAACACACTGTGGAATAAAGCCTGAGATTAAAAATAACTCTAACTCAAATTAATAATTTATTGTGACAGGGCGGTGCAGAGAAGACAAGAAAGATGGAAGACCGACCTGAATGCAGCCCTCTGTGTTAGTCTTATGGCGTATAGGTCACCTGATTGACCCTGTGAGCTAAATCAGCACTCAAAAAATGAAACATTTCTTCACTCAGATGATCTAAAACTCAAGCTTATTCCCTCAAAACCAGCTACATGTTTGGTATTTTTATTTGATTTAGTTGTTTTGTTGCTGTTTTTTTCTCTTTATTTTCCTGTGACGGTTGAACTCATGTTGCACCCACTCTTATAAAAATGCCACCTCTCTCAGGTGAGCTGGAGGAGGCGAGGCAGCAGGGAGAGCTATGCCGCAAACAGGCGGAGGACGGCGGCTGGCTGGACTCAGACGGTCGGCCCCTGAAGCTCCGGGCCTGCCGGGATCTGTGGAAGATCTACAGAGAGCTCGCGGAGGCGCCGCTGGCCACCGAGGACCACAAGAAGGCCCTGACGCTGCTTCACGAAGGCAACAGCAGGGCCGTGGAGTGTAGGTGGAACCAGGGCTAAAAACACAGTGAGAGGCAGCGCATCGGAGTAATCTATGCACGGAAACACACACATGTGTAACATTTAGATTAAAAATAGACCGAGGAGGAGGTGTTTGTGCTGAGAGGATCACAGTGAAGGCGAGAAATATTCAGCAAAACAACGAGTACCACGTTTTCAGAGGGGGTTAAGAACTGGTCCTGACAGCTACAGAGTTTGAAATGTTTATTCTTCTGAAGAAGGAGGAGATTTGTCTGTTTATTTATTCTGTTTGTTAAAATAAATTACAGGGTTTTTTAACCATAATCCAAACGAAAGCCTCAACGCAGTCGCCAAAAAGAATTTAATTTCTGAAATTAACAAATATATAATTTATGTTGAAAGCTTTGTGGTTCGATATAAACATTAAAAACACCACACTCAGTGACCTAAAGGTCAAAGGTCAGAAAGGTCTGAAAATCTTGTGAATGCGAGACAAGTATTTTCAGTTGATACCATGGGTGTACCTACTACAAGGTTGAGGGTTATTGCTGGGCATCTGATAAACAAACATCTATTATTATTATTTTTAAAGTATTTTTTTACAAAAATCCTGATGATATTACTTTGAAATTTTACTTCTTCACAGGAAGATCTTTGAATTTGAAAACTAAAACCTATATATGGATAAACTCCTCAATAGAAGTCAGGCCTGCTAAACAGACATCAGATCAACTCTGCTTAAAAGATCCTTTAAAGCATAGGTGTCAAACTCTGGCCCGCGGGCCAAATTTGGCCCACAGCCTAAATACATTTGGCCCGCGAAGCCATACCAAATTACTATTAGAGCTGACCTACTGGTATTATACAGCTTATATATATTGTTTAGTATTAAGCTTTGCTTGTTCCATATTCAGTTTTTTAAGAAAAACTTGTTTGAGTCCATAAGAAAAGATTCATTCTTATATCTGGAGGAAGATTTTTTTTTTTTCAATAAATATTAACGTCAGCCCGCAACTTTGTTCCAAATTTGAATTTTGGCCCACTGTGTATTTGAGTTTGACACCCCTGCTTTAAAGTGAAGCTTTCATGTGATCACAGAAGATTAGTGTTTATAACGCGGTTTTTATTTTTACGTCTGTTTCAGCTGAAGACAAACACATGAAGGGGGAGGCGGCTTTCCAAGTAGGCCTGGCCTATCAGAGAGCAGGAGACCATAGCACAGCCAAAAAGGTACCAAAGATTGTATTTGACTTCTGAACGCCACAAAGAAACAGCTGGTCAGTAAAGTTTTAACAGCTGTTACTCAAAGACGTGAACAAAGTGTCATAAATGTTGGAGCAAAAGGTAAGCTTCAAGCAGGTAAAGAAAATCGAGGGCTCGGGGAGAGAGGGAAAGACACGACTCGATAAAAAGGAGGACAGGATGATTTATACCCTGATGAGGAAAAGGAGAGAGCAGAACAAACAAGCTGGGAATCAGCAAGACAGACAGGAAGTAAAACTCACAAAAGACAGTGAAGAAAATGGACTTTCAAAGTAAAATAGGAAGAAAGCAAATGCAAACATTAAACAGAGAAGAAGAGGGACTAAACAGTAACAGAGAAAAAAGGGAACACAGGAGGTTAATGAGATTAAGGGTGGTTTCCAGGAAGTCGGAACTTCTAAGTTCCCAGTCAGAATTTTCATAGGCAGACACCGAGCATTCTCCATCCACGAACAAGCTGCAGCTGCGTTTTTTAAGTGCAAAAACACAAATATTATGCTGTATTACTAATGATGCATGAGTGGCTGTGTTTACTAACTAGAAAAGCAAATCCAGTTTTTCATGCTTTTCCAGCTTTCCTGCTGGAATACAATAACTCAGGAGGGATGTTACTCCTGACGTCTCACACGCGGCTTTGAAGTAAATGGAATAAGACTGAAACCAGGGAGACAGATTAAGAGGTGTTAATAGTAAAACCCAAGAACAGAAAATCAAACTCAAAAACACAGAACCCGAGGGAAAAGGCAGTTTAGGTGGGACTATTTTAGGCTGCGGATGAATCCACATGTGTGTGGTGTAGGCAACAAGTCACACAAAAGAGCCACTTACTGTGTTTTTAACAGATTTCAGTGGAGCCCCATTTCATACGCACATCCACCCAAAAATTATTCAACTGTGTGTGTGTGTGTGTGTGTGTGTGTGTGTGTGTGTGTGTGTGTGTGTCCAGTTCTTTAACACCAGCATGGAGATTTTTCACAGCCTAGACGGCACAGACAGAGCGGTGAAGGCCTGCATAGCTTTGGCAAAGTCTCTAAAGAGGTACACACACACACACACACACAAAAGTGTGTTATGGTGACTAAAACTGAATTAAATTAAAAAAAAAAACACAAAGGAAATTTCTACAGTTTAAGTTAAGTTTATCAGCACATTGTCTGGAGGTCTCTGTGCAAATGTGAGTCAAGTAGCCTTCTTGTAGTCAAGTGTTCATTTTCCATCCTTTGTGTGTGTGTGTGTGTGTGTGTGTGTGTGTGTGTGTGTGTGTGTGTGTGTGTGTGTGTGTGTGTGTGTGTGTGTGTGGCACAGCGAGGGATACTTCGAGGAGGCAGTCGCGTGTCTGGAGAAGTTAGTCGCCATGTCTCGTAGCAGCGGACTGCATCACAGACTGATCGACGTTCATCTGTGTCTGGGAAACATCTACTTCAGCAGGGTACCAATCACACCCCACAGTATTCAGTGCAGGAATCAATAACCAATCACACTGATTTATAGCAGCTGAAAAATGTTAGCTTTGCCTCGTAAACACCTGGGCTTGCTTCCCCATCTCTGTGTGTCTCTGTAGAGTCAGTATGTGAAAGCTGCTGAGTACTACCTGCAGGGCTACAAGGTGGCCTGCACCACAGAAGATGTGGCTCGGCTGCAGAGAGCGCAGGTCGGTCTTTTCTTTACGTCTTTAGCAGTCGGCCGTAAAAGCCTGATGAGGTATCCGTGTCACACAGTTTGTGAATGCAATACCTCGGGAACAAGGATGACATGTTACCTCTTTTATACACTTAAGATAAAAATAGAGTAAAGGATACACTTGTGCATCCTTCATTAGAGTCCTTCAGCCTGTGAACTTTGAGACCTGTGACTCAGGAAGTAGTCATGAAGTTAAATTGACTGAAGAGTCTGAGGACAGTTTATGTGGATCCAGATGTCGACTGTAAGGCCGTGACCCTGCTGCTTTTCCTCCATCAGGTGTTGGTGGCCTCCGCTCACGCCCACGCCACGAATGGAAAATACAGCGCCAACCTTACCTCAACCTCGCCCGCCGCTCTGCAGGCGCTGCTCGCCTGGAAGGTGAAACGAGGACGCGAGGACCTCAGTGTGGATTCCGAGGACTACTACTCTCCTGCCTGGTTTTAACAGGCCGTCGTTTGACAATATGAGGGAGAGAAAGGAGAAGAGTTACCTGTTACCGTGAATAAAGATGAAACCCTGAAACATCTGCTGTGTGCTTTGTCGAGGCCAAACGTTTTGGCAGCAGCACAAAGTTACTGTTTAAATCTTTCTTCAGATGTTTTTTTTTTTTCATGTGGCATCGAGATATCATACAGATGTGATGGAGTGGAGAACAATCATGAGCATTTCATAACATGCAAAGACTTTTATTCATAAACAAATCAAATTTATACAAAGAGTCAGTATTTACAGGGCTGAGCCTGTAAACTTGCTATAGGTGTGAATGGTTGTCTGTGTTAGCCCTGCAACAGTTTAGCAACGTGTCCCGCATCTCGCCTAAGATTCGTTTTTACTGTCATTCAAACATTTGAAAGGAAGGAAACACAGATCACAGTAATGAAGCATGCTACCAAAGACTATAGGATGCTATATGATAGCTGGGATAGCCTAGAACATCTACGGTCGTTTACCCAAATCTCGCCTCCGTATAGTATCAATTAAAAATAAGAGTGAAAAGGATAAACGCTAAACTAAAGATGGCTCCTTTAGAAACCTTTCCTTCTCTCGCACTGCACCGTGGTTTACTTTTCAGTTGCATCAGCTGAAGGCCATCATCCACAAAGAAATGTACAACAGTCATAATGATGTCATTACAAGGACGCTCCTTATCACACAGGTCTAATCACAGCACGTCACGAGATCCCTTTTCTGCATAGTTAACAATGTACTACAACCACACAGTTCATCTGTACTCAAGCACTTGTAATGTTTTAATGTCAGTTTAAATACTCAGTGTTAAAATTTACTTTTATTGACTTGATATATAGTTTGTTTGTCATTGGTTAGTGTTCATAAGTCTTCTATTAAAAGTGACCTTGACTGTTTTAAAAGACGTTAAATACTGAATACAAAACTGTGGTAAGAAGAGAAATGGACATCAAAGCATGAGGTTTGGGATTTCAGCCTTATTTACATGTTATATACTGTTGTTCTCCAAGTCAATTAAAATTTGTCTATTTTGTTTTGTACAAACTTAAATTTTTTATTATATTTTTATGACTTGTGCACCTAAAACAATACCTCATTATAACAATTTTCTAAATATATTTTTTTTTACATTTTTTAAAATGTTTGCTATGATTATTTGTTTATAGTTAAATAAATGGCACATATTTTTAATAAATAACTTTTTAAATATCTACTAAAATGTGTTAATGTTATACTGACCCTTACATCCGTTGTTTCTTTACCTGTTTCATACACAGCTTTATTTATAACAGTATTATTCATACTTTTACTTGTATTGTGTTTTTTAACCTATAAATAATGAAACTGTATCCTAACATGTAATCTTTTATTGACATTTTTTCAGATTCTGATCGTTACACGCATGTTGTGCTGCTTTTAGTAGTGTTACGGTAATGAGTGAGTCGGTGCGTCTGTAATCTGGTCTTTACGGCTAGTTTGGGCCCATGTGTCCGGAAGCAGCCTCGGCTTCCTCTGCCTGTGTTTTGTGACAATAAAAGCTTCGTAGAAGAAGCGCCGGAGTTGTGGGAACTTCTGTCCCGGCTGCTGTGACCGTGGGGGGCAGGCAGGGAGAGCCGGTGGATCACCGGCGAGCTGAAACATGGGCCTCGTGGCGAGGATACGAAAGGAGTGGTTCATCGTCGGGATCGTGCTGGTCATCTTATCGGCCAAGCTGCAGCCCAGCATCGGAGTGAAAGGAGGTGAGAGGGTCGGAAGTTCATCACTGAAGTTCAATGGTGTTGCTTTAAAATGTGTTCACTCTTTGAATGACTCTAAATGAACAAATATTCCGTTTATTAAGTGGTCAGTTTGGGGCATTTTACTGCCAGGCTGTGAAAGAGTTTGCCATCCTTTTACTTCTCTCTCAGGGCCAAAGGTGTTCTTTCAGGTAAAGACTTAACACCTTAAATCAATCGTTAGGAGTCACAAAATAAATCGCCACAGGCTGATTTACCTGGCAACATTTGATCTTCCATAAATGAACAACTTCTAGACTTTATTTAGCGCTGTTTCCCCGAAATTTGAAGAAAAGTGTGGACTATCAACTTAACATTGCATGTTTCTGTGAATATGACCTGAGCCGAAACAAGGTGCAAATACTGTTGGTTTTATTTATGACGTAGTGATGTAATGAATGGAGGTTTTGTCAGACTTTAACAAAGTGTACATTTCAGGATTTTCTTTCAGTGGAATGTCGCGGTTCCCCTGCATGCTGGCCCTGGGGCAGCAGGCTCTACGTCACAGTGGTTCCTTGTGTTTGTGTGTGTTTGTGTGTGTCTCCCTCCGTACCTGAAGTGCCGCTGTAGTGACACGTTGCATTCAGTAGGTAATGTCAACACGTCAACCCAACTCCGTGCTCCGCTCCGCGCTCATGTGTGCGCGTTCACGAGCACGTTATCGGCATCTTTAATTACTCCCAGTAAACTAAGTGAGGAGAAAGCATAAGCATTGATAACTACAAATCAGCCGCCACCGGAGCTGATAACCCCTCCGCTCATTTTCCCTGTAGATTAGATAAGACGCCACTATCGGTGTGGTGCCTTTAGGCGCTGCTCGTAAACGCCGGCTTCAAATATCAGTGGGTTTTCTTGCTCGTATTTGCTGGACTCTTATTTTAACGTGTTACCATTGACTGTATATAAAAGATGGTCAAATCCATTGTGACATCACGCATTTTGAAGTCTCAACTTCATAACACATTCACAGATTACTACAGTGTTTTTTCAGCCAGTTTGCATGTTGGGCATCCCAACATGGAATGTTGATGCTTTGGAAGAATGACATCAGCACAGGTGTGGTGTGTTTTTGTTTCTTTGATTGTTTGTTTTATTTGCTGCTGTTGTGTTGAAAACAGTTGCACCTTAGTCTTGTTTCAGCTAAAAGACATGCAGCTCTCATCTTTTGTAAACTGCGAGCATGGATGACACAGCTGACTTGGAGGCAGAAGTTGTGGTGCGATCAGTCTTTGTTCAGTTATATATGAAGTTTAAAACAAGGTAGTTATTGAAGAGTCGGTGCGTAATCTGGGATGATCGGTTAACTAGCCTCCAGCTGGTTATCCAGAAATGATATGAAATGCCATAAAAAGATTGATTCTAGCTAAAAGAAGCTGGTAAAAAGAAAATAACAATGAACCTGGGAGTGAACCTTGTGGAACCTCACAGGTCATACAAGCAACGTAAGAGGAAAATCTGCACACCCTAACAGAGAAGGTCCTTACAGATAAATAAGAGGAAAACAAGTCAAGAGCTGAACCAAAGACACCAACCGAAAGCTAAATCCTATTAAGGAAACTATTATGTCAACGTCACAAAGGCAGCACTGAGGTGAAACTGCATCGGATGTGAAAACCCTTTTAATCCATACTGCAGTAAAAACAGGTCTCCACGCAGAGCTACAGAGAGCAGATGGCTGCTTCCTCTCCCTGCTGTATTACACAGACTATGTCACATTTGAAAATTTGATCTGTTTCTGTCTGTCAGGTCCTTTAAAACCGGAGGTCACCGTAGCGTACATCGCCGTCTCGCTCATCTTCTTCAACAGTGGCCTGTCGCTAAAAACGGAGGTGAGCCGCTCCCATCCTGCTTCTGTCCTCAGTTATGGAACATGCAGTGTTGCATTCAGGTGCAGTTTGGAAAAGTCTCCGTCTCTGTGTGCAGGAGCTGACCAGTGCGCTGCTTCACGTGCGGCTCCACCTCTTTGTTCAGTCCTTCACCCTCATCTTCTTCCCACTCGCCGTTTGGCTGCTGCTCAAGGTGCTCTCACTGACCGCCATCGACCAATGGCTGCTCAGAGGGTAGGACCCTGTGTGTGTCTGTCTGTGTGTCTGTCTGTGTGTCTGTCTGTGTGTCTGTCTGTGTGTGTGTCTGTCTGTGTGTGAGAGAGAGAGAATGTTGTTCTTTATTCTCACAGTACCTGGAGGGCTGGCATAAAGACACACATTCACAGATTACTACAGACCCGGCTCCATGTGTTTGTGTATAATGTGAGACTTCCCTCTTCCCAGAGAAACACCAGGAACAGGATATTTTATTTTTTTTCACAGTTTTGTTTTGAGGTCCGTCCAAGTGAAGTCATCAGATTAAAATAAATAAATAAATAAAATTGTATCATCAGTTGTAAATAAAATATAGATTTATAAGATCTGTAAACATTTTTTCTATGTGGAAGCAATTCCAGAGTTCAGATGGCTCTAAACTCTTTATTTCAGGCAGTTTTTTTTCTGATCTTTATGACATCACAGAGGGGACATATTCCTAATATGGTCATCTCAGTCTCACACAAGCCCCTCCCACCTGCAGATCTGTTTGCGTGACATCGTATTGCATTGTTTTGTTTTGTTTTTTCTCATTTGTGAAAAACATTCCTCCATCCTCACAATTTCCTCTGAAGAGGCAGGCAGTGACTCAGATCTGTTTCATCCTCATCCTCCTCTTTCATCTTCACCCTGTGGTTGTTGTGGTTGCCTAGGTTACAGACGGTGAGCTGCATGCCCCCTCCGGTCTCTTCCGCTGTTATTCTCACCAAGGCTGTCGGAGGCAACGAGGTAACACAAACACAAAGATTAGCAGGTCAGATTAAACCTGCAGTGTCACCAAAGTGATAAACTGAGTGCGTGTTTGTGCAGGCCGCCGCCATCTTCAACTCTGCTTTTGGAAGCTTCTTGGTAAGACAGTTTTTTTTCTGTTTCACGTTCCTTGGAGGATTGTGACTGTAATGAAGTGATCCTGCAGTAATGAACGAAGAGTCAAAGCTGTAATCCTGATTTCTCTTTTCCTTTTTTCTCCCTGCAGGGAATCGTCGTCACTCCTCTGCTGCTGCTGCTGTTTGTAAGTCTCGCCTGCCACATGACGCCTTACGAGGCTTAGACGTTTGTAAGGACGTCCTGGTCGGGTTATGAACATAAAACAATCATAAACAGATCCATGGCAACCAAACCGAGACATAAAACAAGCAAAATGATCACTTTTAAATTACAGACACGCTACAAGCAAGTTACCAAACGGCAACCAGTCCTGCTCCAAATATGAAGAAAGTGAAAAATGGATAAATTTAAACTTTGTTTTCGATTTGTTTGATGTCCAGATAAGAACATAAATAAGTATGGATGCAAAGTAAATATCTCTAAACACAAAAAGAGCTCGAAAAACCACAAATGAGCTAAAATAATCGCACAAAGCAACCATAAAGAGATTTGAAATGACCGTGAGGACATTAAACACAACTGAACAGTCACAAAACAATAAAAATGAAAATCAGAATAAAATTAGAACCAGAAGAGCTTAATAATTACGAACGTACGAATAATTAAATACGTTTTTATTTACCTTACTTTTAAAAGAAAAAAAGAGACGACGCAACCAAGGGTCATAAAAATGAAAAGTAGTCATAAAATAACTAAAATTAAGCACAATTTTTTTTGTTTTTTTTTTTTTTTTTTTTGTTTTTTTTATATGATCAATAATTTGTGCATTTCTTGTGATAATATTTGTATTTATTTATTTTTTTCCTCTTCCTCCTCCAGCTCGGCTCCTCGTCCTCCGTTCCCTTCTCCTCCATCTTCTCTCAGCTCTTCATGACGGTGGTGGTGCCTCTGATCCTGGGTCAGGTATGAAGCGGCGCACGTCCTGAAGTCTTGGTCTAAAGTCTGAACTCTAAATCAGCTGATTTGCTCGGTTGTGCGCAGGTGTGTCGCGGTTTCCTCAGGGAGTTTCTGGAAAGGCAAAAGCCCCCGTTCGGCGCCATCAGCAGCGCCGTCCTCCTCATGATCATCTACACCACCTTCTGCGAAACCTTCAGTAACCCCAGCATCGAGCTGGACCCCACCAGCCTGCTGCTGGTCGGCCTTATCAGTCAGTACACCTTCTGCGTGTCATCAATGGCAGATTAATGGAAATCAAATGTAAATTGTAAATTTGAACTAAACTATCAGAGGAAGTGTTAAAAACAATGGTGCTAGCTCTGAAAAGCTGAGTAAAGTTCAACTTTTTAAGCATCCCTGAATACATTTCTCCTCGGTTACTCTGAGAACTACCAAAAGTTCAAGTGGACTTCATGTTATATTCACTGTAAACTGAAACCAGTGGCTGAGAATTTGAGCTCATCTGGAAAGTGTTACCGAGGTCAGAGAGCTGTTATCCCACAGACTTCTAAAACACTGGAAGCCTGTTTGCAACCACAGGTATCGTCCTGTCCTTCAACTGCCGACTACCGAATTTATGACTGAAGTTCCTGAATCTTCCTTTTCTTTATGGCCCGTAGCCATGAGCTCATAAAGTTGTCAAGGAAACTGCTAAGCACATAGATCAAGGCAGATAAGGGCTGTTTTCCCACCAACGTGCGTTGAGCTGACCCAACTGATCTCAATAGATTGTTCAAGAGTTGTTTGCTATGTTGAACACGATTTAACCTCTGGTTGCTAGGGAAGCGTACACTTCCTGATTGGTTGGCACTGGTTTCTGGACGTTTCTGGCTCTCGTTAAAATCAGTGGCAGAGAATGTGCTGCACCAAAAAAAAACTATGATTGTGTTGGTTAAGCTAGCAGTTTGCCAGTTTTTGCTGAATCAGCGATCTTCCCCTGCTGGTCATTAAAAATAATGCCGGTTGAAGACACTTCTACACTGGCTTCACTTTTCACACCCAAAAACTACCTCTATCTGTTCAGATGACATTTTTTCAAATGCTCCAGCATACCGGCCACCACCCAATGAAATCCTTCACTTCCATTAGCCATTAGCCATCCCATGGTGTAATTAAGCCACATGAGATGTATAACCCCTACAGAGAGTTCTGGGTGTGTACCCTGACATCCACTTTCTGAAGTGAGACATCCAGAAGAGATCCTGATCAGATCCTTAAACAGCCGACCACAGGACTTATGACTGAAGTCCTGACTAATCTTCCTTTTCTTTATGGCTCGCAGCCATGAGGCCGTAAAGTTGTTCTTTTATGTTTCCCATAAAGGAAACTGTCTGCTAAGACCGTTTTCCCATAAACATAGGTTAATCTGACCCAACTGATCTCAAGAGATTGTTCAAGAGTTGTTTGCCATGTTAGACATGATTTAACCTCTGGTTGCTAGGGAAACGTGCACTTCCTGATTGGTTGTAATTGGTTTCTTGAAGTTTCTGGCTCTCGTTAAAATCAGTGGCAAAAAAGAAAACAAAAGACTCCTAATGATTGTGTTGGTTAATTTAGCAGTTTGTCAGGTTTGCCAGTGTTTCCTTCTACTAGTCATTAAAAATAATGCAGATTTCAGGAAGCCCACCTTTCAGACCTGGAAGGCACGTCCAGTGTTTTTATCTCTGTGTTGTTTATTGAGGTTAGCGATAAGCAGGCTCAATTTCTAAAATGATGTTGGCTCATGTTGCTCGACCCCGGGGCCAGGACTGAGTATAATCATCAGAACCTGATTTCTTTGAATGTTTAAGTAATTACAGCCACTGCAAGCATCTGGTAAAGGATTTAAAAAAGACTTGAGATTCCCTTTATTTACAATCCGACTAAGTGTGATCTACAAATAAAAATATCAGAAAAGAATAAACAGAACAGTACTCAATGTTTCCCAGTTGACTGCTCTAGTTTGTATCAGCCCCTAGAGGGCGCCAAATGACCATAAAATCTCTACAGCTCTTGTCCAAATCAACATTAACTGGATTTAATCCTAAAGTTTACCTTGGTAACTAGCCAAGCTAACTTAAAAGGAAAGAAAACAGTAATCGCTGAATATAGGAACACAAATACATTGAGATAAAATTAAACAGTGTTTTGACTGAACACATAGAAACATAGCATAGAAGCATAGAAACAGTATATATAGACTATTAACGTGTACAACTATTCCCTCACAAACAGTGTGGTGTTTCATTTTACCCCTCAGGCTAGCTGGTCTAAAAATGAAAACTTTCAGAGACAATGTGTGGAACTAATACATCTCAGTATCCATACATTTTTATTAATTTAGAATAAAAATCCATGATAAATCACAAATGAACAAACTCACACAACGTCTTTTACAGATGCTTAGTACAAACTACAACAGCTGCAAAGCAGCTGCAGTGTAGAAGAACAGATATTGGTGAATCAATCCAAAAAAGGGCTAATCGAAGAACTCAATACTAAACTAATCAAATCAACTGTTACTGAAGGAGTTACTGAAGATTTCCACCACAGAGGTCACTCCACAGACTGTTGGAGTAATGAATGGACTGTTTTTTATTGTTCTTATTATTATAAGATCTAAAACAATATTTTAAAAAGAAAAACTGCTAAAAGTCCATCTAAATGTTGATTTTAGCTTAATATGAAATGAGAAGTTAAATTTGCCTCTTTTTTTTCTTGCTCTGCAGTTTTCTCCATCCAGATCAGCTTCATGCTGCTCACATTTGCCTTTTCCACCAGGTAAGCTTCCTCCTTCTCAACCTGTCCTTTACTTTTCTTTAATATTCATTATATTGATTATTTTTACATAGCTCTGCCCAGAAATGTGATGAAATGTTTTTCTAAATAAATATATATATATATATATATATATATATTTATTTATTTTTTTAAATTAAATTTTTTAGTAGCATTAAGTGGCTTTCAGCATTTATTTCTTGTAGGTTTTGTCATCAAGTTACTTCCAGAAGAATCAGTATTAAACCCTTAATGTGTAAATTAAGAAAATACAAAAAAACAACAACTTTGATCAAATCTTAAATTTTAAGACTTCATTTCTTTTTTTTTTTTTTTCACAGTTTGGTATTCATACATTTTATTTTTATACATTTCATTTATTCATCATATTCTTATCATTCCATGTATTGGCTCCCTAAAACAATAAGAACTGCTCCAACATTTTGCTCTGGGTGTAAAGGTCACCACCTGCAAACCGTCTGGAGGGTGACAGATGGCACGTTTTAACTTCCTGTTTGTCTCTGCAGGCCAGGCTCCAGGTTCAGCCCCGCGGACACAGTCGCCATCATGTTCTGCTCCACACACAAGTCTCTAACCCTGGGTGGGTGCACATCCAGATTAGACGCTCAGATTTTGTGTTAGAGAGAAACTTCACATCAAAGTTGTGCTTGAAGAGAGCTCCTGCATGCGCGCAAAAACTTGTATAAAGTGTCGGGTGTCTCCTGAGAGCTCTGTGGAGTTTTAAGTTAGAAAGTAAAGAGAGGAGAAATCTGGAGGAGTTAGAAAGAGCTTCTGAGGCCTGTGAAGCTCTGAGCTCGGTCGTGAGCTCTGCTGCAGGTCGGAGCTGGCATGAAGTGAACAAAGTCATCTCGTCTACGCTGCATCTCATTCTGAAGTCTAATTTTAAATGCTGGGTTAGCTTTAAGTCCATGAGGTCTTCCTTATTTATTTAATCACAGGTATCCCCATGTTGAAGATCGTGTTTGAGGGCTATGAGCACCTGTCTCTGATCTCAGTCCCTCTCCTGATCTACCATCCGGCTCAGATCCTGCTCGGCTCCGTCCTCGTGCCGACCATCCGCAGCTGGATGACCAGCCGGCAGAAGGTACACACACACACACACGTGCACTTTGAGGACGATGTTAAATCAAACTCTCCTGCTCCTCGACGTGGCGGCTCCATGCCAACACTAACCTCTACACCTTGTCCCCCTACAGTCTAGTCTGTTGTTGCGATAAGGCTGCATGCCAACACTTCTGTCTGACCCGAGTGAGTAAGAACGGACGGAAGAGCAAATTCAGTTATTTTTGTATATAATTTCAAAAAAATCTCTACTGTGGCTTCCCTGGGTTTTCTTTTTATTTACAATATGGAAGCCCAAAGTGTTCAATATTAAATACATGAAAGAAAAATGAATTATAACAATAATATTCAAGTGTGACTGAACCATGAATGTGGTATGTTGTTTTCTTAGTAATACTCTGATTTATGAAAGCCCTTTACTGACACACTGACAAACAATTTTCCTTTCATACATTTTGTACAATTTTAACTTTTTCAACTTGAAATTTTGTCTTTTTACTTTGTTTATTGTTTGTTTGGGCATTTAAAAAAAGTCAGCTGTGTAAGTCCCATTAAATTTAACAATATACTGCATCTAAATAATTATGTAGTCTCTGTTGAATATGAGTCACTACAGAACAAACAAGAGGAAAAAAAAGATCACGATCTGTGTCATTAAAAATCAAATTCAAACACAAATTATGTTTTTAAACATGTTTTATTCAATTCATTAGAAACAAAAGGAAAGTAAAGCATCAAAGTGTCATTAGATCTAAAAATGTGGGCTTTTTTGTTTATTTTTAGTTATTGTTTTCATTGTTTTTACAGTTTTGAATTCTATTCATTTAATTTATTTAATAATTAAATGATTGGGTTTTTTAGGTTTTACAAAATTTTATATGCATAGCTTGCATTTTGTTTGTCATCATGCTACTTCCATAAGAATGAGCTCTATTAAACTGCATTATATTCACATTATCGCATGTTATGTTGTCTGTTTTACCCACATATTTAGTTATTTAATATTGAACACTTTGGTGTGCCACTATCAGATGAATAATTCTTTTGCACATTCTCTTTAATTCTGCGCTCTGGGTGCAACAGCGCCCTCTGGTGTCAAACGGATGTTGTGTTGTTGGTGGGACATGGACCTTTTTGCTTCACTTCACTCTGTTTATGAAGCCGGGTTTCTCTCAAAGTTAATGACGAGCGGTTCAACGTTGTGTTTGTACAAGCTTCAGCTGCCTGTTATAAGTGTGCTGCTAGGATGGGGAAAATGAGTAATTGGCTTCATGTTGTTGGTCATTAAATAATTCCAGAGTTTTCTTTGTCCTGTTAAATGACTCGTCTTTTGTCTAATGTTTTTTCTTCTCAATCTTTTCTTTCTCATGGCTCTTGTCTCTGTTCAGGCGGTGAAGCTGTCAGCGCTGCAGCCCATCTGACATGAAATGTTGGCTTTTGTGAAGTTACTGGTGTCTCATACAAAAGGGAACTATGGTGGAGGATTGCAGTGGTCACACGTGCCTTATTGCTACCAATCAACGAAGACCTCAGCCTAGCGGAAAGAACGAGAGGAACCGCGTGCCTCAGTTCTTTTCTTTCTATGATGAGGAAGGACTCCTCTTTCCAGCACATATATTGTTTTATATTAAACTAAGTGCGAGTTCTATTTTTATATGGATTTTGGAGCCAGAAGGATGAAGTTATTTGGACCAGTCTTTTCTCTTTTCTGCTGTTTTCAACATTTTTCTACCTTCCCACTAGCGGTCGCTGCCTGCGTCAGTGTTTGTTACATGGACTATCTGGATTATCTGATACTTAATATACTGTATTGTAACAGCCAATTGGATTTTCGACACTTTCTAAAATGCCGTTTGTCTTACAAGTAGTTTTTTGGTGGCGTTTAGTTGAGTGGAGGATGTTAGCACATTAATACTGGAGTAGTGAGTCCAAGTTTACAGGTCAAATTTTTTTGTTAATGACTTGGTTCACTTGTTTCTATATGGCTGTCTCAGTTTAATTCCTGGCCTGCTTCCCTCAGATTCTAACCAAATCTGTCACCCATAAGGGCATTTATGTCTCGGACCAATAAGGAGAGCTTTGGGCTCTCAGTAAGGATCCTGTTAAATAGTAACAAAGCACAAAAAAAGCAGGACTGGGTAAAGCTGATATTATTGTTTGGTATGAGATACCTGCCAGTCTGTTGTTATTGGCAATTAATATTGCAAAATTAAAAAAGTAAAGAGATGGGGGGACAATTTTCTTACAATGTCTTGACATGGCAGATTTTTTCCTGGGGGGCACTCTGCAACGTTCCTGTTGACACGCGCTCAGAATTCCACAAACAATCGGAGCAGGCAGGACGTGAACAAGTAAATAAATCACCAGATATAAGAAATGTTAAAGAAAGCGAAAGCAGAATATCAGAGTTTTAAACCACCAAATATCAGTATCAGAAATCCTGCATCACTCAAGCTCTAGAATAAAAATCTAAATAAACCTCTGAACATAGCTGTAGAATATGGTATTATCTAAGGAAATAATATAGCTGATTGTATATCACACCAACCAAAGTCTACAGTAAACATGTAAATGTTTTTTGGGAGGAAAAATCTAGAACTCTAGAGTCTTAGAGTCCCTCCACACTCTAGGCTGCTGGGCTCCAGAGCTGCAACTTTAAAATACAATAATAGATTTCAGACCTCTAGAATCTAGAATTGCATAACAAAATTTTGTGACATGAGGTCTGGAGCTGCTTTACCTTATTCAGAGGTATGACAGCGAATGAGTTATCTCATTAGAACAGCAGCACATGATATTCACTAAAACGTTGTTCTAGTCCATCTCGTTCTGTGGACCAAACCGAAATGCACACCAGTGAGGAGAAAGGGTGGGAATTTGCTCAGGGGAACTTTGGTAGTATTTTTCTATTTTGTTCTTTGCTCTAACGACTTAGCCTTACATCCTTCTGGTAAATTATGACAACTCTGACTTCCATTTTTCTTTAAGGGCTTTCACGCTACGTAATAGCACAACTCCATCAAGCCTCAGAGGACACACTGGAGGGCCTTACAGTAGCTCTGTGCACAGCTAACTCTGTATCTGTTGTAGCTTAAAGTAGTGCTAGCATGTTAAAATTACCGTCACTATCCTTTCTAACACTGAATTACAGATAGCAGCATCATGAGGTTTTAATCCTACTCTGCTTTGTTGGTACGTCACTACAGATGCTCGTTGGTTTTCACCACCATGCTGCTCAACCAGTCAAATCCAGTAGTGAGCAGATTGTATTCAGCTTCAGTCCCACATTACAGTATTTTTTTTAGTCTGTAGTCGTCATGTGTACCTAACCTTACACTGGAAAAAGAAGAAACCACACATTGTCCATCCTTTGAACTTATTTCTATATCCAGGAGACTCTTGTTACATCTGGCTTGCATTATCACCAGGGATGCAAACATAGCCTGTGGAGTCGCAATAACAACATTAATGGGAAATATCCTACAATGAATTATAGCATGGTGTTTCTGTCTTATATTATTAAAGTGAATTGAAGTGATGGACCAAAAACCTGCAATACCTATTTTTAAACCACTTGAGAACAGTACAAACAACTTGTAAAGTTGTTTTCACGAAAGTGACACAATCCAAGTCGGTGTCATTAAAATTTCTAAGCAAAGTGTTGCTTGATTTAACAGCAGACAACACCAATATTCAGTTGGAGTGGAGCTCATGTCCGCCATGTGACGCCAAGTTCTTTTATCTCTTGCTTTGGTCTTCTCCACCTATGAAACCTTAATTACACAAATAAAATAAAAAAACAGCTTGCAAAGTTGACATTTCAAAGTATTAGCTCAGATGTTTGAAAGTTGAAGTTAGAAAGTCAAAACTTTGAACTATGGATGGCATTTTTTTTTTTCTTTTTCCAGTAGCAGAAATTAGCTTTTGTATCCACCTAAGACTGTAAAGCCTCCAGTCTCCTTTCACATGATTGTTGCCCTTTCAAAAAGATGTTAACATAGTGTTGAAAATACTGTATGAACATTTTGGCGTCTCTGACGGAGAATGTCACCACATTCACTTCAATTCTGAAGCCTTTACAGCACAAATGTCATTTCTTATGTCGTCCAGCTTACAGTGAGTCTGTTCAGTCTATTTGCAGTGTGGTTGTTTTGTCATTGTAATTTATTGTGGGGAGAAAACAATGAGTGGGATATGTATGGGTCTGATTTTTGTTTGTTTTATTAAAGAAGTTTTGGAAATTAAACACAAAAAGGCTTTCTCTTTGTAACACAGTACCACATTTTGAGCAGAGACTATTTTCTACACACCGATAGCCTACTAGCTGTTAGAAGTACCTGGAATGTGTTTCTCTTACTTCTTTAACGAAGTCTTAACAGCCCTAATGAGTGCTTCGTCCTCTGAGGCCAGAAGCACTTTAGAATAAATCCTTGTATTTGTTCTCTGACCAAATGGGCCGTATTGGCAGCTCATTAATTTCACTGACCCATCTTTTTCTGGACAGATGGCTCTTCTGTCACATCATTTGGAAGGAGCAGTCGTAAGATAAACCAATAAAAGCACTGCCAGCAGACCGCAGTCGCTTTGTGCTGTTTTTAACCCTCAATCAAACCTAATTTAAAAACCAGCATTTTGCCTCAAACTCCAGGAGCTGAATAAAGCTATGAAAAGTGTATGATACTGAAAATATACTTTTTATTTTTGAGTGCAATCACATGACTTAACAATTTAATATGGATGTTAGTGATCAGCAGTGTAGTCTCTTTCTCCACAGATGCAAAAACCTCTGCTTGTTAAAATCAGCCTATAAAACCTAATCAGAGCTGGACTTACAGCCCTCCTGTCATTGTCTATACACTGTGGTATATTTAGACATGCATGCAGAAAACATACCTATTCTTCTCTGTTAACGTACTACTCAGATTGTAGCTTTATTCTTCTACTTATGTTGGAGACAGAAAGATTTAGCCAGGAATATTTTCTTCTGCTCTTGCTGATTCTTCTTAGAAAGTGCACCAGTGTGTGCTTTTGTCTATGGAGTCTATTAATGTGCTCTCCTGGCTTAAATAATCTGTGGATGATCGTGAACATTTACAGCGAATTTCGTGACAGCCTGCCAAGCTCCATTTTGTCAGGGACCGCGGCTCAACGGGACCTGAAAGGTCCTCTGGAGATGCTGCTTGTTTAAAACTAATGAAGGTGTGCACACGCGTGTTCACTGCTCGTAGACTTAAACCTTTCTTGGCTGCTACTTCAAAGCACATTGTGCGCTGTCTGTCCTGCGTGCTGCACAACAACATTGAATATTTAGTATTTACTGCTGTTTACACTTAGCTAGATTAATGCGATGGTGTTGTGTTTAGTATGTTGCTTTGGGGTTTTTTTTGCTTGTTTTCTATTCTTCTCTCAACAGGTGATCCAGGAGATTTTTTTTTCTCCCCCCCTTTCTCACTGTCCCTCTCCCCTTCTGTTTTTCTTTTCCTTCGTCTTTCTTTCTCCCTTTCCTATCCCTCACTCATGTCTGTCCCGTCTGTAACATCTGAAAATAAAATATAATAAATAATAAAAACAAAGGTCGATCAAATGGACCATTACGGCAATGCCACGATGATCCATTTGGCAAAGTAAATCCATTGGGTATCCTTGTTGGTCTTCAGATGACAATTCTGACGGCTAAAGAACCAAATGGGACAGGCAAAAAAAAAAAAAGAAAAAAAACTAATGAAGAAGCGGAAAAAGGTGTCAGAATATCTCTTTCAGCAACAGACTGACTGACCACAGTTTTATCCTTTCGTAGTCATCCCTGTGGAGCCTGCACTGCAGTAGACGACAGTGTTTGCATTCATCTGCATTGCTGTGCTGTCACAAGTGAAAGTTCTGCTGGTTTTTGAGCTAATGAATTTCAAACAATAGTTACTGAAAATCTGGAAGGAGGAAGAAAATTTCAGAACGGACTGGCTCGCATCCGATGTGGACAGCTGTGGATCAACTGGAGGCACGATCGAAGATTGCAGCGGTCCCAGATCCAGCTGTACACACTGGAATATGTCCCCCTGTTGCTTGTCTGTGTTTTATTGTGTTATGGTGTGATGATATCTGTGTGTTCTTTTTCTCCTTAATGACCCTTTTGTGTTACACATTTCACTGTTTTTCCTTTTACTACCTAGCCTGACCTGTTTCCCCAATGTGACGTTTGTTGTAGGGAAAAAAATCAATCCGAACATTTGAGGAGTTAATCAAGATTATTTTCTTGTCCTTAAAAGGTTTTGGTATCTATTATCTTTGTTGGCAGCCGGCATTTCTCTCTCCAGGTGGTGACAGTACATCATACTCTGCCAGAAGTACTAAGCTGTTCTCTCTGATTTTTCGGACTCTAACCAAATCTCCACACTCCTGGACGTGGATCAGTCCTATCTCTCCTCTCCCATACTCTCTCTCCCGATCGTTCAGGGTCACCGCTGTCCGTTTTCCACAAGCCTGGCGATACAAGTACCTTATTCCAACCACCAGTACCATACCCAAACCAGCTGAGCTGCCCAGCAGCATGCCCAGCTCCCAGGCACTGTGTCTGCGTATGTCTGGATATTTCCCTTCCTTGTCTGGAGTTGCAGGAGGACTGGAGGGATGTTTAGCATCACTATTTGGAAGCTTTGGTTTCAACTCGTGGCCAAGATTTTCCTCGATGTTAGAGTGGGGTTTGGGGTTTGGATGAATGTCTGTTCTTGGTGTTGGTGGGTGTACACTTGAATCAGGATCAGATGATGCAGTGTGACCTTCAGTATGTTTCTGGGAAGGTGAGGGCATGGAGAGGTTGTGCAGAGAGCGACGGGGAGCTGGAGAGGGTCCTGAATGAAGGGAGGTAGCCTGGGCAGCAGGCGGGGAGGTTACAGATGGGATATAAAAAGATGTACCTTGATAGGAGGAAGAAGTTGCTGAGGTCGAGCTAGATGAAGTGGTAGAAGAAACAAAAGAAATGGAAGAATTTGTTGAATTTGTGATGCACTGGGAAGAGGTAAAGGTAGGCAAGGGAGCTGGAGTAAACAAGAGATCTGATGATGGATGGTTAGAAGTGTATAAATAGGGTATAGTAGACGAGGCAAAGGAGGATGGCTGTGGGGAAGTGGGGGTAGGTTGAGAAGATGACAAATAAGGGGGGTTGGAGATTGGAGAAGGGGAGGGGAGAGCAAAACGAGCTGATGACGTTGTCAGTTGGTTTCTCGTAAAGGAAGAAGGGATGACAAATGTAGACCTAATGGATGGATGCATAGTTACAAGGGGTAAACCTCCAGAAGAATGAGGAGAATTGGTAGACCTATCGTTAACTGTTGCAGTAGGGAGCAAAGTATTGGAGAAGGAGAAAGATGAAGCAGAAAGGGAAGGAGTGGCTGAGGGCAGAGCAAAGACTGGGCGCGTAGTTCTGATCTTTGTGTCAGACCTAAGATCCACTTGACTCTTTTCCAGTATGGGAGTTTGGTCAGTCCTCAGTGTAAAGAGCAGTGGGTTAAAGAGAGACTCAGAGGATGGAGTTTGTTTCTGTTTCTGTGGTTGAGGAGAGTTGTTTGAAACGTCAGGTGATATCTCAGATTGGGAGTAATCTGTCCAAGGAATGCTAGTTTTACCCTGACTTTTAGTTGTAGTAGTTTCTGGCATGTCTTGGAGAAATGTTCTGATATACTCACTGTGAGGAGAGCTACTCAGGACAGTAGCTGTAGTCTGAAGCTTAGAGAAAGGTGTACTGGTTTGCTTTGGGCTACTTTTGGGTTCTAAAGGGCTGTTTTCAGAGTGGGTAAGGGATGATATTGTGAGAAAGGACTTAATGATGGGAGATTTGGATGGTGGAATGGAGTGTGGAGAAGAGGTTTGAGAGCGAGAAAGGAATTTGGATGAAGATGCTGGGGGAAATGGATAAATATGACTCCTACTAGTTTGGGACCGTAGAAGAAGTATGGATGGAAGTATGGAAGTTTCAAAATGACTAATAGGCTTGGGTGAAGAAGTTTGGGAGTGAGGATTTTGAGACCCGATACCTATTTCTGATTTAACTGCATTGGTTTGGGACTCAGTTACACTAGTCCTGTGAGGCTGGACTGAACCACTCTGGGTCTTGAACTTTGCTGAACCTTCTTCTTCCTGGATTGCTGCTTTTGGATTCTGGGTTGTGGGTTTTGGGAGCTTTATCTTATGAAAACTGTGATTAGTTGAGTGATTTCTGGTGACATCTTCTATTTCAGGTTTGTTAGGCGCTTTTGGATCTGGTAAATGTAATTTTGGAAGTTCCTCTTCCTTCAGAGGGATGACAGGAACAAGGAGGGGAAGAGGACTACTTGAGGCTTGCACTGTGTTGT
Source organism: Simochromis diagramma (assembly GCF_900408965.1). Taxonomy (NCBI): domain Eukaryota; kingdom Metazoa; phylum Chordata; class Actinopteri; order Cichliformes; family Cichlidae; genus Simochromis; species Simochromis diagramma. Next base: position 592,130 of record NW_024387350.1, on the reverse strand, counting down.
TTAATGAAGAAATGGTGGTAGTTTTCATCCCTGTAGCCTCAGCAGAGAAGAAAGATGCTGTCAAAGGACTTGAGCTCTTGGGGTCCTTCGGTTGAGGAACGGGGTCAATTTGTGCCTCTTCAGTCACACCTGAATATGATCTTAAAGGTGTTTGAGAACCAGTTTGATGATTTTCTAAGGTCATATTCTTCTTTTTACTGACTTCAAACGATGCCAGAGTCACAGACCTGCTCCTGTCCAAGGCTGGATGAGTTGTTTCTGTTGTTGTTTTCATAGATTTGTAGTTGTAAGGTCCACTTCTTGCTCTTGTAATAAGTTGTAGACTAGTATCTGGTCTATTTGTCGCATTTGTTTCTTTCTTTGATGCTTTAAAGGCTCTGAGAGCTGCAAGACAACAAGGTGAGAGGAGAGAGTGAATAGAGAGGCGACAATTGTTCTATTTCAAAGCACCTAGCTTGCATTTTGTCCCAAATTTACCATCACATAATAACTAAATCAGCTTACTTGGCAGGGCTGTAACTTTGTCTTGCAGTAGTGCAGAAATTGCACTCACTCCATTCACTCTAGTAGTGTTACTCCCATTCCAAAGCCTACGACCCGCGTCACGCACCAGTCCAGACTCAATACCTGCCCAGTAAACAAAGTAGGACTGTACCACCGTGATGCTGGAAAACAGAGGATACTCAGGTTTGTGTTTTCTTGTACAAAACTTGAAATTCTGTGAAAACTAATCTGTTATTATTTGTAGGCTTACTAGAACCGTATGTCTCCCACTGGTGAATCAGGAGCCCTCCATACAGACGAGAGGTTTCTCTTCAGCTGTTTGTCCGAGTGTGTGACAGTGTCACCCTCCGAGAGGCAGCACAGAGTGTGGGTGCCAGGAGGTGTGAGGATCCAGGAGCCGCCCACCAGCAACGGGCCCTGTCTCCTGGACTTCCTGACACCACTTCCAGCTCCGGTTTTGGGCCATGGCGTGACCCCATAGATTCCTCCAAATTTGCTGAAGGTACCCTCTGCACGGCGTGCCTGGAGCAGGAAACCCATGAAGTCCCGAGAGCTCCGCACCATTACTGAACAGTCAAAAAAACAAAAGGTAGCCAACATAAACAGATCATGAAGGTGTTTTAATGTCATTCAGCTCACATACCACATTAAAATAACTACATTTGAATAACTATCACAGCAGGTTTGCCCATTATGCTGATAGTACCTGTTATAAACTGTCCAGGGAGGTAGGAAGAGGCAGACGTGCGTATGGTGACCTGTCTGTGCTGCGAGTCCTGAGAGTGAGCACGGATGTGGCCGGGAATCATTTCCTGACAAGAGGCGTGGCTTGCACCACCGGAGAATGATGTGGTGGGCGGGGCCAGTAAGAATAAGACCGCACACACACCCAAACAGTTTAGGGTGGACAGCATCGCTAAAAGTAAATACAAAGTTTATGTAGCTCTACCAATTCACTTGATGGACTGAGAGATGATGCAAACAAGATTTTGCTTATCAGAAACTGAGACTGGATACTGCAAAATAAAGTTGGAAAAATGCAACATAAAACCACCATACAGAGCTCAAATGTAGTGCAAATATCACAAAAGACAATAAAGAGATAAAGTAAAAAGACAAGTATAATGCGTATGAACCAATCAACCTATTATTACACACGAACATGCATAATGAGCTATAAAATTACTGAACATGGCAAAAGAGAAGCAAATAAACCAAATTAGACACAAAAGAGGCAAACAAAGAAAAAATTACAGAGATCAAAGGTATTGAAACACTTCAGAAACACACAACATGACATGACTTCACATGAAAAACACAGAAGAAAAAATACGGTGAGGCACGGAACAACTACAACAAAAACCTAAAAAACAAAACAGCCAAACAGAAGCAAACCAACCACCACAAATGTAAACATGAAATGACACAAATAAGATGCAAAAAAGAGGACAAAGACATGCAAAGTCAACAAAAATAGACACACCAGCTCTGTTAAGAAACGAAACGTGACTGTAAAGAGGTGCTGACTACTTAGAGTCCCAAAATTATTCAAATTAATGCAAAAAAAAAAAAAAAATCAATAATGATGTGCAAAAACATGTAAAGCATGAAACACACCAACATGAGAGGATAAGTCCCAAAACAAGTGACGCAAAAATCTTAAAAGGCTGTTCATCAAAATAGAAAACTAAAAAAAAATGAATATGAACAAATATAGTTAATATATCATCTTAGCTGTAGCCCTGCAACAGACTGTCAACCTGTCCAGGGTGCACCCTGCCTCTCACCCTAAGACAGCTGGGCTGCAGCTGCCCCACGATCCTGAAAAGGATAAGTGGAAGAGGATGGATGGATGGATGGATGACAAAATTCCGAAAGAAAAATATGAATATAGAGTCTGAATATATCAGGCTATGAGAAAATTACATCAGTTATACTTTTTATTTAAACCAATAAAACTCAATAAATCCTTACAGAAGCACACGAGGTTTATTTCTTGCTTTTTTTTCTTTTTCTCTCCTTTGATACATTTTTTCCAATTTTTAAGCAGCCTTGTCTGTTTGTACATCCTCCTAGGAAGGAGTTCACATGTGGATGGATGAATGGAGCAGTAGTGAGTTTTATCCTTACCTTGTCAGAGCACTAAGTTTCAGGATGCCTTTAAAACAACAGCGAGCTCCTGCTTCTTCTTCAGTTTGCACAGATCTTCTTGTCCTGTCAGTTCAGCTGTTGTGGGAAAACCATTTAAAATACTTCAGCCCACAGCTGGGGGAATAAAGTGCTCCTGGAAACTCTGAGGATGAAAGAGTGATCCGGGGCTCCAGGATGTGGAGTAAGAGGGAGGAGGGATGTAGATCCAGAGCATGTAGAGCTGCTGGATTAACAATCTGTGACGTTCAAATGGAAAAACAGTGCATATGTGACGCTGTGTACAGCACAGTACTTTAACTTCTGCATCGTAACTTTCAAAAATAAACAAATATTAAACACAAAAGTACTCCTCATAAAAATAAATATATTTTAGATTATTACCTCAGAGAGGTCTGTGGTTGATTTAAAGCTGATTTATCTGCATTAGGTGGACCCTGCAGGTGCACAGCGTGCTGTGTATAAACCTTCTAGATATAAATAAGAAAACAAGATTGTCTTTTGTGTGAACAACAAATCTAAACAGATTCATGTCACTGTGCCATGTGCAAAGGTTCAAATACCGTCTGTTTTAAGGATTAATGTATTAACGTGACAATACTTATGACAACACTATATACTCAAAAACACGCAATTTTAATTTGTATTTATTCAAAACATTAAAAAAGCATTTATTTAAATTCATTTTCACCATCCGCCATGAAATGGTGCAGAAAGAATGCAAACTGCCCACATATATTATTTCCCACTCAGCCCATACACCAGACCGCAACTATTACTATTACTACTACACCGTTTCATCAATTATTAAAATGTTGATATGTATGAAAGTAACAAATAGTCTGAAATACTTTATGAAAAATATGTCTCAGTTTTTCCACGTTCTGAAAAAAGAATAATCAGCTAATTTAAAATGACTTAATGATTTATGTTGTGCTTACTTTGGTGCAGAGTTCAAGGTCATGGGAGAATGTTGTTGGTTGAAGGAAGGCTGTAAGGCTGACGGCAATTCAGACAGAAATGAACAGTTCAGGCTCTCATGATGTGATCTATTCTTAAGGTCAAAATATAACCAAAAAAATTCTGAATTTAAACCTTCCCTACTCGGCAATACTCCACAGCCATCCCACAGGCTGGATTGGACCCTTTGGTGAGACAGTTCTGGACCCCGGGCCGTATGTTTGGCAACAACTTTGTGGTGGATCCCTTTTTATGGATACATCAAAAGGGATCACTTACAATAAAGTCTCTCTGCACTTTAACGTCATAGAATTTGATCATTATTACTCTTATTGCTCTGTTTCAAGATTTCTCTTCTAGTGTCAGGTTTTCTATGGGATTAAGACCTCCCATCACCCCAACCACACACTACCAGGATGTACACCAGCTGTGGCCGCCTCCCTCCAGGATCTTGCAGACTTCTCCACTGACCTCTTCCTCCTCGTCCCTCTGTTCTTATTGTTCTTATTTTGTTGTCTTTCTTCTGCTTAAACATCAGTGATGTTACTCTTCACTTTGAGACATTATTCAGTAGTCACTATCCACTATCACAAGAGCATATATATTATAAGAATAACATCAGCATTAATTCACGAGTCATTAAACTCAAATTAGAATTTTAAGGTCAGATTTAACATCAGAAGAAGGAAGAAATTTATTTCTAAAAGACGATTCAACCCAAAAACCTTCACAAAGAGGTTAAAACGTTTACATCAACATTAAAACAGAAGTAAAGTTGGTTCAACAGGACGCGCAAGGGAAGAAATATCTAAACTGGACATCAATGCCGGAGTTCACTGAGTTTTCATTTTCATGGACAGAGTAAAATGTTGTCTTGATATTTCTCTATTATTGTCTCTACTTTTTTCTAGTTGTTTTATTTTTCATTCCAATGCCTTCTAAGTTAAGTGTAAGTTTGCAAAAAAAACCAGGTGTGTCTTTGACATCTGTTTCCTTCCATCTCTTCACAGCTTCAGATCACACCGGGAGTGTTTCATAAGCATTCTGTCACGGTTCGCTGAGGACTCACACAGCACTCTGGAGCTTGTGATGATAACAGTGGAATTTTTTACATGTTTCACCAGGTGTATGTACAGACAGTGGGTTTGGAAGTGGGATTTTACTTAAAAAGGGGGGTAATAATTCACAGCCCGGCGCAAACGTGAGGTGCTGTCTAAGAGCTTGATGTTTGTTATATTTTAGCTATTATTGTCACATGAAAGTAAAACTTAATGGGATAAATCAGGGTTTATGTCGTCTTTTTAAAAAGACGAAAAGGGGCTGAACTGTCATGTATTTAATATATATTCTTAGTGCTTATTTGCTGATTATATTGTTTTATGTATAAGAGAGGCCAACACAGTGTGTGCCAAAAAGTACTGACAGGAAACTGCATGCTTTTGCAGAGAAAATAGGAGCTGCAGCCAGAAAGTGTTTGATCAAAACTTAAAGTGTGTGGGACGTCTAGAGCAGTGGTCCCCAACCCCTGGGCCTCGGACCAGTACCGGTCCGTGAGTCGTTTGGTACCGGGCCGCGAGAGTTGAGGCTCAGGTGTGAAATGTATAGTTTTCAGGGTTTTTATCGGTTTTCAGCATTATTTTGTTATCGTTTTTATCGTTTACTCGGTTTTCCTGGGTCTTTTCACGTGTGTTCTGAATAAATTTTCTTTTTTTCGGTACCGGTACTAGTTTTATTTTGTTGTATTTATCCGCGACACCTTAAAGGCCGGTCCATGAAAATATTGTCGGGCATAAACCGGTCCGTGGCGCAAAAAAGGTTGGAGACCGCTGGTCAAGAGGAAGAATATAAATGACCAAGCTTGCTGTTTTTGCTTCAGACTTCAGCTGGCGTTGCTGGGTGTGCTAAGCCTCCATATTCCGGGATATGTAAAATTACCGATCATTTTTTGAGTTTGACCACTTTGAGCCTTGAGTCTTTCTTTGCCGTGAAGAACACAAAGAACTGGATTTAATAGCAGGAAACACTGCTGTATACAATGGTGACAGGAGTATGGGCTCCAGTGGATCCAAGGTGGGGAGGACAAGGGGAAAATACTCGCTCTTCTTCGATCACTCACTGCTTGCTGCCAGCCACTCTCCAATCACTCACAACAAGGAATCCTCTCAGGGAACACAGGGACGGGAATCTATATGCAGAACGTACACGCTAACAAAGGCACAGAAGGAACAAGTGCTATATACTTTGAGAGCCAAGCTACACTGACGCGAGTCACACCATGATCCTGCAATGAATACCTGCCATCCCTCAGGTTAAATGCTGACAGTGCAAATGAGGCTCAGGTGTTTACTCTTCACAGGTGCGTGGGCCGAGGGCTTGAACCCGCAATGAGTCCTGCCCCTGCTGATCCACTGGGCCGTGACACATTCAGCCTGCATGAAGTCTTTTGTTTTGAAAACTCGCTCCACGGTGAGGAGAAAAGTTTCTGGATGCTTCTGAAACGTGTCATTGTCTTGACTGGGTCTCTGTTATTTTGGTTTTTAAAATTTCATATTTTACTTTGAAGGGGGCCTTTTTCAAAAATTCACATTGTGATTGCACATTTTGTTTTGTTGTTTTGTTTCACCTGAGGCTGATTCTTCCCGCCTCCGTGTCTCGTGGAGTCTGCAAATGAGGCCTGCAGTCAAATAGTCACAAAACATACTTTCTACTTCTTCTTTCTAATCACCTGTAGACCCAAAGGACCCAACGAATCTCCGATTCTCGCGTTTTCCTTTTGTTTTATTCACAGCGTTCTGTTTTGTTTTTCATGGTTAACTCTGCACTTCAGCACTTTGCAGAGCACAATGGTCCACGCTCTGCACATGGCTCTCTGCTCCAGCAGCTCTCTCTCTCCTCTCCAGCCCGGCTGATACTGAAATGGGAAGACATGATTAGATGATGCTGTGAAAACCAGCCTTCCCGGGCACCACAACCTGAACCCGCTGCTCTACCCATCCCCCCGAGCCACATCACCACTTTAATCACACTCCTCTAGATCTTGTTTTAACATATGGCATAGAAACTGAACATTTAACAGTGTTTCCTGAAAACCCTCTCCTGTCTGATCATTTCCTGATAACATTTACATTTACAATAATTGATTACACAGCGGTGGAGAGTAGACTTTATCACAGTAGATGTCTTTCTGAAAGCGCTGTAACTACGTTTAAGAATACACCCACTGTTATCATCTTCAATGCCCTGTACCAACACAGAGGTCGATTATCTTGTTAATAATTTCACCTCCTCACTACGTACGACTCTGGATACTGTAGCTCCTGTGAAAACTAAGGTCTCAGATCAGAAGTACCTGACTCCGTGGTATCATTTTCAAACACGTACCCTAAAGCATTGTGATGGCAAAATTCTAGTTTTTTTTCACACTAAGATTTAGGCGGTTAGAATTTTACATAGCCTTTTTATTTCTTAGGTGAAGGACGTATGGGTCAATATGAACTATGAGATGATTTTAGTCTCATGACTTGTATTTACTAACTAATCGTAAATGACTGTTCAGCACAGAAATGAAGCCCAACAATCATGTTTTACAGTCCCGTGGTCTCAGCCTCAGATACTCAATTAATCAAAGTGATGTCATGACAACAATGAATGACCAACAAAACATTTTTCTCCTTCATTTCTGTCAAACAAAGCTGTATGTAACGTTTCTCGCGATTAGTATCATGGTTGCTAGGCAACCTGAACAGCGCGACAAAGGCTAGACCGTCCCATTTCACAAGCTTCTCACTTCCACACTTCTCGTACTTATAGTACGCACCGTACGTAGTACGCGTAGTGCGCGTACTTCAAGCGTGCAGACCCTGAATTGGGACACAGCCTGTGTGTATTTAAGTCGTGTCTTCTGTCATTGTAGTTGCTGGTCCGTCTGTGTATCCACCATGCTTTCTGTGTGTTCTCCCTGCTGTCCGTCGTCATTTACCGCTGCTCATCCTCCTTCGTGTTCAGGTCCTGGTTTGTGTTCAGTAGTTTAGTAGTCCTCAGTTTAAATAGTCTTCAGTCCCGTTTGCTGTTTCTCCATTTGCATTTTGTGTTCAATAAACCACCTCACCTTCACGAGTGCCTGCGACTTGATTCTCCTTTAATATTTCCACACGACTCACTCTACTCGCCGTGACTAGTACATGGTTGTGAAGCAGGTCATATAAAGCTTTTACTAATTTTCATATTTGGTGTGACCTTGATTGATTTTGAACTGATTTAAATTGAAGTTAAAATGCCTCGAGCTGTTATTGGTGTCTGCCATCCAGCGTTGGTCCAGTTACTTAAAAAAAAAGTAATTAGTTCCTGAGTGCTTATTACTTCTCCAAGAAAGTAATCCTGTTACTTTATTGATTACTTATTTTCAAAGGGAATTTGTTACTTACTTACTTTTTAAAAACATGATACACAACCTGAATAGGTAATAAAGCAATAGATCCTTAAGCCCAGTTCTATTTTTTCTGCATAATCCGTCATATAAAAGGTAATGAAATGAAAAAGTCTCCTTTTAAAACTTGTTTTAATCTTTTAACTTTATGCACATTGCACAAATATTAAGTTATATGCAACATTCTCTGACTGGAAGAAAATCTTTAACATTTAAACCAATTCTCTGCATATTCCAGCAAATAAAATAAAATAACTTTTATGTTTACACTCACTCTTTCAAACAGATGAGAGTAAAACACAGCAAAAAATAAAGTCAAAGATTCAGCGGCACTAAATTCTGTCACTCTTAAATCTACTGTCACATGTTTAGCAGGAGGTGGAGGTTTGCCCGGTGCCACAGAGGTCATGTCAGTGGGAGGATCTGTGTGAATTTCACATGCCCGTGGCAGCGTGCTCAGTGCTTGCTCAGATTTGAAGTTTAATTTTTCTCTGTAAAAAGAAGTTTTCTTCCCACGCAGAGTGAACAGCGGATACTAACGTTTTTGTCACTTTTTATGGAATCAAACTCAAAGTAATGTCAGTACTTCCACGCTTTAAACGCTGCACGCTCATACTCTCTCCTGCACTAAGACACTCTCACAAACAAAATCACGGTTCAGTAGCGCAGTAATGCAGAGTTCTTACAAGAAATTAACAGTAATCTAATTACATTTTTGCAATAGTAATCCCTTACTTTACTCGTTGCTTGAAAAAAGTAATCAGATTATGTGTCACTGCCCACCTCTGCTACCATCACACAAAATTTGGACATGATGTCTTGAAAACTGTGGACACTAGACAGACAAACAGAGCTGATTATATCCTTCGTCCTTTAGAAGGGTGAACAATGATGCAGAAAGGAACCACAGTGAGATCCTAAATGTCCCAATTTTCCTTTTTCTTAGTGTACCATCTCTGCTTATCAACTTTTGAGCCTTTGTGTTTTGCTTTTCTCCTTGTGATGACAACAAACAGCCTTTTTTTTACTCCCTCTTTCTCTCTCTGTGACACAGGTACAAAAAGGTGATAAAGGAGAATCAGGATCATATGGATGTATTTAAAGCCATCAATATCTTCAGAGAGCACATGATGGCCCAGAAGGCTTTCTACAAGGCTCTGTAAGAACATATCAGTGCGCGTCTCTTTGTTTTCTGTTGCCTGGAGTTTCTAATGTGTGCGTCTCTGCTGCAGGGTCTGTTCATCTGAAGAAGGCAAACAATGAAGAAGTAAAGCAAGGTGGGTCAGCTTTACTGTAGAGTCGGCAAACTGTCAAATGAATTACCTTGATTATTCTTGTTTGGTTTCAAAGCTCAGCTCAGTCTTTCTGTTTTCAGCAGTTTTATGGACAAGTGCATGTTTTTTTGCCTGCAGACAGACGTCACTGCTGGGATGAAGGAAACAACTTTAACTCTCTTCAATCAAGAAAGCTTGATGCTGCGTTCTGAGAAGCTTGGAAAGAAAAGCAACTGGACTTCTTTGTTTCACGTTTCATCTCTGAGGTGAAACATCTTCAAGAAACTCAAAGAGGTCCAGTCAGTATTCTTTTCAAGCTCTTTGGATTACCATGACCTGGATAACTGAGAACCTACACAGGCAATAACTACATTGTCAATTCTATTCTATTGAATTGCACAGAATCAGAACAACAGTCCTCTCGAGTCACTTTATTTCGTAAGGCAGACTATCTCACAGAGGTGTGCATCTGTTTACATTCTGGGTCCTTTTTCAGTATTTATCCTCTTTTTGCATTCTGACACATTCAGTGGTGGTTTGTTGTTCTTTGAACTCTTCTCTATCCTCTTTTCTGAAATTCATGAAAAAGGGAACAAAATGTTCAGAAAGAGATATAAAATTACAGATTCACATTGATAGTTTTGGTATTATCCTACCTACAGACAGTCCTGGTAGACGTTGTCAAACCCAGTAACCTATCTCAGAAATTTAAAGAACATGATCTGGGAATTAGATTCTTCAAAATGTTATGTGTTGTTTCTCCCCCCTTTGAACCAAATCTTCTGTTTTTTAATATACCTTGCCCAGGTTGTTTTTGCTAATGAGCAAACAGATTATGTATTAGATTTGAGATATGAAACATTTAATAAAAACACTGTAAAATGTTTAAGTTAAAACACAGTAATTTAGAAGGGAAAAATGTGAAGCATGAGAAAAGATAAAATCTGTTATAAAATCTGTTATGGGTTAAAGCATGTAAACCTATTCTAACAGAAACCCTAAATAAATAAAATAAAAATAAAACCCTCAAATAAAATAAAACCCTCAAATTCTGAATTTGTGCAAAGCGTTGTGTTGCCATTTTAATCCAAAGGGAGAAAAACCATTGAAACTCTTTATTCATGTGTGTTTATGTTTAAAGAACCCTGCATCGTAATAACAGACCATTTCAAACGGCTGTCTTCGTCTCCCCCTGCAGGCTCAAATAGGACATTGCACCCTTTTAAAGATCTGTGCAAAGTAATTGATTAGTACTATTAGTACTACACTTATCCAACTTTACTACTACCTTACATTATTACCAATGCTACTATTTAGGAATACTTTCATTGCTTTCATTTCTAATACTGCTACTGCTTCTACTCTACATTTGCAAAAATGTTTGAGCAAACACAGACAAAAGAGGACACGAAAGAAACAACTTTGAATCTCTTCAAGAGTATTCAAGACTGTTAAATTTGATGCATATTTTTAGTTTGAACTGCAACCTATGAATTAAATAATTTTATTTTTTCTGATATCTGTATGTCAACATTTTCCACTTGACTCAAAATTTGGAGTTCGGTATCTCGAATTTTCAACTTAACTATAACTAAACAATAACTAAAGTTGAAAATAAGCTGAAAGTTCATCATACTAACATTGTATTTTGAGATAACTTTCAACCTAACTCTGCCTGATGTTTTAATATATTCACAATGTTGTTGTTTTTTGGTTTTTTGTTTTTGTTTTGTTTTTATCATCGATGTGATCAGGTCCTGGCCTAACATTTTTTATTTAGGGTTATAGAATTTGAAACATCGAGCAGGTGTTACAGAACACCAGAGGATTATCGCCGTTCTCTACTGTAGGGAAATACTCGATAGCTAATTAGCATTCTGCATCAAAGATTTTGTTGGCAATAACATAGTGTGATTTAGAATACAATTATTTGGCAATAGCTACTTGCAGCACTGGCTGTTAAAGCGGTTTAAAAATGGACAAACCCTGGATATTTGCGTGAAATTGCTTAATATTAAACGCAGAAGTCAGGGTTTTTCTATTGGATGAAAGGCTTACGTTAAGAGACAAGCTAGCATTACCTAACATTGAATAGAAAAAACACAATTTAGGGTTAGATTACCTAAATTAAATTATCCTTTTTGCTAATGTTGATCATACTTTCCACTGATGGACATATTCCAGTTATGGCAGATGAGCTTCATTAGATGAAGCTGTTTTTCTTCAAGCTAATCATTACAATTTGGATGTGGTTGAGGCAGCATAGTGGTAATGGCCTTTACTGATTTCTATATCTACTTCACTTCATGCAATACTAACATTAAACCATCGTACTGTCATAGCAAAGATTGAAAAAGAACATTGTGAATACCTTATTATTAATAACATAAGATAACTTTGACATAATTGCTCTGTTTGAACCAGTTATTTGCAACTGTTTACTTAAAGCGGAAGCCTTAGTTATACGTATTGAATATGATACGTACGACAACAAAAATAAAATGTATTCATGGCCATTTTGTAACGTTATTGCGATAGGGCCCCCTTCTGATGTTTTTACGTAATTTGAAGATGTCAGAGACATTACATTACATTAGGGACCCCAAGCAAATGTTATTTCCATGGGCATCCTCTGTTGGTGTGTGGTGTCTATTTAAAGTTTCATACTAAGTAGTATTAATACAACCATCAACAACCAAGTATGGTGCAATGAATGTTTGTATAAGTTTCTTGTGAGACATCGTGTACACATTGCTCAAGAGTTGTCACTGAACGTGATAGAACTACAGGTCGTAAGGGGAAAATGTGCGTTCCCCGACTGGTTAGCGACTAGTTTATGGAGGTTGCTCGCTGTCCCAGGGCGAAAGTGATAGCTAAGAGGCTGCTGCACCAAAAACCTCATGGCTATGGTGACATGGTTTTCTGTGTTTGGATGGAAGATGGTAACTTGCTTGCAAAACTAACTGCAAGGCAAGTGGTAGAAAACTAGAAAAGTTAACTACCGCAAGATGGTGACGTGAGCTGTCGCAGTGGCCCGCGGGCTGCACAATTTAGCAGCTTTCTCTTTTTATTTTGAGTATTTTTATTTCACTTCTCCTCTGATTAGCAAGAGCACATGTGTAGTACAGTAAAACTGAACAGCTCATGGTTCCAGACCACACAAACCTGCACACTTTCTACGACAATGACTGGGACTCAATCCCCCCTGATATCCGAAGGAATACGGACTCCAACTTCACCATACAACCGCTGAAGTGGCACAGGCAATGGAGGCATAGGAAACAGAAGATGGGAAAGAGAGCGGGGCTAAGAGCTAAGCTAAGTGCTAACCCACACAGACCTGCTTTTCCGAGTCTTTTCCTCACCAGCTCACGGTCACTAAACAACAAGATTGATGAGCTACGACTGCGGACTGCCTCACGTTGTTTGGATTACTGTGCTATGATCACAGCAGAGACTTGGCTGGACTCTTTTACCCCAGACACTGCAATTGAGCTAGCGGGCCCCACTACATTCAGACCGGACAGGAGAGTGTAACAACAACAAAGACTGGTAAAGTGTTCCTGAACCAGAAGCCATGGCTCAACAGCGAGGTGCGAGCTCTACTAAGAGCATGGGACAGTGCCTTCAAATCAGTAGACCAACAAGTCTACAAAGAGGCACGCCAATCTCTGCTTAAAGCGCATAACAGAAGCCAAGCGCAAATACAAACAATGCATGGAGGAACACTTTAACACAAACAACTTCAAAAACATGTGGCAGGGGATCAAGACACTTACTGGCTACAAAGACAGTCACATACAAACAAACTCCATGGACATCACCTTACCTGACACACTAAACCAGTTCTTCACCCGCTTTGACCAACAAAACAGGGACACCATCACCTATCCTGCTGTTTCAGAGAGGGACAAGGCCCCCATCCAGCTGGAGCAGCATCAGCTCAGAGCCGCACTGCGCAGAGTCAACGCGAGGAAGGCAGCTGGTCCAGACAGTGTGGCAGAAAGAGTGCTTAAAGCATGTGCAGACCAACCAGCAGAGGTTTTCACCACCATCTTGAACCTCTCACTGTTAGTTTGTAGTACCATCCTACTTTAAGTCAACTACCATCGTTCCAGTGCCCAAGAAGAGCTGCTTGAATGACTACCGTCCAGTTGCTTTAACATCCGTAATTGCTAAATGTTTTGAGAAACTCATCATGTTGCACATCAAAGCTGTCATCCCTGCAAACCTCGATCCATACTAATTTGCAAACAAGGCAAACAGGTCGACAGAGGACGCCATGATAACAGCTCTTCACACAACCCTCACACATCTGGACAGTAGTAACATTTATGTGAGAATGCTGTTTTTTGACTTCAGCTCTGCCTTCAATATAGTTCAACCCCACAAACTGGTTAATAAAGTAAGCTACTTAGGACTCAGTAGCTCACTGTGCACCTGGATATTGGACTTCTAGAGCGATAGACCCCAGAACATCAGGATGGGAGAGCACACCTCCTCCACCCTCATTCTGAACGTAGGTGTCCCACAGGGGTGTATCCTCCATCCCTTAATATACTCTTCACCCATGACTGTTCTTCAATTCACACCAGTAACACCATTATAAAATTTGCAGGCGACACCACCATCATAGGAGTGATTGACGACAACAACAATGAATCAGCGTACAGAGACGAGGTTCAGCATCCGAAACAATGGTGTGACAACAGCAACCTGCATCTGAACACAGCCAAGACCAAGGAGATGGTCTTGACTTCAGAAGAACAAAGCGATCAGAGCACTCCGCCCAAGGAAGTACAGGGTGGGCCATTTATATGGATACACCGTAATAAAATGGGAATGGTTGGTGATATTAAAGTCCTGTTTGTGGCACATTAGTATATGTGAGGGGGCAAACTCCTCAAGATGGGTGGTGACCAGTGTTGGTCAAGTTACTTGAAAAAAGTAATCAGTAACTAATTACTGATTACTTCCCCAAAAAAGTAATCCCGTTACTTTACTGATTACTTATTTTCAAAAGTAATTAATTACTTAGTTACTTAGTTACTTTTTAAAAACACGATTTACAACCTGAAGAGGTGATAAAGTGATAGATCTTTCAGCCCAATTCTACTTTTTCTACATAATCCATCATACAAAATGTAATCAAATGGAAAAGTCTCTTTTTTTTTAAACTTGTTTTATCAGTTTTAATCTTTTAACTTTATGCATCAAGCAAACATGTCATTATATGCAACATTCTCTGACTTGAATAAATTAGTTTAACATTTAAACCTATTTTCTGCACATTCCAGCACATAAAATAAAATGTTTTTTGTGTTTACACTCAGTCTTTCAAATAGATGCAAGTAAAACACAACAGAAAATAAATAAAGTCAAAGACTCAGCGGTCCTTTTGCTCTATTTTCACCTGTAAAGCAGGAGTGGGTTAGGCAGAGGTTTACCCTGGTGCAGGTGTGCCGCGGTCAGTTGAAGAATCCGCGAGTTTCTCTGTGAATTTCCCATTACGTCGTTGCGCACTCGGTGCTTGTTTAGGGGGGGGGGTTTTTTCGCTGTAAAAAGAAGTTTTCTTCCCACGCACAATGCTAATGGACGCTAATGTTTTTGTCACTTTTTATGGAATCAAACTCAAAGTAAGGTCAGTACTTCCACGCTTTAAATGCTGCACGCTCATACTCTCTCCTGCACTCGATATATTATCCATTGTTGATCTGCACACAGCTGTTGTCACCAACAGCACACTCGCTTACATGAGACATTCTTGCAAAAAAATCACAGTTTTAGTAACGCAGTAACGCAGCGTTCCTACGGGAAAGTAACGGTAATCTAATTACCGTTTTTGCAATAGTAATCCCGTACTTTACTCGTTACTTGAAAAAAGTAATCAGATTACAGTAACGCATTACCCATCTCTGGTGGTGACCATGGTGGCTATTTAGAAGTCGGCCATCTTGGATACAACTTTTGTTTTTTCAATAGGAAGAGGACCATGTGACACATCAAAATTATTGGTAATGTCACAAGAAAAACAATGGTGTGCTTGGTTTCAATGTAACTTTATTCTTTCATGAGTTATTTACAAGTTTCTGACCACTTATAAAATGTGTTCAATGTGCTGCCCATTGTGTTGGATTGTCAATGCAATCCTCATCTCCCACTCTTCACACACTGATAGCCATCCAGTATCCGTAGTTTCAGGTGCTGCACATCTCGTATCTTCACACCATAGACAACTGCCTTCAGATGACCCCAAAGATAAAAGTCTAAGGGGGTCCGATCGGGAGACCTTGGGGGGCCATTCAACTGGCCCACGACGAACAATCCACTTTCCAGGAAACTGTTCATCTAGGAATGCTCGGACCTGGCACCCATAATGTGGTGGTGCACCATCTTGCTGGAAAAACTCAGGGAACGTGCCAGCTTCAGTGCACAAAGAGGGAAACACATCATCATGTAGCAATTTCAAATATCCAGTGGCCTTGAGGTTTCTATTGATGAAGAATGGACCCACTATCGTTGTACCCCATATACCACACCAAACCATCACTTTTGTTGTTCCAACAGTCTTTGTCACGGCTGGCGGAGTGAGCCGTGTGGAGTGGAGGAAAAAGGAGGACCCAAAATGCAGCAAACTGATGATACGAGTGAAGTTTATTTACACGGTGGCAGTGGCAAAAACAGGCAATGAAGCATGAGTAATGACAAACCTAAACTGGGAGAAACTAAAGAGCAAACCTGAAGTCTACAAAACGGAGAGGGGAGCAGAGAGGCGCAGACTAAGGAACAGGGTAACAGACTGACACGGAGTTATACAGACGAACCGGCAACAGGCAGGAGAACACACAGGGCTTAAATACACACACCAGTAATCAGGGGATGAGAAACAGGAGGGCAACACAGCTGGGAGGAATCTGAGCTGACGGAACAGGGGAAACGTAAACTGAGCACACTCACATATGACACAGACCTTCACAATAAAACAGGAAACTCAGAACACCACACCAAGACGCAGACCTGACACTGAGAGACAGACAGAATGACACATGGAACCTGAACTAAACTAAACGTGAGATACAACCGAGAACAATTCCTTAAACATGAAACTCAAATAATCATCATCATCATGAACACAACAAGAGAACAAGAAAACAATCCCTGATGCAAACTAAAACCAAAACATAATAACCTCAAACATGGAATAACAAAAACATGAAACTCCACATACTGGGTCCAACGGACCCAGACCCGTGACAGTCTTGGAGGGATCCATCCAATGTGGGTTAGTGTCAGACCAATAGCGGTGGTTTTGTTTGTTAACTTCACCACTCACATAAAAGTTTGCCTCATCACTGAACAAAATCTTCTGCGTGAACTGAGGGTCCTGTTCCAATTTTTGTTTTGCCCATTCTGCAAATTCTGTGCGCCGATCTGGGTCATCCTCGTTGAGATGCTGCAGTAGCTGGAGTTTGTAAGGGAGCCATTTGTGAGTAGCTAATATCCGCCGAAGGGATGTTCGACTAATGCCACTCTCCAGTGACATGCGGCGAGTGCTACGCTGTGGGCTCTTGCTGAATGAAGCTAGGACAGCCACTGATGTTTCTTCATTAGTGACAGTTTTCTTGCGTCCACATTTTGGCAAATCCAACACTGAACCAGTTTCACGAAACTTAGCAAGCAGTTGGAGCATGGGAGATGGGTGGTCTCGTATGGTGTCTTGCATTGAAATCTGCTGCAATGACCCGGTTACTGCGTTCACCAGATATCAACACAATTTGGATCCGCTCCTCACGTGTTAACCTCTTCGACATGTCAATGGCTGTTGAAAGGCATGTCTTTCAGAAAGAGCAAGTCAAAAAGAAAAAAAACAATTGAAACCTCTATTAATTCTCACCGCACACACAAGAAATTGAAAAAATAAAACACCAGCAATTATTGCTGGACTGTGAACAAAGAGAAACTTGTAAATAACTCATGAAAGAATAAAGTTACGTTGAAACCAAGCACACCATTGTTTTTCTTGTGACATTACCAATAAGTTTGATGTGTCACATGGCCCTCTTCCTATTGAAAAAACAAAAGTTGTATCCAAGATGGCCGACTTCTAAATGGCCACCATGGTCACCACCCATCTTGAGGAGTTTGCCCCCTCACATATACTAATGTGCCACAAACAGGACTTTAATATCACCAACCATTCCCATGTTATTACGGTGTATCCATATAAATGGCCCACCCTGTAGAAAGGGTAGAAGGCTTTACGTTCCTCGGGGTCCACATCTCGACCAACCTTAACTGGTCCACAAACATTTTCCACCAGGTAGGAAATGCAAAACAAAGGCTGTACTTCCTCAGGAAGCTGCGTCAGGCCCAATTACCCCAGAGACTGCTAATTAACTTCTACCCTCTGACCTACTGCTCCACACTCTGGTTCAACTGCTGTACTGTGGAGGACAATAGGAAACTGCAATGGGTGGTGAGTGCAGCAGAGCGGGCAACTGGCATTTCACTAACCCCCTCAGAGACATTTATACTGGCAGACGTCAGCAGAAAGCTAGCATCATCATCAAAGAACCCTCGCACCCTGGACACTCAAAACACTCCCAAACTGTGTTTCATTGTTCTGGTAACAGTGACAATAAATATCTTATCTTATCTTAAACAAACAAAAAATGGACTTCACAGTTTCACCACTGCTCGGAGAGGAGTTGCCAAGTGTTTGCAGACATGCAAACTACAAGCACCAGCAGCGATCTGCTTCCGACCAAAGCAGTCAGCTATTTTCCTTGTGACCAGCAGTTTCCAGAATGGTCACTGACCACTCTGGAGCTTTAGCAGTCAGTTTCACCGCAGCTGGCATCAACCACTCACCAACCAGTCAGGGAGTGCAAATTTTTCTCTCTAGCAACCAGCGGTGGTCTATGGCAGCCCAGTGTCACAGGTCCAAAATGATGCAAAAGTTAATGTCACATGGTTAGTAGTCAGGTTACTGCTAAAACATGTGGCTAAACAGTTATGGCCACGTAGACTTGCCAAAATTTTAGGTTAGGTATGTAAAAAAGATAAGAAAAGAAAAGAAATCCAAATTACTATACGTCTAAAGTTGGACACACCTAAATAAAATCTTGAAATGCTGAGATAATAAATGAAAACTAAAACATTTTAAATAATAACCTGAATAATAACAACCTAAAAGTTCATCTTCTTTTGCAAACATTATCACTATTTGTATTGGTGCCAGCAGTTCAAGCATCGGTGTGTAATCTGAGCTGGGAAAAAGTTACTGCTGTAATACTGCATGCAGCCAACCTGATGCAGTATGTGGAAACAGGTCTGTTAGATCAGTATTCAGTGAGACAGTGGAGCAGTTGCAGGATCATGTCCCCCTTAAGAGTATCCAACATGCAGGTTTCTCCTCATGGTTCGTGCTGATGGAGGCTGTTAACATGTTATGTGCCCTGTGCAGACACACGCTGCATCTCCCTCACACAGACACACACACAGAGAAAGAGAGAGGGAGAGAGAGAGCAGGAGGAGGAGGCGGAAACCTCCATCTGCCCTGCTCGGTGACCGACCCGTCATCCTCGGGCTCGGGGAACAGACGGATCGTCTCCTCGCTGTTGTCATTTTTTTAATTTTAACTTTCACATCTCTGGATGAGGAAACCGCGGGGAGATGATGTGGCCACGGGAAAAGCGAGAGGAAATTTAACACGGAGCAGATCTTCAGTCTATATATAGGCTATGCCCCGGACTGCACCACCACCACCACCTGCCCCCCCTGGTGCCGGTAAGTCACGGAGGGAAGAGGAGGTGGGAAGCTGGGAGAGAACCGTGGTGTCCCGGGGCGGGTTGGTACTAGCCGTGCCTGGGTATCGTTGGTAACTGACCCGTGAAAATGACTTTTGAGGTCTCGTGAGGTCGGGTTACCGTTCAGCCATGTTGCAGGAGATCGATAGGCGAGGGAGGGAGGGAGGAGGTGTGTGTGGGGGGGGCCGTTGGACTCTTGACACCTGCCCTTGTTCCCCATAACTGAAGGCAGCGCGAGGGAAAACCGTTAAAAATGTGTAAATTGGCAGTTAGGCGGCTCTAAATGGCGTGATGACTTTCTGACTCGGTGTGGCGGGGAGTCGGAGTGCCGTTCAGCCATGTTGCGGGGGGGTGTTGGGGGGGGCTGTACAGGAGGAGGAGGGAGGTAACTAGCTAACAGCGGGGCTCCGGGGGCTCTGACTCCGACCGACCGACCGACACCGAGAGGGACGTGAGGGGAAGGGGAGGGGGTGTTGTGGAGAAGCTGGTGCCCGATGATTGTCGCCTCCCTGCCGGATGCGGCGGCAGCAGCAGCCCGCGCGGTGTCGCTTAGAGACGGAGGCAGGAGGCAGAGCGAAACGGGGTCGACGGGGGTAGTGAGTGAACCGAGGCAATGAAGAGCCTGCCAGCCACATTTGATTTATTAAATAAAATTATTTAGTGCAATTTTTTAATTAACAAGGACCTAAATGTTAAAAAGATGAAGCAGTGAATTTAGCAGGATTTTTTTATTATTATTTACTATTATTATTTAATTGCTATAGAAAATAATTTTTATACACACACACACACACACACACATATATATATATATATATATATATATATATTATTATTTGCACAATATTTCTTGATTATTGACTTTTTTGGTGTAGTTTTGAGTCATCATGGCGCTAAAATATTTTGATTTGGGGCTGATATTTTGACGGGTCTTTTTTACATTTTTAAAATGAAATGTGATTTATTGTTTAAAATAGTTTTTTCAACAACAATCATGTTCATTTAAATTACGTGTGTTCTTGCAGCCTGTGTTCATGTGTTCATTCTTTTTTTTTTTTTTTTTTTTGCACATTTAAATTACGTAGATATTCCTACAGACACAGGCATGTCAATTTTTAGATAATTTATTTTACTTTTTCATTGATCTTTATTTAAATTACATTCCTACAATGGGACGCTTATAGATTATTATTTATTTATTCATTACATTTGTATTTATTTATTTATTTGTTTATCTCTTTATTGTTAGCCTTCAAATGAAAGTATTTTCCTGGGATGCAGTCAATTTTTTTCCTTTCAGGGGCAAAAAGTGACCAAGGCTAACAGGCGGTGACAGGCGGAGTAGTTATTGATGATCACTGATCACAAGTGACGATTATTGTTTTTCAACAGGAAGGTCAGGGCAGGAGGTGACGAGGCAGGGTCTGTTACCATGGTGATAACAGATGATGATTTATCCCCTTATTGGGCCTTATCCATTCAATAATTTATTATTCACAGATTCACTTTGTTCCTTTTCTTCTCCTCCTCCTCCTCCCTTTATCTTCCTCTCCCCTGTTCTCTCTCGCCCTGCATCCTCGCTGCTTCCTCTTCCTCCCCCTCTCTCGTCCCGTTCCCCTCCGTTCGTCTTCCCTCCTCTCTCTTTCAGGTCACCGAGAGCCAGCAACAGCTCGCTCTGAAGATCAAATCCACCCTCGTTTCCTCTCTCTACGATGCTCTGCTCACGTCCATATGTTGAAGAACACACTCGTCTTATTTTAGCACCACTACCTTCCTCCTCCTCCTCCTCTTCCTCCTCTCTTGCCCTCCTCTCTTCTGAGTTTTGACTCCCCTTTTCACTCTCTCTCTCTTTGTCTCTCTCTCTTTCTTATTTTTTTCACACACGGAAAAAGAAAATGAAGCGTGGGTCGAGTGTGTTGCAGCCTCACTCTGATGCAGCCAAACGACACGCACACCCTGCAAACACACACACAAAGACACACACAGGCGATGACGCACAAGCCGCAGGTTCGAGCCCCTTCCCAGCAGCCACCTCTCTGTTCAGCCCTGATGTCAGCACCAAGATGGCGTCTGACCTCCTCATCAGGCTGTCAGGTAACACACACACACACACACACACACACACACACACACACACACACACACACACACAGTGGGCACTAGAGCTGCTGCCTAATGACTAATCAATCAATTGATTTGCAGATTATGTAATAATGAAAAGGATGGTTAGCTCCACCCCTAATGTCCAGAATTGCATCTTGTTTATGTCATTTTTGTGGATGCTAATTTGTGCTCACAAACACTACAAAAGTATGTGGACAGATCTTTGTACTGTCCTGTCGTGGGAAATGGAGTTGCGTGGGTGGAGTGAAACAATAATTACACAAGAATAATACAGTAATACAAGAATAAATGAACAACAAGCCCATTTCCCGCGTGTGTCGTCCACGTTCCTGTCACTCCCTATACTGTCTTACCTAAGGAAGGCAAAGAATGGCCAAAAATAAAAGAATATATATGATAACTTGCACGGTGTTTATCCCAAAGTGAAACGCTTTATAAAGAAAAATCTAAACATAATACAAGGTTAGTAAGTAAACCGACCTCCTTCTTCCTGGCCACCTACTCCACCTGTTCTGGTGGGATACAGGCGTGTTCACAAGCAAAACCAGCTCATATACTATATCACCAAATGTATTCAATCCAAATCATTGAATTCAGGTGTTCCAGTCACTTCCATGGCCACAGGTGTATAAAGACAAGCACCTAGGCATGGATACTGTTTCTACAAACATTTGTGAAAGAATGGGTCGCTCTCAGGAGCTCAGCGGACTCCATGGTGGTAATGTGCAGCCCGTTCTCATTCCCAATGCGTAAAATACTGACAACTTGTCATGTCATGTCTCATGGGAACACAAAAGGTATGTGGATGAAATTCAATAGAATGACGTTCCAGCTGTGTATTCCAGCCCTAACCCTAACCTTAATCCTAACTCTAGCCATAACCTTAATGGTGTTAGATAGTGTTTTCCAAAGCGATTAAAGTAAAATAAATGTACATGTGCAGATTGAGTCCAAACGGTTCTCATGTTTCCTCCTGTTTTTGAACGCATAACATAGGAACATGTTGTGGCAGAAAGCATAATATACCGACGATTTGTCACATACAGTAACATGTTATGCTTTGGGAGTGGGAACGTGCTGAGGTGCCTAGTGCACGGAGATCACCAACTTTCTGCAGAAGGTATCAGTACTGACCTCCAAACGTCACGTGCCCTTCAGATAAGCTCAAGAGCAGTGTGCAGAGACGAACCACGCTTCTCCGTCTGGCAATCCGATAGGCGAGTTTGGGTTTGGCAGTTGCCAGGAGAACGGTACATGTCTAATGAGTTGAACCCTTATTTCCAGTGAAAGGAATTCTTAATGCTTCAGCACACCAAGACATATTGGACAATTTAACGCTCCCAACTTTGTGGGAACAGTTTTGGGCATGACCCCTTCCTGTTCCAACATGACTGCATACCCGTGCACAAAGCAGGGTCCATAAAAACATGGATGAGCGGTTTTGGTTTTGGAAGAACTTGACTGGCCTGCACTGAGCCCTGCCCTCAACATGACAGAACGCCTTTGGGATGAATTAGAGCGTGAGCAGACTTCATGTTAAACCCTGTGGATTAAGAATGGGATTTGACTCAAGTTCATGTGTGTGTGAAGGAAGTCGAGCAAATACTTTTGGCAATTTAGTGGATGATCTCCACGTGTCCCCTCTCAATAGACATACCCGAAACACCTCACCCTTAAGGCACCCAGGAGGCATCCTTGTCAGATGTCGATGTGGAGGAGCTCCCAAATGACTGAGCTCCTCACCCTGTCTTTAAGGGAGTGCCCAGACTCCTCATGCAGATAGCTCACTCTGTTGGTCACTCCACACAGCCTGTGGCCATACGTGAGAGCTGAAGCCTAACTCAATCAATCTTCCCTTTCACACTGTATTCACTGGGATTGGGCAGTCCAGGGGTATAATTTCCAGGGGGGTTAGGAGGGTTATGACCCCTCCAATAATCAGACCCAGCCAATATAACCCCTTTACTTTTCTTTACTCATTTCAGTTAATACCAGCAAAATAGTTGCATGTTTAATCATCTGGGAATTTATCCAGATTTATTTATTTATTTAGACAGAGATTCCCCCCCAGTGTTCAGCACAAAGTTACGCTCATGGGGCAGTCATCCCTTTCCTGCTGGGAATCACATCCTCAAACTTGGAGGTGCTCATTCCTTCCACTTCACATCTGGGTGCAAATCACCCAGCTGGTTCAGCTCGTTCGATGAGCCCAACTGAGCAGAGAGGTGATCTGGATGCAAACCCACCTTCCACTGTGTTTGTACAGGGACAGGATGGCCTGCAACAACAACACGTGATATCCCATACTCCTGAAACACCCCCTACGGGAAATAATGAGGGCCACGGTTGGATGCTTTCTCCACATCCATGAAACACATGTAATTATGGCTATAATACATGGGTTATTCCACAGGATGTTTCAGTAATTTTCAGTACAAAGCGGTATACTGTGCCTCCACCTAAGACTGAATGCATTTTCACTATCTTCCACTCAGCTCAGGTTTAACATGAAAAATAAAAAGGACGAGGCTGTCTCACCCTGAGTTTTCAAGGTCTACTAAGGCTATTGGTGCATACTCAAACACACCAATCAGAGCATACTGATGTAGAGCCACTTCAGAGATCAGAAAATGTTATTATTAAAAAGGAATTTTTGACCTAAAAGAAAATACGTATTCAGCCGCAGAACATATCTGAGCCTTATAACAGTGGTGGCACAGCCTGTAAGGTATAAATTAGCCCATCAGCATCACTAATAGGTGCAAATAATTATATTCTTTTACCACATGTGAGTACCCTGCGGACTTTTTACGATTATTTGCTACTTTAACTTTGCCTTTTTAATACAATAACAGCATGTTATGTTGCACTTATGAAATCATAGAATTAAAATAATGAAGATGATTTTGCCTTCATTTTATTTAATACAAAAAAATAAAACAGCTGTGAGGCAAAGGAACACATTTTGGCCTTGACAGAACGGTAGCATTCAACATCCAAGGAGTGATGGCTAAAAGCCTATGCCAAGGCACCCGGGAAATGAAAATGGTGGAAAAAGAATAACGATAATGACATTAATAAAGACAAATAAAATCAGTAAAAGGCAACATAAGCAGAATAAACAGGCAGGTTTTAAGGTTCTTTCACGGCTCTCCTCAGGCAGACTGAGGAGTAAACACCAGAAGCTGCTTCACCTCAGGTTTTTGTCCTGCTCTTTGGAGCAACTGAAAGCCCAGAAGACCTCAGAGACCATCGTCATTCACAGATCTGAAGCAAGTGGGCGGCTGCAAGAACATGAAGTACAAGATTTTTTAAATCAATAAAAAAACAAGCATCCAATATCAGGTCTTTAAAACAGGGTGATACAGTATGTCACTCTCCGGTTGAATACTATTACTCTGAGTTTAACTCCCATTGCAGTAAATTCCTGCTGCAGGTTTTATCTGCTGGAAATGAAGAGACGTGAGCGTGTAGGTGTCCGCGTACTTCGGGCATGTGTTGCAGGAGCCTGTGCGCTCTCATGAAGGCTTGAGTGCAGTTATCAGGCTGCAATTTGACCTCTGCAGTAATCTGTTTACAGTTAACTTGAATCAAATCACTCTCTGTCTCCAGAGGCCACCCAGAAGGCCCAGATGCATCCTGGGAGCCGAGAGGAAGCGGAGCAGCAGGATGAGCCAGGCGTCGCTCTCTCACCGGACAGCCCCGGGGCGAGTCCCGAGCCACCGTCCCTCACGCACACGCCTGACGGCAATACCGCTACGGACACGCTAGCTTCAGATCTGCTCCGGAAGCTAGCAGGTACGAGTTCGCCAAAACTGTGATGAGAGATACAGCACTGTGTAAAAGTCTTGAGCCAGTCCTTATTTTTTCATGTTATGTAGGGAAATGGATGCACAGCATACAGTATATAAGGCAATAACAGAGTTTGTACAGTTGTATGAACTTTGGAATGACCACAGTTATTCTTTTAGGCACCTTTCTTGTCATTTCTTGAAGTAGTCTTCAGGAATAGTTCTCCAGGACATTCAAAGCTCTCCTTTGGATCTTTCTTCTTTTTGTTCTGTTTTCTTCTGGTCTGAGCTCTGAGGAGGCCAATCCATGACTGATAATGTTCCATTTTGTGTTTTTATATCCAACTATACTTTGAGTGCATTGGATGTGTTTTGGGATTGTTGCTGACAAATGACGCTGCTAAATTTTGATTAATTATCTCATTACACACAGTGCCACTGATTTTTAGTGCAGTTCTTATGTAGTTTGGCATGCCCCAGCTTTTCTCACTGTTTCTCAAGAATTTCTTCTTGAGAGCCACGCTAACACTCACACAATTTCTGATGGGGCTTCAGTGAACAGTAGATCAATCAACTGAAGGTCCAAGTGCATCTCTCGACTCCTGTGTCAGGTCTTTGCTGTTTCTTAAGGACATGACTTTCAGATAAGCCTGCCATTTCTTTTTTTGTCCTCCACTTTTCCCGATTTCCCAGATTTGTTTAAGGATACACTGCACACCATGTCTAGACATGCCAAGGTTTTAGCTAAAAAGTCTTTGGGTATGATCTTGTTAGTGCAAAAGTGCTATGTTACGCCTGTCAAACTGTGTTATTTCTTAACATTTTTTATAGATTCAGCTAAAAAATAGGAACAAATAATTGTGTGTTCTTGCAACAGGCTGCTGGTAGCAAAGTGCCTAAAGACACTGATTAAAAATGGTTATTTGCCACGTTGTCTGTTGTCTGTTTTGTATAGCCACAACACTGGTTCATCCCTTGAGTTAGGTGCCTTTTTATGCTTGAATGATTCACAGGTCTGCACATTAAGTGGCAGTGTACAAAGAAACACTTTGAAAGACCTTCCGACAGCCTGGAGAACTACTGTTCAGCACCACAAAATATAAGAAAGTCTGACTTTGAGGCAAATATAGAGAGAAAAGAGTGGTGGTTCAAGACTTTTGCACAGAACTGTAAGTCATTTCTGACTGTTGGCTTTGCGCTGGATTCCAGCCCTGCGCTCCCAGTTATAAGCCTTCTGGTGTGGACGTCTTACTCACTTGTATTGGTGAACAACACAAAGTAGAGGTTCTATAGCTTGGAACCAGAACTCAGGTACCAGAGTCCAGCTGGACTGTCTGTTTTGTTTTGGGTTTTTGTTGGTTGAGGTCAAAAACATGTTACCTTCTCTAGCTTTGAATGAACTTTCACACACTGCTTCTAATCATTTATTATTATTTCTTCCCAATCACAGAGCGTCAGGAAGTGAATGGCCATGTGGTGAGACTCAAAGAAGAAGAAGAGCCAATGGAAGTCGACACAGTAGCCCAGAGTCAAATAGTAACAGAAGACGTTGCTCTGCCTGCCCCGAAAATGGTCAATCATCACATCTTCAGTGTTAAAACAGAAGATCGGGGCCTCACTGGGAACAAGGTGGCCGAGGAGTTGCACCCCAGAGCCAAAATGGCGGACCGGTGTCTCTTTGGCCTTAAAGTAGAAGGCAAGTTCTGTGCTGAAGGATGCCCGCCTGTCTCCGCAATGGCAGACAGTGCAGTCTCTGGAGCCAAACAGTTTCACTTTCAAGTGAACATGGAGGATGTCTCTGGAACTAAGATGTCGGACCACCTTCTAACTGGAGCCAAGATGGAGGACCAGCTTCTCTTTAAAGCAAAGTTTGCCGAGCGGCCTTTCTCTGGAGTCAAGGTGACTAACAAGTTTCTCTCTGGAGTCAAAACGGAGGACAAGTTTGCTTCAGGGGCCAAGATGGAGAACCAGGTTTTCTCCGGGGTGAAGATGGAGGAGCAGCTCTTCTTTGGAGCCAAGATGGAAGACCAATTTACCTCTGGAGCCAAGATGGCTGACCAGTGCCTCAGAGCAGTGCTGTGGCAGGACATGTCAGTGAACCTGGCGTCCACACTGCTGCACCAACTGTCAGGTAACCACACAAGCTTTAATATTAACCTAGATTAAATCTAAAGTTGATTGTCGTGTTTTCACTGGTCAGAGTTGCTCCTTGATGCCGAAACATCAAATGTAAGAATACATAAAGCTGTCAAAAAAACAAATAAACAGAAAAACACAATCTTTCTTGAATATTTGTGAGTTGAATTTCAGAGATTTTTTTTTTTTCCTTGGAAATATTTATATGCTCAGTTTTGTGCAGGTCTTTGGAGGTTTTTTCACTAGTAACATAGTGAAAACCCCAGTGATTGCCTGTAAGCGAGCACATGGAATCAGCTGACTTCCTTTAAACAGGAAGAAGCAGCTGTGTGAGCCGACGGGCTGGTGCAGAGAGAGCACACCGAGACTTTAGGAAACAACAGATAAGAAACCGTGCGTATCAGAGACATGCAGCCTTGGAGGTGGAGGTAGCTGCAGAGAGAAAAGTGCACATTGTCCACTGTTTGGGTTTTAGCCAAACACACAGGTTGCATCATTTTTTTCAGTTTGCACTCGAATGCGTTTCTTTTTCTGTCGCTTGTCTGCAGAGAGGGTCAGTAAGTCCAACAGTCAGCTGGTGGACAGGATGACTCCACCCATCAGAAGCAGGTAAGTGCACACTTCCATCTATCAGCGGCATATTTTGACCTCTGACCTCAGTCATGACGGTATCCTGTATGTGTGCGTGTTGCTCTCTGTGTAGTCCTGTTTTGAAGGGTAACGACGACCAGCGCCGCTCTTCCCCGGCAGTGATCAGCTCCCAAACTCCTCCACTTGGTAATGGACTTTCAATTTTTCACTTTTCATTTCCAACAGCGTTTAACAGCAAGCCCAGACATTTGTATCCACGCACTGCAGCACATGCATACCATTCAGGCTTCTAAATGCTGCAGATGACTTCTGCAGGCTCAGCTGGGAGAGGGATCAGACACAAGGCGAAACGGTCTTACTTTTAGAGCTGTGAAGAAACAGAGTTTTACGTTTGTGTGCACAGTGTAATCGATTTTTGGGGGTTAGCCTCTCCGCTATCAAGGTCTCACTATTTGTAGAGGCCCGAGAAAAGTTTGAACCTCGGTTATACCCCGCTCCTGACGCAGACACAAAAACCAGGAGACACGCCAGAGCGGCTTGAAGGCTGCTGGCGGAGTTGGTGGATTGTAATGCAAATTATCCACAGATGAGTCCATGCAGTCACAAAAACTTGGCTCCAGTGGAACTGCAGTCCCTTAGCGGACTTAGGGATAGAGAAATTATGAACAAGGCTTTAGTCTAGGTGAAGTTTCCAGTAGTTAGATGACCTCTGCTAAAGATCCTGAATGTAACCACAGCCCAGCTGCTTTTATATAGTGCAGGGGTCGGCAAAGTCCAGGTTTTAGATGTGTCCTTGATCCAACACAGCTGATTTAAATGGCTAAATGACCTCCTCAACATGTTTTGAAGTTCTCCAGAGGCCTGGTAATGACCTAATCATTTGATTCAGGTGAGATCTAAAACCTGCAGGACACCGGCCCTCGAGGTCTGGAGTTGCCTACCCATGATATAGTGCATGGATGTAAAGTCTCTTTATTTGGAGAGCTGATGTAGAAAATTGAAAGCTTGTATCTTGGTCAGGCTTAGCTACTAAAAACACAGCTTGGTTAAGTTACACACTGCAACTACCTGGTAAATTTAAGGCACTACAACAAGTTTAATGACATCATTTAAGAATTCCATGTTTTTTGACACTTTATTTTGTAGTTTTCTGTTAATTAATCACACTGACATAATAACCTGGTTTGCACACACAGGTTAAGATTTACATGAGTGTCACAGTGTCTACATGAAAATACAGGAACTCTGCGAGGATGCTCTGCAGCTGGAGGAGGTGTAGCGCCTTGATTATTAACCGTCTCCTGGAGGTGTTTTTCTTTTTTTTATTAATGAGTCACGGCGTTATGGGTTGTTGTCATTGATGTGTTTGCCTGCCAGTCTCGGGGTAATTTGCAGTGATGGAATCTGACACTGTCAGTCAGAGTGGAAGGATTAAAGGAGCTGACGGCTGAAATAGTGATCCAGCTAAATTTACAATGAACACTGGCACAACAGGAAGGATGTCAGGTACAAGGATGCGAGCTCCCAAACCTCCAGCTGCCTTTTTAACAGCGCGCACTTCAGCATTTACAGATAAGCCCGGTGATGTTATGAATTTTTAATGCATTAGTCTGACTCTAAATCCCTCCCTAGTCGGAGAGTATGAGGCATGACTCTAAAAACAAAGCTTCCAAATATAAAGTGTCACTTTTAAGTGATGGTCACTGTTGTTTCTATTAAAGATTAATGAAACAAGAGGAAACATTTGCATGCGTTTGATACGCACTTATTCAGTGTTTCCGACAGACTAAGTGAATATTGTTGGTTGGTTATAGCATTTGGTTACATATCAGGATAAAAAGTGTTCATGCTTTTATTTGTGCATCAGTATTATTAGTAACAGATTTTTATTTTCATTTTAATTGAAATCTTGAGTCCAGATGTAAAACACTGTTTTGTGCAAAAACCTGTTTACCTGAATTTCTACTTCAGAGGTTGAGAATGATAAAGTTTATCTAATAGTCTGTAACAACTTCAAACTTCTAATGACCAAGACATGGAGCTGTGGCACTAGTCTTGCAGTATTAATTGTAAAAATATGAAGGTAGCTCCATCGATTGGAGTAAGCTATAAACCACTGAGAAAGTCTTTTGTAGACCACCTGTTCATGGTTTCTCTGTTAGACAGACTGGATTTTAAGTATCATCATAGCTAATTCTGTCACATGCTGCTTTGTGGACCTGTTTTGAAGCCTTGAGTTTGGCGTTTTGGGGTCACCAAGAGCTCGATTCATATTCCCTGCTCGTTAGTGCTAAAATCCAGACAAAAAAACCTAGAGTTTCATAAAAAATGTAACCATGGGTTACAAGTAACCACAGAGCCGGCCGTATTCTTTGTCAGATAAGTCCATTTAGAAATCAGAATCCAGTTCAGTTATTAAGGTTAGTGGGGGTGAAGCAGAGACTGTTTAAGAGGATAGACGTAGCTCTGTGGTTGGAAAAATAAACCTGCATTGTGCCTGAAGGCCAGCAGTGGTTTCAAAACTGGTTCTCCGATCTGACCTGTGTCAAAGCTTTTCTCTTATTTTGGGTTGTGTTTAATAGAAGAATAGCAGAGGTTTTTTGGTAAATCCTGTAATACCAAAATGCAAGATTATAAAACCATTAAATGGACCGATTCTTATATAGCGCTTAAAGTGTGTGCTCATTGGCTAACAATTTATAAAAACCACAAGTCATTGCAAACAGCTAGCTGCTTGCATCAGGTCAGGTATTTAACTTTAAGCCTTAATAAGAAGCAAATTTTGATGCAATAAACGTGTTTGTTTCTAACACAAATCTATGAGAAGTTACTCACTTCTAGAGGCAGCCTCAAGTGGCCATTTGAGGAACTGCAACCTCTGAGGGGTTTTTTGTTTTTAAATGTTTTTTTATGACCGTCATAACAAAAGTTTAAAACTTCAACTTTTTAAGGTGCTCGACCAAAAATGAAGTCTGAGCTCGTGACTTTATTTGGATCTGATTATCACCCTCTGTGTTCTGCCTGGCTGGCTCTTAGCCACCGCAAACACTTTTGATCTCCTCCACTGACAGCTCTCAGCAAACACTCTCACTGAATGTGTGTGTTCAGTTTGCCTGCATTGTCTCTGTATCATTATTATTATTATTGCTATTATTATTACTTTTTAATGACTGCATGCTGCCTTTGTCTGCGTTATGGATGCATGCTGCTACTGGAGTGCCCTTTGGGTCTATAATAATAAAGATGGTGGTGAAGTGCGCTGACAGAGGCTACAGTCACACAGAGGTTTAGCAATAATAGCTTCCAGAGGGGCTCATCATTAAGAAGTTCTGCTGTGTGTAAAAAGCAAAAATCACGCAGAATAATAAACGAATGCTCTTCTTCTTCCTCACAGAAACCCAAACCAGCCTCAGCAGACACCAAACCACAGGTTGCTCTTACTTTTTCAGGTAACACACACACACACACACACACACACACGCTTGTTTTCACATCTTAGTGAGGACTTTGAATTGACATAATGCTTTACCTAGCCCCTTACTCTAACCATACCCTTATTGTAACCTCACTCTAAAACCACATTTTTGAGCCTCAAAAATGCCTTCAAATTTGTGAGGACGGGCGCTTGGTCCCCACAGGTACAGTGGCATGTTTTGGTCTTCACAAAGATGCTTAAACAAGTACACACACACACACACACGTACACCTTTACTCCTATATCTGTGAGGACCCCCTTTAAGATAGTGCACTTCCTCGCTGACTCTATATAGCTATCTCTAATCTTTGAGTTTCAGCCTGTTTTGAGACTCACTCTTGTTTATAGCTCTGTGAACGGTGATCCTAAATGTCACAGCATTTTATCCAGCAGTAAAGCTTTCGAGCTGTTGTTTTCTGGCCTTCTGGAGAGGCTGAAGTCCCCGCTTATCTTCCTGCATAGCTGCAGCTCTGCCGGATTCTCCATCTCAGTGTATTCTGCCAGCGAAGGCGTCTTTGAACATTAACTTTCTGGAGATGTTTAACAAACCGGTGGGAGATTTTTTTTTTTTCATTAGCAGGAAGAAATTAGTACAAAGATTTCAAAGCTCTGGATTTTTAAAAAAGTTTTTATCCATGCTCGGCTCGATTTTGGAGACACAACCTTGGCATCCTGGAGGCAATTTTCATGGAGCAAATTATGGTGGATTAAAATGGAGTGTGTCTGTGATCTGCAGGAACTCAAGTGTATAAAACGACACAAATACTTCTTGGTGAGTGTACGTGTTGGTGGTGTGCAATAAGGCTTTGATCAGAAAGTGACGCAAGAATGAAGTACGCTCTGGATACTGTAAGCAGGCTAACACATATACTATGTATAGTGTGGTAAACTAATTGAGTCCTTTTGTATTATTCTAGGGCCTTTACTTCACAATATAAGGCATCTGTTTTTGAAGTGTTGTGATTTGGCACTTTAAAAATAAAATTGCAATTTGAAGAAATCCAAATTCAAATAAAAAATTGCCCATAAAAGAGTTTTTGGTGAGAGTGGGCTGACTTCATCTACAACATAACCCTTACACTCACACTAACAACTCAAAAAGAAGCTTTTAATATAAAAAATGGCTTCATTATAAACTAACAAAGCCGTTACTGAGAGTGTGAAAGGCATTGAATGCTATTGTACTCGGCGTCCCGCTCCTTCTTCTTCTGTTGTGATTTTTATCTGTGATTCGGGCTCCACTCTTACATCAGGATGTGTGACTCGATCAGGATTAGCGTGCTGCCACTTTTGGGAGCGATTTATTGCGTCGTTTTACAAAACTACAGTGCATCTGACAGAGTTAAACCCGAGCCTATTTTTGAGCGCCAGCTCTCAGCCATGCTTCATGGCGGTGGACTCAATCAGCACTTTGGCATCCTCGATGGGGTTTTTATGGTCATTTTTTCACAGTTGCAGTTTACGTTTAATGAGAAATGTAGTTTTTCTCTCAGCTTTCCACATTAAAGACACTGTGAGGTGTCAGCCTGGAGAGTTTTGTCCTCCCGTTACTCTTTTCGTGACGGGACTTGTGGTTTTGAGCGCCTCTCTCATAGAGAACCATCATAAAACTTCCAAAACCAGGAGCACCTGTCTCCCAGAACTATTGCCACACATGAAACACTGAAACACTGATGAAGAGGTGAGTTTTAAGAGGACATGGAAAAACGAACAAGGTCAAGCAGAAGTTGTCGCTGCTTGTAGTGAAAGCGTTTTTTGTGGCTCCATTCTGTGAGTTTGTTTAAGGAAGAACCATGAAACTGTTAGTACTGTTCACCTGATGTTTGTCTACCTGTGCCCTCTAATCAAGCTAATCACTCATTGTTACATAAACGAGGTTCACTATGATCTGATTATCTCCAGCTGTCATGTATTTCACCTTCTCTTCATGCTAAAAGTGAGAAATGAAATCATTTCCTGGTGTTATGTCTCATTTCTTAAACCCTCTCAGATCTGAAGCGTGTATATAAATGCAAACCAGCTTCATCCATAAAACACTTTAAACAACAGCTGAACAAAGTGCTTGAGATTAAAGATAGAATAAAAATACAAAAATATAATAAAATACAAAAATAAATAAACTAATAATAATACATATATATTTGAAAACAAAAGTGCATTTCAAGCATAATTACAACAAAATAATAACAAGTTAAAACCAACTGTAAAAACCAGCCAAGCGCACGCTAGAAAAACCAAAACCTGCACCTGATTGGTTGCTGTCCTCTCCCACAGGGAGTCCCGCTGTGACCGCTTGGAGATTCATAGACAAATATCTGTTACCGTCATTTATGTGTTACAAGCTTTTGTCGTGTCCTTGCCTTCCAGGTGTCACGTGTGCGGTTTTGAGACCGAAGGACAGGCCCTTTTCCAGAGTCACATGACCGAACACCGCCAATGGGAGCACAGATCCTTCTCGCTGCACTGCTGCGTGTGCGACCACTCGACCAATCAGGAGGCAGAGATGAGGGCTCACGTCTGCACGCACATTCAGGGCGAAGTGAGGTAGGTGTAAGGATCCCTAACGACCCCCCTCCCCCCCGGATACGTGACCACACATCCACGTGTCAGCACATGATTACATCGTTAAATTTAAATTTACTTAGATTTTTGAGTTGTTTTTAAGCGAAACAACCCCAAATCTTATATGACAAATGACGATGATGATATTTTATCTTTTGGACAGTCTTTTTACAAAAATCTATCATATCAATAGTAAAAATAATCATGTCTGCAGTGCTCCTTTGAGGCATTAATACGACCTTACAAAAGGTTTTCTGTGTATGACTTATTAAATAAGTGGAAACATCTAATAAAACGTACTTTAAACATAAAAAAACTTTGAGGTGAAAGTTGAGGCTGAACAGAATCAGTTTCTAAATCTTTGCTCAGTTACTGATATGAAGAAGTAAACTGAACTAACCAGTAAGATAGAGGTAGAGCTTTTATTGGTACATTTAAATTCTTCATTGAATGGATTTAAAACTAATTTGTTGATGTTAGATGCAGGTGAGCGTGCTTTCTGTCAGCATCCTCGTGTAATGTGTGGGTCATTAACTCCTCCCTCTACCTTTCCTGACTCCCAGATGCCCTGTTACCCTTCCTGCCACAGCCTCCACCTCCAGCAGCGGTGCTCGTTCAGTTGCCACGGCAACCCAGCCGGAGACAAGCACCTCAGAGCATCGCTGCCGCATCTGCCAGAGGTCGTTTCCAGGGCAACAGGAGCTGCTGGTTCACTTCCAGGGTCATCGCCAGGGCAACCAGTACCGCTGCGACCGGTGTGGCCACCTGACCCGGACAGCCAACAAGCTGGTGGAACACGTGCGCGTGCACACGGGGGAGCGACCGTTCACCTGTGACCTCTGCCCCTACAGCGCCAAGCGGCGGGACAGTCTGCGCCTGCACTGCAAGGTCAAACACGCTGCGCACTTCTTCAACGGGGGCGCGACGGACGCACCCGCCGACGTGCATACGCACCGGTCATACGTGCATGCAGACAATCAGCGCTCGAACAAGCACGTCCAGCGGCTGCACACACCGCCAAGCGCTCACACTGCTGCATCCTCCTCCTCTGTTCCTCCTCTTCTTCTTCATCCATCGCTGTCCGACCGCGCTGGATGGAGGGATTTGTCTCCTCTCCTCCCGATCACGACCCTCATCTCTCTGAAACAGCGCTCTCCTTCATCTTCCTCCTCCTCCTCTTCATCTTTCTCTACCAAACACTCTTTTCTTGGTTACCTCGGCCTGACAACTTCTTTGTAAAGCCTCCCTGCTTTTGGTCCTCCTCTCTTCGTCTCCTTCTCTTCTAATTTCTCTTCTTCCTCTTCTTCCTTTTCTCTTCTATCCATCCTCTGGACTCTTAAAGCGATGGATGTAAAGCTCTGTAATGTATCCAAGGTACTGTCACTCAGCACTATGTATGAGAATGTCAAACAGCACTGAAAACACACCGATAAGGAACGTTTTTGAATTTATTCAACTTTTGCATCATGCTCGTGATTTTTGCTGCATTCCTGCCTGCTTTAGCCCGTCATATAATCACTGAACTCTTAGCTATTTAACCGTGTGACATATTTATTGCCTGTCTCTCTTGTCCTCCAGAAACCTTGAACTTAAAAAGTCGAATTTTATTATAAATTGTTCTAATCAGAAACACGAGATGCTGTGAAGTAAGGGTCATTTATTGAGATGATGAGATAATGTTGAGGGTGAGATAGTTTGTTTTTCTTTTAAAACACAAGGTGTTTTTTAGACATTTTCTTTAAAAAAGCAGCGGACTTCAAAAAAACATGATTAAAGGAAGAAAATAAGAGTTGACAGCATTTCTAGCAGCTCTTTAAGGCAATATCTATATGAAGGTTTACTTAACTGTTTACTTTGAGTTCAGCATGCTAACTGTTCCACAGTACAATGCTAATATAGCAGGTATGATGCTAATCGTATTCTATGTTCCTATTTTGTTATGTGAACATGCTAACTTTTGCTAATTATCGGCAGTGAGAACAAGCTACTGCTACTACTGAGAATGTCCTTAGTCGGTATGCTTATATGTTAATTTTTGCTAATTAACCGCTGAGGCTAATGGGAATGTCTTTAGTTTTATTGTTGTATTATTTGCTTATTGCTGCTGAGACTTCGAACTTTTTTACTTGGTATAAATGTCTTTAGTCTAGCTTTTTAGCATGGTAATGATGGCGATTTAATACTAAAAAAATGCAGTTCAGCTAAGAGTTATATATATATATATGTGTCTTTAACTTAGATTGTTACTGCGCTAATATTTGCAATTTATCACAACAAACAATGCTGCTTAAATTGATGAGAAGGGTGTTAGTTTAACATGCTGTTTAGCACTAAACACATTATACAAGTGAGGCTGATGGGAATGCCTTGTGCTGATTTTTAGCATTGATAATGTTGGCCATATCTTGCTGTGGCATGTGAACATGCTAACCTTTGCTAATTTGCACTAAAAGAAATCACCACTTATCAGTTTATCATGCTAATTTGCACGAATGATGCATTCCAGTTGAAGTTGGAATTTCCAAGTTCCCAGTTGGAATTGGACCCCCCTCTCAAGTTGGATTTCCAATAGAAAGTGAGACCAGCCCCACCAACCCGACTTCTCAATCCCAAATGGTGGCTCCGAATCGCTCCGTAAAACTTTCATTCGTGCTGCCAGTGTTGTGTATCTGTGACTGACTCTAGCCTCAAATGTGTTGCAGGGGCGTTTTAAGTGCAAAAACACAAGCGTTGCACTGTGTTAATAGTGATGCACGAATGGCTCTACTTTGCTTAGAAGCAAAACTAATCCTGGTATCCCTTGCTTTTCTGACTTTAGTACTGGAATACATTCAAATGAAGAGTGACATCACTCTCAGCATTGACAACCGACTTCTGAGTTAAATGGATTCACCATAAAAATAAGCTATTGATGCTACTGGGATTGAGAATGTCTTTAGTTTTGTGTGTTACGTGCTAACCTTTCAGTTTTGTATAGGCTCAAAGGGATGTCTGTAGCATGTTAGTATCTTAAACTTTCTAAGTTAGTACTATTCACACGCAATATTCCTGAGGGGGTTTGAAACTGCATTACTTTAGGGTGCTAACATGATCATTTCCACTGAAGCTAATGAGAATATAATTATGGTGCATTCCAGATTAAGTCGAACTTTCAGAATTCCCTGTTGGAATCGTTGTCTCAAACACCCCCTGAACCTGGAGTTCCAACTGATAAAGTGGGAGAAACCCCTATATAAAAATCGAAAATGGTGGCAGTGAATGGAAAAAGTAGTGAAACTGTAATACTTTCTATCTGTGCCACTACTGACTTGCTAAATAAGCCATATACAGAGCAGTGAGAACGCTCTGTCCGTGAACGTGCTGCAGCTACATTTTTAAGCACAAAAACCAAACATTATGCTGTGTTCCTAGTGATGACATGAATGACTCTGCTTTGCTAAGAAACGAAACAAATCCTGTTTGTCGTGCTTTTCTGACTTTAGTACTGAAATAGACTAACTCTGGAATAACTTCACTCCAGAGTTCTGAATTAACTGGAATGGGACATTACCTTAGGGTATTAGCATGCTAACACTGGCTAATGAAAGCAAAAAAAACACACAGCAAGGCTATCAGTCCTCAGCTTATTGCGTAAACATGCTAACATTTGCCATTTAGCATTAAACAGAGCATCTAGCTGAGCTGATGAAAATGTTACTAGCTTTATTATTATTTTATCCTGGATTTGGTTAAAGTCATCAGGATGTTTGTGTCAAGTCTTTAATGCTCCATGTAAATCCATCCAGCCAACAAATGTGGAGATATTTCCAACAGACCAATTCAGAGAACCACTCAAGGTTTAAATCATTGGTGTTTTACTGAGTTCATCTACAACTGTGAGTGAAAGCATTTTAAACCAGATGCTGCAGCCGAAGTATACTTTTTATAATCTGTTGCTTATTGTCTTAGCCATTCTAATCGTAAAGTCTATATTTTCTGAGAGACCATCTTCACTTGTTGTGTCTGACTTTGGTATTGTATTACTGCAGAAAGCTCACATTTGATGAGAACACTTTATTTTATTTGACTGGTTGCATGAATTATTTAAAGTTACCATCCTTCAGTCTGCTGCTTCCACTTCAATATTGGAGGATTTTTGGGGTTATTTGTGGTTTCTGGAGGACAGTGATGATACTTCTAATATTTGTGTTGTATATTGATAATGTATTTGTGTTTACATGACTACATGGGGCTCCTGGGAGTCTGAAATGTCTTAATTTAAGGTTGCACTATATGTAGACAGAAGAAAAGTCAGTTTAGAACACTTTAGCCTTTTTGCAAAAACACTTTAAGTGTTGGTTTGTTTTGTAATGTCGCCGAAGGAAAAGTCGAAACCCACAGCCAAATAATTACTCTGCAGATTCAGTCCTGGGGATCCAGTTTTTGTTCAATTATCCAGTACTAACAGCTGATCCACGACTGGTATGGGGCAGGGACAGCTGCTCAATAAAGTGTCGAAAATATGTTTTTTCAGTGAGTATTATTTATTAAAGTTTAAAGCCGAAGAGCATCTTTCTTTCCTGAGGCAGGGAACGGCTTTAGTTTGAAGACAGTAAAAACCCGAAGTTGTATTACCAAACGCACAACACAACCTAAGCTAGCTTAAAAATTCTTTTAAAAGGAAGAATAATGCCCACTATGAGTATTTGGTGATTGTCCCTTCTATCTGTTCCTACTTTGATAATAGCATAGCCACAGCGGCCTCACAGTGGGTGAAATGTCTTGCAAATTACAGGATTCAATCAAAATCTTATCCGTGATTTTTATTAGTTATGACAACGAAAGCTTATTTTATTCATAAAACATAACATTTTGCTTAAAAATTAAGACTTTCCTGTAGATTGTCTGGGCACACAATGACTTCTTTATGCTCCAAATCAGAGCCAAATTTCATTGCACATGATGTTTTTGTTATATTTTCCACTGTTTTAATTATTTTTAAGACCTGGTGGAAACACTCACCGTGCCATTTATCTTTAGGAAACAATTAAATTCACAAAAGTGATTGTCCTGGTCACAACAAGACAAAGTTTGAAAAGAGTAATATACACTTGCCAGACACTTTACTAGGACTATTTTACAAACCGCCGATCTGCTGGGATTTTCCTTCACGCCCATCTCTAAACTACGGTTTACAGATGGAAAAGAGAAAATATCCAGTGAGCCTCAGTTTTCTGCATGAAAATGTCTTGTTGATGTCAGACATCAGGGGTGAAGGGTCAGACTGCTTTGAGCTGATTTGAAGGCAACAGTAAGTCAAAGAATCACTCATTACAACTAAGGTACGCAGAAGAACAGTGGCTACTGTAATCACACTACATTTTTCAGTAATGTGGTGTATTACTGCACAAAATTCAATAATATGTTGGCAGTGATGTTGTTACTTGCGTTAAGGTTTTTCAATTATCTGCAGGTTGGGTGGACGGAAAGAAAAAACAACTGCAAACTTGAGCTACATTGAGGTGATTTCAGTTCATGTGTGGGAGGAGGAAAATAGTGGGCCGGTCTGCAGCAGAGACATCGACATTACCTTTATTTTTATTGCACGAAAGAACGAGAGCACAATGGTGAAGTGCAAACTGCACCCAGGACACAAACAATCACATTATGCTGCTAACACAACTTTGGCTCTTTGCAAACATCAGCACAGACAGCATGCTAACACAAAGTCAGCAAGCAACCCAGAGTGACGACAAGCCTTAGTGCATGCAGACTTCAGTCCAGCAGCCAGAGCCTGAACTTCAACAGAGTCAGTAATGAGCAGTCTGGACTATAGTCTCCATTTGTGTCTGTTCATGTTTTTATAGTAGAACCACGGTGGAAGTCGCTTTGGGCACAACATGTCAAACGTGAAGCAGACGGGATACAGCAGCAGAAGACCACACCAGGTGCCTGCAAGATAAGAGCAGGAAAGTGAGGCTACAATTCAAATTGAACAATACAAAACTGCAAAAGTGTTGCCTGGTCTGAGTCTCAATTTCTGCTTTAGCATTCAGCCATAATTTGATTTAAACGCCATAAAATCATGGATCCATCCTGTCTGGTATCGAAGGTTAAGACTGGTGATGTAATATAATCAACAATCTTCTGGATACACTGTGTGCTCCTTAGCACGAACTGAGCATCAGTCAAACACCACAGCCTACCTGAGTATTGTTGCTGACTGTGTCCATCCCTTTATGGCCATAGTGTACTCATCTTCTGATGGCTGCTGCCAGCAGGGTAACACACCATGTGGCAAATCATTTAAAAGCGATTTCTCGAACATGACAATGAGTCACTGCACTCACTGACCTCCACAGTGATGCAGTGTATCAGGAGGAAATAAAGGAAGCAGTGAAACATCTATCCTCGGTATCTAGAGCATGTGACCAGCGCTCATTACAGATGCCATGCATACATGTTGGGCTCTCTTCCCTCAGAAACCTTTAGTGAGTGAATGAAGGCCAACAGGTGTCCTTTATAATTGAGCTCTGATCCGGCAGCTTGTTGAGGGGAGGTCAGGTCTAAGATCACGTTCACCAGCGCTTCTCAGTGAGGAACATTCACCTACACTAGTGTTACATAATGTGTTTGTAAAGCACTGCAGCACGTCAACAAGGCAGGAACCTCATCAGGGGACGCTTGGACCCAGAAACGGGGTCGAGACCTCATCACTCAGGTTGGGTCTGCTTCAACAGCTGAATTTCACACAAAGCAGTGTAAAATACAACGACACCCTGAGCTCATCTTTGCCTCTTTTTTTCCTTTTTCTCTGCCGCATCCTGTCACTGTTTGCTGCCATGATCAATGAAGCTTAATTTCATCTGACTCGCCTTTGCCCTCGTGTCTTCCTCCCTCACGTGAGAGGAAGATCGTGTTACAGAGGAAGCTGAACCTGTTAACTGGGGCAGGGATTCAGCGTGGCGCCTGGATCAAATTAAAAATAAATAAATAAAATTTCATGGAGCTGAAATATAAACTCTGTCAGATTGGCTGCGCAGAGAGGGAGGGGCAGAAACCACACAGAAACCAGGGATGAAGGTCACACACCACACTCACCAGGCGAGTGGGAGGATAAGTGTCAATCGCCACAGGTCCTGTCCCCTCCTCGCCGGTTGCCACGGTTACCTGGCATGTTGTAAGTCCCCATGGCGGCGAGCGGGCGGCCCTTCTATTGGCCGGGAGCCGCTCTGGCCTCGGCGAATCGCGGAGAAGCGTGAAGGCCGCACTCACACAGAGGTCATTATTAGATTTGAGTAAATGGCATTAGAGGCGAGGAAGAAGAGGAGGAGGAGAAGCGTGTCAGTTAGAGGTGCAGTCAGGCTGCCAAGGACGCCTCACGCGTTCACAGAGGCAGAAAATGTTCACACGTGGACGAATACGAGCACTGAATAATCATTTAAAGGCACTTAGTGCCAATGAATGTGTTTAAAATGACTTGAGATCTTTTAAATTGACTAAATCTGTCAGCAGAATGTGAAGAAATAACTCCAAGGTGTCTGTGGTTGGTGCTGTAGAGATATCAGCTAAAGCTGAGCCGAAGCCAGGCTGTACCTTTCATGTATCACAACATCAAAGGGTCAAAGGTGAAATGAAAGCAAAGAAGGTGGACACAGATTCTGGCCTGGATAAGTTGTCTGCTTGAACATGCAAACAGATGCTTATTTTTCCTTCACTTCACCATTGTTGTGTTGATATTTAAAATTAAAATTTAATTAAAGGTAAACAATTTACTTTATTTCACTTCTATAACTTCATAAATGCAACAAAAAATGCTAACTTAACGTACTAAATATCATAAATAGCCGGCTTCACAGTTACAGGATATGTCGCCGTCATTAGAGGCCCAGATATTCTTACAGATGTTTGTTTGCTTTGTTTTTTCAGTTGCTGACATTTTTTATTCGTTTAAGAGTAAACGATGACCCTTGTGCTGCTGGAAAAAGTAAATTTCCTGATTTGGGGTTTTGATAAAGTCTGTGTCTAATAAAAATTTGTTTTAAAGTTTAAAAAAGCAGCACAGCAGTGAAATGCTGCACCCTGCTGGTGAAATATATAGTTAAATTGTGCAAATACAAAAAGTAACTTTACATTTATTCTAAGGTTATTATAGTTGCCTATAACTAAATTAATGTCTGACTTAAATATGCCGAGAAAACACATGAAAATAACATCAAGCCATTCAGGACATGTCACAGATAAAGACTCTGCTTTCTGACATGCCAGAACATTAGTCACATAATGCTTTAGAAGTGATAAAAAAACATGAATCACCTGCACAGTTTTATGAATTTATGGAGACCGAAACTGTTGTTCGTGTCAGGCTGTAAACATGTTTATTTCTGCTCTAAAGTTACACATCCTAACATGGGAGTCAGTGGGGAGTGACTCGCTGTTGCAGGCAGCCTCAAGTGGCTGTTAGGTGAACTGAACTGCTGTTTTTGGTAGTAAAGTCTTGGCTCTGGTCCCGTTTTTTGTTTCAAACCAGCTAGTTTTCTGCTTGATCATTTCCTTTTTCTTTGCACGAAAGTTTTACGGTACAAAGTTTGAACATTTCACTGGAAACAAAAAGGCTTGAAAGTGGGTTGATGGACCATTTTTCAAAAATGTATATTTTCAGAAGTACTTTTGCCTCACAGCAAGAAGGTTGTGAGTTCCAGTTGACCACGTGGCCTTTCCGCGTGGAGTTCGCATGTTCTCCCCGTGTTTGCGTGGGTTCTCTCCAAGTACTCCGGCTTCTTCCCACAGTCCAAAGACATGCAGTTAGTGGGTTTAGTTTAAATGGTGATTCTAGATTGCCGATAGGTGTGAATGGTTGTCTGTGTTTCTGTGTTACACTTGTCCAGTTTGTATCCTGCCTCTCACCCTGTGGTTGCTGGGATAGACTCCTAACGGTAAATATGCAAGGCTTTAATGTACTAACTGGGATTCCTGCTAAGCCTGAGAGGTTGGAGATATGGTGTCCCCCGCTGGCTGGTGGAGTTGAGCACCTACAGCATGCACTGTGGCTAGCATTAACTAGAATGCTTATTGTTAACATGGCTTTTAAATTAATGCATGCCTAGATAAGAGGCATCCTTGGGCTGGAATGGCGATCTGCAGGCACAGTCATGAACACTCTGTTCAGTCAACATGCAGCCTCTCTCCGAGCTGGAGCTCTACTGGAGTGAAATCGATACCACAGCGAGTCACAGGAAGAGATGAAGAACCGCTGACGGTTGAAAAAGTGAAAGGGGGACTCAAAAGGACTGAGAGAAAGAAAAGAAAGAGTCAGGTGACCGAGGCGCTTCCTGCTATTTCTATATACTTTATTAAGACTATGCTGAGCTGCTGAGATCTGCACATTTTACATTTGGTTCAGGTCAAATACATAGATAAAATATGACTGTAAAACGCCCTGGAGAAAGCTGAATACAACACAACAAAAATGGTTCTATAAAGGAAAAGACAGCTTTTAATTTAAATCGAACAGGATGAAATAAATCATTTTCATATGAGTATTTTGTTTATTTATTTATTTATTGCTAATAGCTTTCTATTTTTTTCATAAGAAGAGTTTGAAACTAAATAATTTTAGGCTCTTATATATCTTTCTTTGTAAAAACGATAAATCAATTAAAGGCTCTAAAACTTTGTCATAATCTTACCCACCCGTCTCAGTTACATTAAAAAATACCTTCACGGTTTTTTGTTTTTTGGGGGGTTTTTTTTTGTTGAAATAATCTAATTTTATCACCTCATTGTTCAAAGTTTAATTAAATTATACGCAAGACGATGTGAAGCCTTTGTGTGGTCTTAATTCTGCGTTTTGTATACAGTCAGTGAATGCACCTAAGGATAGATGACTCAAGTACTTAAGACATAAGTAAGCTGAACCTAGTCCAGTAATAAAATAAAATGTGACTCTGAAAGACTCCGTTTTCCTTTGAATTTATAAAAAAAGAGGTTT
This sequence comes from Simochromis diagramma, assembly GCF_900408965.1. Taxonomy (NCBI): domain Eukaryota; kingdom Metazoa; phylum Chordata; class Actinopteri; order Cichliformes; family Cichlidae; genus Simochromis; species Simochromis diagramma. Next base: position 548,360 of record NW_024387350.1, on the reverse strand, counting down.
TATTTATATTTAAATTTTAATGATTTAATTAAATGTATTATTATTATTATACATTTTTATTTTATTTCATTGGTATTTATTGAGCTTGTTTGTTTGTTTTTTTAAATTATTTTTTATGTTTCCATAAATGTATCCTGTATCCTTTTATTTTGATAGCAACTGTGGAAGTCTTTGTTTTATGATGAATTATGTCAGAAAACCTGCGAACAGAACTTTTTATTATGTTGTACTAATGTACTATTATTAAATTCATCACTTCAGTAACGAATTTTATACACCGAGGAGTCTTAGAGTTAATTTCGCGATGAATTAATCGAGTGTTATTGACAAATGGAGGCTTTTACTTTGTAGAATCTGTTCCGTTCAAGTTTGACAGTGAAGGGGGCGTGTTGTTAGCTGTTAGCCTGCGTGCTAACCGTGAGAGCTAAAGTTGACTTTCACTTTCTGAAGCTGGGATTCTGTCAGCGGGATGAACCGGGCTTCCAGGAAAACGAAACTGGACGCTGTCACCGCTGACGCTAACTCATTTTAGTTCGTAGATGTCGTTATGTAACTCTTTTTGGTGGCGATATTGACAACTTTTAGCGCAAAGTTTCGCCCCGCTTGACGTCCAAAACACGCAGGTATCTTTAGCGGCTAGCACCCTGCTAGCATGGACGGCGGCGGAAGCATGCAGAGTATTGACGAGAGGGGTGTCGAGAAATTAATGGATGACTACTTGAAATCGATCGGTTTGCATCGGAAGAAGATAGCCAAAGACGGGTCCTGTTTGTTTCGGGCTGTCGCCGAGCAGGTAAAACGGAAAAACTACAGAAAATGCTAACGTTAAGTAAGTTTTTAGCTTAGCACAGGTGAGAAGCTGGGCTTGGTCTGTTTGGTGTGCAGCTGCGATGTCCTAATGTTAGCCGAACAAAAGTTATGCCCACAAACTCTGGTTTCAGCTTAGACTCAGACCTACATGTACAAATGAATAAACTTTAAATGATGAAAAAAATTTTAATTGTGGCTTTTTTAAATCGTACTTCCGGCTTGTTTACCCAAAAGTGTCTCTGCTAGGCTTCTGACTGCAAAGGTCAGCTGTTTACAACTTCTTAACGAATTGTAAATGTAATATTTCCACAATATATGTGAGAATATTGATATTAAGTATGTCTGTTTGTTTTTATTGTTGACCTTTGACCCCTCCTGTGTAGGTGCTGAATTGCCAAAGCCTTCATACTAAAGTCAGGGCGAAGTGTGTGGAGTTTCTGAAGCAGAACAGAGACACCTATGAGGCGGTATGTACAGTGTCACCAAAATAAAACAACATCATGGGAGAGCAAAGTGGTTTTACTTTTCGAACTAGAAAGTAGATTTGTGGTTAAAAAATAGCTGCCAGGGAGTATTTTTTATTTACTGAATTAGAATTCATAGAAAGGAGGAGAAATTTGTGTTAAAAAGAAACTGAAACCATATTGTGTGGTTTGAAAAGTAACTAAAGGGAAATAATAAACAGGTTTATTGGTTTAAGCAAATTTGTCAACCCAGTAGTCATCGGGAGGCTTTGGTGTTGATGTTCATTGACACTGGGATGTCCATGTGTCGTGAGATATTCTATTTTTATTGTAATATCTTTTGTGAACTTCTTAAATCTGTTCACACGATGATGATAAAAAAACGACTACAACGAACACTGAAACTAGTCAAACTAAACTGAAACATGCAAATGCCCTGGAAACTAAAGTGAAAGTTAAAGGGTAAAACTTCAATAACTGCACTCATACCTATGAAAAGACATCAAAAAACACATAATTAAGAGTCAGTGTATCATATAGGTTGGACACTGTGTATATTTTTGTACATTACAGACAATTTCAGTTCTTTATCTGTACAGTTACCCATGTATACACTTACCGGCTGCTTTATTTGGTAGTACAGGGTTGGATGCCCTTTTGCTGTCAGACCTGCTTTAATACTTTGTGGCACAGATTCAACAAGGAGCAGGAAACATTCTTCAGAGATTTTGGTTCATGTTGATATGATGGCATCATGCTGATTTCCTGCTCAACCGCATCACAAAGGTGCTCTACTGGATTGAGATCTGTGGAGGAAAAGTGTTGAGAAAATATTCTGAACCCACTATCTAAATGTTGCAGCAGAAATCAAGACTCTCATTAGATCAGGTGATATTTCTCCAGTCCTCTGTTGACCGTTTTTGGCGAGCCTGTGTTAATTGTAGCCTCAGTTTCCTGCTCTTAGCTGACAGGAGTGGCACCCAGTGTGCTCGGTATGGTTTCATGTGTTCTGCATACAGAGATGCTCTTCTGCATGCCTTGGTATTAAGGGTGTCATTTGAGTTGCTGTTGCCTTCCTATCAACATGAAGCAGGCTGTCCATGACATCGTCAAGGTATTTTTACCAAGAGACCTGCCGCTCACTGGATATTTTCCGTTTTTGTTTTTGTTTTTTTCGGACCTTGAAACCACAGAGATGGTTGTGCTGAAAAATCCCAGCAGATCAGCAGCTTCTAAAATACTCAGACCAACAACCATGTGCGTTCAAAGTCACTTGAATCCACTTTCCTCCCTATCCCTGGGCTCAGACTGAACTTCAGCAGGTCATCTTGACCAGTGTACATGCCTGAATGCACTGAGCTGCTGTCATGTGACCGGCTGACAGGTGTACCTAATGAAGTGGCCAGTGAGTATAAATTCAGCTGGTGACCCGTTCGTACTGATTACACACAGCATTCAAACAAAGGTGATTGTTAAACATTATATATATACTTCAACGAGGCGGCTCGGTTTTGTCCCACCCGTGTGTTATAATTTAATCCTGGGAGGTGTAAACATCCCCTCTATGAGCTCTGAGGCTTCGAACTAATAAATTACATGAATAATAAATGTAGATGTAACAGGTGCTTACACCATGTTTGCTCAGCACTGAGAATTTGAACTTATATTTAGAAGTAATTTTCACTAAGCATGTGCTTGCATTCTCCATCTGTAACCTGTTATTGTAACTGAGAGGTTGTTATATTGTTTTAATGTATCTCAGTTTAGTTAATAATGTTTTTTTTCACTATTCAGAGACGTTCAGTTGTAATTTATCTTCATGATGGTGTGGCTGGTGGTTGTCGGGGATTTCACAATAAATCAAAACAAATGCGTCCCGAGTCTCAATAAGCAGATGTACCGAAGCCTCCCGACACTGTTTGTTTTGACAAATGTGACGACGCTGAGCAAAGTTAATGTTTCTGGTATTTTTAGGATTTGCTTTCCCTCTTAAAGAGCCGGACCGAGCTGTTATTCAATTGCAGTCGAGTTAATCATAAGTCTGTAAAGTAAGACAAGTAAAAACATGAGAGAATTTAAATTTTTTTTTCTTTTTGTTTGTTTAGTTTAGCTTTATTCTCTTTAGTGACGTCACCCTGTGGCCTAACATTGAGAAAAGAAGCTGCTTTTGCCTCTCACACAAGCCGCAACTTCTCTATTTATAGCAGAAAACGTGTGAAAGCTCGAGCTTTCGGTCTTGTTTTAATGCATGAGCTGCACGTAATCATGATCCTGATTGTTTAGTCGATAAATAATATAAATTACCAAGTTTTATTTTTTTTTAATGTTTTGTTTTCAACAGCTGAGAACAGAAAGTTAGTGAGTTCACACCAAATGTGAGACAGAAAAGGCTCAAACGTTTCCTGTCTGAGCAGATTTTTGGCTGTTTTGGACCCTCAAACTGCTGTCGAGGAGTCGATTTACTCTTCTGTGAATCACAGATCACGGTTGAGTGACTCTGCGGGTTTTCGCTCCCTGAGTGACACATGAGAGGAAATGAAAGAAAAAGCTGCTGCTGGTGTTGTTTTTAATAGTGGTGATAAACTCGCTCTGCTGCAGGGCTTTACTACATTTCCCAGGGTGCCCTTTTGGGCAGCTGGCAGAGCAGGAGCTGTGAGCTGCTGTCAGAATGGGGCATAGAGGTGGATCAACAGCATTAAAGCTCCACCTGTCATGTTGCTGCCTTCACTTCCTGAAGGAGTGGAAATGTTTTAGGTCCCATTTCAAAAAACTTTTAAATAATTTCTTGTGTGTGTTTGTTTGTTTTTCACTTGTTTACTTCTTAAATATCTTGATGGAGGGAGTACAGTCTGATAGATTTTTTTTTTCTAAATTCATTTTTAACCTCCTAAGACCCGAACTCTTCCATGGCATGCATTTTTAATTTCTCTTTGATATTTGGGCACATTGGGGCCCGATGAATGTAAAAACAAAGAATTACCAGATTTTTTTCTTTTTACCAAATTTTTGTTTCTAAAAAAAATTAGATCCACATATGAGGATATTCATTTAAAGGACAGTGGCAGTATAAAGTCCTCGTAAGTGGAAATCAGGTCCTTGTAGAGCAAAATTGAGTATTTTGGTCTAAATAACCCAAAATGTGATGTCCACATACGTGGACGCCAGGTCCTAGGAGGTTAAAAATATCTTTCGACAGCATGTCATTGGCTAAACGGCTAAATTTAGTTACCTCTGACTGCGGTGTTTTAGGTTTTGTGTGGCCTGGTCGGCTGTAAACATGTTTATTTCTGCTGCAGAGTTAAACATGGTAACACTGGAGTCTGTGGGGACAGACTCGCGTATCCTTTAGAGGAAGTGGCGGTTTTATTTTGGCTTTGTTTTCAGCCTCACACATCATGTTTTTGGTTTTTTGGGAGAACTGAGGAAGAAAATTGCCTAAAAAAGTCACTGCTGTTTTTGTTTTGCAGTTTATTGAAGGTGACTTTGAGGATTACCTGTGCAAGCTTCAGGATCCACAGGTAAAAACACCACACGCTCTTATTGTTCTCACATGCTGGGTCATTTTAATATGAAAGCTCATAAAGTTTCTCTGTTTTCCAGCAATGGGTGGGAGAGGTGGAGATCAACGCGCTGGCCGCCATGTACAAGTGAGTGAGATCAGAGGTCTCTGAACAGAGAGCTGCACTTTAACTCGACAGAAAGCCTAGTGGGAGTTCCCACAGTGTTTGAGCTTTATTTAAGTATTCACTGTGGATAATAAAGCTTTACGCTCACTGGCCACTTCATTAAGTATACCTATTTAAATGCTCGTTAACACAAATGTCTAATCAGCCAATCACATGAAAGCAGCTCTGTTTATGTGTGGAGAAATGGTGAAGACGACCTGCTGAAGTTCAGTCTGAGCATCAGAATGAGGAAGAACGGTGATTTCAGTGACTTTGAGCGTAGCGTGGTTGTTCGTCTGAGTAGTTCAGAGACTGCTGATCTGCTGGGATTTTCCCCGACAACCATCTCTGTGGTTTACAGAGAATAATTCAAAACTGACAGATTATGCAGAGAACGCCTTGTTTATGTCAGATTTAAGAGGAGAATGCTGATAGGAAGGCAACAGCAACCCAAATAAGCACTCATATTCCAACCAAGGTATGCAGAAGAGCATCTCTGAAAAAAAACCATAAGCGAAGGCCCACAACTCCTCCGAATGGTTTCTGAACCATTAACTGCCACCACAGTCACCAGAATCAAACACGGACCTTTAGGGTGAGAGCAGAGATTTACAGCGCCAGCTGACACTCTGCCAAACTCTGTTGTCACTGAGCCCAGAATGTTCCAGCACCTTTAAACCTCTGCCAAAATTAAGCAAACGGTCCAGTCTGGCTAAAGGTGTACTATTAGTGCCAGTGCAAGTTATACTTGCTTGAACCATAGTAACAAAAACACTCGTTAGAGACTTATGTTTTGTTTTGTTACTAAAAGCTAAAATCACCTCTGTCAGCATCCAGGTTTCAAACTAGTCTTTTTGAGTGTGTGCTGCTCAGTTCTTCCTCCAGTTTCACTGGTGCAGGTTTTGAGCAGAGGACCAGTGCCGTGTGAGGTGTTTTTGATAATATGGCAGTGCAGTTTCTAAGCGCCGATAACGATGTGTGCAATGATCCTAGTGACACTGTACTGCCACCGCTCAGATGATTTTGATGAAAATGGTTGTAACTCGTTGTCTGTGGCTGTAAAGAGGCGCCACATTTACTTTAGGAGGTTTTGAAGCTAAACTTGATGAAAATCTTCTGCCCCCATGACCTGGATGCAAATGAGCAGAAGAGAATAGATGGATTGTGTTTGGGTTTTTACCCCTTAGCTGTAAAAGACTGATGGGGTATTGTTGTCACGACAAGTCTTGGACGAGTTTGGATCTTGGTGACCTCGACCTCAAGGTCAAAGGTCAAGTTTTCTGAAAATAACTGAAGAAGGAAGTCACCAAAGATTTTCCCTTTGAGGCAGCGCTGCCAGCTGTTTTGGGAAACTGCACGTAATGAGACGAATAACGTTTCTTTTTATTTAGTTTAAAGATGTGCATTTAAGTTTTCTAAGACGCCCAGACCTTCACCTTTTGTTTGGACGCGCAGTCTGAGACGTTCACGGAGTTTGACGATGATCTGCTTGTGAAATGTTTGTGAACGAGGCTCGGGGGTCTTAACAGGTCGGCAACGACCATCAGTCTGTCGACACGGCAACACTTAAACCCTGAGTTAGGCTTTAAAGGGCAGCCCGTCGGGAATGCTCATCTCAGTCAGATATGAAGCAGCATCCCGAGGTGGCGGTGAAATCATCCCAGGTGTGACAGCTTTGGCTCTCTGGGTCCAAACGTGCGGAAGCTCGTCCTCATTTATAGTTGGAGGAATCTGCGTTCCTGCCCCCGAGTTTAGCATCAGATGGTGAAAACGATGAGTCACCAAAGCTTCGTCATCTCATTTCATCCTCTCCTCTCTCTCTCTTCGTCTCTTTTGATCTCTTCCTGCAGGAGGGATTTTCTGATCTTCCAGGAGCCCGGCAAGCCAGCCGTCAACATCACAGGCAACAACTTCAAGGACAAGGTGAGGTGGACGCGTTCGGCCGAGCGTTTAGTTAGAGACACGATTTGCATTTCCTGTCGGAGGAAAACTTTCAGAAAATACAACAAGCTGTCAGGCGGAAGCTTTGAGACGCTAACGGCGATTTTTCAAACGACACAGCTTGTTATTTCGTCTTTACCGGACATTTTAAAGCAGGAAAAAAAAAGATCGGTTCATCCCGAAGCCTTTCGGGCTCTTCTCGCTTCAGTTTCCACTCTTTTATTTACTGAAGCCGAACCGTTTGTTTGCCTCTACAGGTGCAGCTGTGCTTCCTGAACGGGAATCACTATGACAGCGTTTATCCCATCAGCCGGATCAAGAACACCGCACTCTGCCAGTGTGAGTGTCTGTGATTTCATTTGTTTGTAAAACAAGGAGACCGGAAAAGAGTTTAACTGATCCTGCAGATCCTCTCAGGGAGGATAATCATCACTGAAGAGAAGTCTCAGTGAATTCATAACAAACAGATGAGAACATCAATCAAAATGTGGGCACTCGGCAGAGAAAATGAGAGAACAGAGACCACATTATAAACCAAACACCACATAGTCAGTGTAAGGCTGCGGCACTCCGAGGAAACCCTTTCAGCTCAAATCTTCATAACACTTCTTAGTCAGTGTGCAAGAGGAGCAGCGGGAGTCATTAACCACGCTGCTCAAACTGGTTTTGTCTTAATTCTGCTAAAGGTGAACAATCACAGGAGAGCCTGCAGAGCCTCTGATTCATGCTGCTGTGTGTCCAGCGTTTAACACTGATGTCTCTGTTTGACATCTATAACAGTAGCTGTCGTCTAATTACTGCCCGTTAATTTGATGTAACGTAAGCTTGTAGTGTTTCCTGTAGTGTAAGTTTCTGAAGTCCAGCGACCCGAGAAAACTGACACTTTGCAGCATAAACACAGAAGTTAAACTCAGTCTGTGAGCAGCTCGCAGGTGTCTGCTGACTCAGAACGTTTTCTGTACTACAAACTTGATTCACTTCACTCACCCTGTCACAGACACACATTCATGCAGCACTATCTAACATTACAACACAGTCAAAACGTGGGGGTTCAGGATACTTGGACCAAAGGAACAGACTGATCTTTCGATCTTCTGGTTGGTAGATGCTTTACTGCCTGAGCCCTCGTATCACTTTCCCCCTTAAATCTTCACCTCGGGATCGTCTATCAAACGTATTTGTTACCTCTGACGTGAAGGTCAAGTTTTTCATGTAGCGTAGCAGGTATACCTGCACCCCGATGCCCTCCATTGTTGTGTTTGTGTCGCGTACAAAGAGCTTGTGGGGCTTCGGGCTGCCTTGCTGTAACTGCTTCGCCTACATTGAGGTTTCGCTCAGTTGTAATAGAAAACGACTGAAACAAAGTAGAGTGAAGCCAAGTAGATGCCAGTGGAAAAGAGACTACAGGCTATTCTTCATACAGGCCCACAGCAGGGGTCTGATGCTTTGTTAAAAAGGTGGCAGTCAAAGTCGAGGCTCGCCCAACATGACAGTCTTGTATTATTATGTGATTGTTCATCATAATCAATCCATCCACTTAAATGCAGCCTGCAAAGACAGTAAGTCAGTGATTACAGTTTAATGAAACTGGATGAGCCCACAGAGCGTGGGTTACTCATTCACTCACTTTTTTTTTTTCTTGGTTCAAATATTGAATTTCTGTCTCGCCTCTTATCAAAAGTTAGACTTCAGGCTATAATTAGACCTCCTGTGATTCACACGAACATGGCAGCAAACCCCAGAAAAACCCTCATCCCGAGTCTCTGTGTGATTCTCCTGCAGCCGTCCTGTACGAGCTGCTGTACGAAGGCGTGTTTAAGGTGGACCGCAGCTATTTGGGTTCCTGTCAGCGGATCGGCCGACCCGCCGACCTCCTGAGCGACGACTGCATGCCCGCCTGCCCCAGCAGCGACGACTCCGACCTGGATGTAGACGAGGCGCTGTGGTAGGAAACTGGCATCAAGCAGCGGTTTATTCACCTGCATGATAACTTTTACTGTGAAGGGAGATGAGTCAAAATCCAGCACCTTGTGCCTGATTTTTAGTAAACGAGCACTCAAACTTCATTTTTATTTACTGGCAGTGAATTCACAGGCTGCTGGTTTTGTTTACTTCCTCATCGTTATTGATTTACTTTTGTATATTAAAAACTGATTACCTACTTATTTGGACATATTGACACTTTATTTCCTTTGTAAGTGTTCTCAGCTCCTTTTATCAAACACATTAAAACTTTTAAGGCTTTAATAATCTCATGATGTCTGTTTTTGTGGCTCAGGGTGGAAAATGGAACCAGCCCTACCTCCACAAAACACAACCAAAGCTACAGGGTAACATTCATAAAACACATGTTTTATAACAACCACACAGGGTAGTACTGTCACTGAAGTGTGTGTGTGTAACAGGGCCGTGGGCGTGGGCTGCCTCAGAGGGTGAGGCGATCTTTGAACCCAACATTGCTCAGAAATGTGGAGTACGATGTCTGGCACAAGTCCAAGAGAGGTGACACACACACACACACACACACACACACACAGAAAAACAAAGCATGCGTCTAAAAGTAGTCAGATCCCAGGGCGATGTCCAAAGAAACGACCTGCTTCACTATCAGTTTTGTCGTGTGTAAGTTCACGCGAGGTCAACGTTACGATGAAACATGTTTGTTGAACATGTTCACAGGATAAAAATAACTAGAGCAACACGAGTTTAAAAACTAAGTAAAAATTAAATACACATTCTTGTGTTTACACATGTGCGTGGGCTGGAGGGATGTGTGGTATGCAGCACATTAAAGATGTGAGTGGTGTAAGCAGCAGTCTGATGGTCACGTATGGGTCAAGAACACTTTCATAAGTTATAAGAACGTCCGGCTCCTTGGACGGGTGACTGAAGACGAGCAGACCAGAACACTGCTTAAAAGTACAGGCTGGTTTGCATCGGTTATAACCGGCCACGTTGGTGGTACTATTTCCTACAGTGGTCTGACAAAAGCAAACGCGAGGATAGTTTAGTTGGGAAGTTGGCTGAGCTGAAAGCAAACCGATGTGAGCAGAGAGAGGAGACACTGGTTCCTGTGGTGTTGCAGGCACGCCACTGTTAGAAATATGCTGGGAGTGCATGATGTGTATCTGTGCTGGTGCATCACACCTGAGTGAGTGCTGGTAATGTGTGGTAAGCTCCCACTGAAACCACAGAAAGCTGTCTGCAGGAAGTGCTTCAGGTTTCTCAGGTGTTACTGTGGTGCTGGATAAATGCTGGGAAACCCTGTCAGCTGCAGAGGTCACAATCACATTACGTATAAATATAGACTCAAAGGAGACAGTTTTATATTCATTAAACTAACTCAGACTTCAAATAGCAGCGCAGACTCACTGTTGAGATTTGTCGTCTCGGGCTTGGTTTTCTTTCGGGGCTGCTTCAAACTGCCCGCTGATCGTCAGACTGTAATGTTCAATGTGGACACTTTACAGAGTTGAACGTTTGGGACAACTTGCAGTTATGGACTTTGTATTGAACTCTCTGCACACCAATGGGATTCTGTTGGGATGTTCCAGATTCCTGAGAATTCCTAAAGACGGGAAAACACCCGAGGCCATGAACCTGCTGTGAAGCGCCAGTTATGCTGACACGGTTTATCAAAGCTGTCATTCACGGCTTTGATCCTCTACCGACTTTTGGATGGCGTCCTTCGTACATCAGAATCAGAATCAGAAAGGGTTTTATTGCCAAATGTTGAGCAGGTTTACAACATTAGGAAATTGCTGCGGTGCTTCAGTGCAAACATGCTGTCATAAATTGCGCTTAAATAGACATGAAAAAAATAAAAGTAAGAATAAGAATTAAAAGTGCTACGTAGAAAGATATATGCATGAGTGCAGGTGGTGATCAGTGCCAAAACATGGAATCATGCAGTGAACACAGCGTAGGGTCATGTGTTAGTGGCGGGGACAGTCATATGGTTATTGTTCATGAGTCCAACAGCAGAGGGGAAGAAACTGTTCTTATGGCGAGAGGTTCTGGTGCGAATGGACCGGAGCCTCCTGCCCGAGGGGAGCAGGTCAAACAGACTGTGTGCAGGGTGAGAAGGGTCAGCTGAGATCCGAGCTGCACGCCGCAGTGTCCTGGAGGTGTACAGGTCCTGCAGAGATGGGAGTCTGCAGCCAATCACCTTCTCAGCAGAGCGCACAACACGCTGCAGTCTCTGTTTGTCCCTGATAGTGGCTCCAGCGTACCACACAGTGATGGAGGAGGTGAGGATGGACTCGATGATTGCGGTGTAGAATTGCATCATCGTCCGTGTTGGCAGGTTGAATTTCTTCAGCTGCCTCAGGAAGTACATCCTCTGCTGGGCTTTCTTGATGACGGAGGTGATGGTGGGCTCCCACTTCAGGTCCTGGGTGATGGTGGTACCCAGGAAGCGGAATGAGTCCACAGAGGTGATGGGGGTGTCAGTCAGGATGATGGGGGGGAGTGGGGCTGTGTGCTTCCTGAAGTCCACAATAATCTCCACTGTCTTCTGGGCATTCAGCACCAGGTTGTTGTGGCTGCACCAGGACACCAGACGTTCAACCTCCCTCCTGTAGGCAGACTCATCCCCGTCCGAGATGAGCCCAATAACGGTGGTGTCATCTGCAAACTTGATTAGCTTGACAGACTGGTGGGTGGAGGTGCAGCAGTTAGGTGTACAGGGAGAAGAGCAGAGGAGAAAGAACACAGCCCTGAGGGGAGCCGGTGCTGATGGTCCGGGAGTCCGAGACATTCTTTCCCAGCCTCACATGCTGCTTCCTATCTGTCAGGAAGTCAGTGATCCACCGGCAGATGGGATCAGGCACATTCATCTGGGAAAGCTTGCCTCGGAGATGGTCTGGAAGGATGGTGTTGAAGGCAGAGCTGAAGTCCACAAACAGGATCCTGGCGTAGGTTCCTGGGGAGTCCAGATGCTGCAGGATGAAGTGTAGGGCCATGTTGATGGCGTCGTCTACAGACCTGTTGGCTCTGTATACAAACTGCAGGGGGTCCAGGAGGGGGGCCGTGAGGGTCTTGAGATAGGAGAGAACTAGGCGCTCAAATGACTTCATGACCACAGATGTCAGAGCCACGGGTCTGTAGTCATTTAGTCCAGTGATCCTAGGTTTCTTGGGGCAGTGAGGAGTTGAAAATGCCAGAACACACTGGGGCCAGCTCGTTTGCACAGTGTCTGAGGGTGGCAGGAGACACACCGTCTGGGCCGGGAGCTTTTCGAGCATTCAGACTCTTAAACTGCTTCCTCACATCTGCTTCATGAATATGAAGAGTTGTGGTGGGAGGAGGTGGTGTGAAATCCTCTTTTGTGTGGGGTGAGGAGGGGGGTGTTGTAGATAAAGTGTTTGAAGGTGGTGATGGCTCTATGGAGGGGGGAGAGGTGGGGGAATGAGTGTCTAAAGTGTCTCTATTGTTGGGGCCGTTGGAGGTGTGAAGGCTGCCTGATGACTCGTCAAAACGGCAGTAAAAGTCATTAAGGGTGTTGGCCAAGAGCAAGTCATCAGTGGAGTGGGGGGTTTTAGGCTTGTAGTTTGTGATATTCCTAAAACCTTTCCACACAGAGGCCGAATCATTCTCTGAGATCTGCTGCTGCATCTTCTCAGAGTGCTGATGTTTAGCAATGTCCACTTCTTTAGTGAACCTGTACTTGGCCTCTCTGTAGCAGTCCCTGTCTCCGCTTCTGAACGCCTTTCTCTTTTCCAGCCACAGCTTTTTGAGTTTAGGAGTAAACCAGGGTTTGTCATTGTTATAACTCACCCTGGTGCGTGATGGCACAATGCTGTCCTCACAGAAGTGGATATAGGAGGTGACAGTGTCCGTAAACTCGTCCAAGCTGTTAGAAGCAACCTTCATTGTGTCCCAGTCTGTAGACTCCAAACACGTGCGAAGCTCCTCCATCCTACATCAGTGATTATATAATATAAACTAAACTCCTTCACATGTCGAACATGTAAAATTAGTCAGACTCGCCTGATCTCAACTACAGCTGTTAGCGCTGACTGCATCACTTCACTGGGCAGATTTGAGGCATTTATTTTTTCAAACCATTTTGTAATCTTTTTTTCCAAACACGAATAAACAGATCTGACCAATCAGAGCGCTGCATTTGGCAACAAGTCCGGGTCAGCCGGCTCTCTGAAATTATTTCTTTGCCAACAAGAGTTCATATTCCTCACGGCACGTCGGGGCTCGATGTCGACTACATTTTTACCTCTTGGCCGTAACTGATCAGGTCATAACCCCAGTGGACCTGCAGGTGAGGTGGACACCTGAGTTTGTGACTGCAATAATGCGAGAACGAGGCATGAATCCTGATGAGGTCAGAGGGCAGAAGTGTTGAGGCTGTGTACAATTTTAACATCTACTAAGAGAATGACTGGTACTGGCTCTGAGCGCCGTCCCGGCTTGTCGATGAGGCGGGACGTCTGTGCCCAGCCTGATCGTTAAAGCGGAGGACCACTGCTCCACTTAGCTGGACACAGCTGTTGCTGGCAGGCAGCAGCAGCTGGATGTGATAACCTGTGTTTAAATATGCAAAACAGTGGCAGCGTAGCAGGTGGTGCAGAAGCTGAAAGTGTGACAATCAGCCGTGTTTTTGGATTTTGTAGGAAGATTGAAAACAGACGTCAGGCTGGGGATAAAAGATCTGAAGGGGAACTTGAACACTTTTTGGACTCAAAGTGATCAGAAAATCATTTTTTAACAAAAGTTAAAAGTGAATGTTTCATGTTTTATTTTCTTTTTTTCTTTTAGCCCAACAGAAGCTGGATTACTGCATCGCTGCTGGGATGCAGTTCACTGTAGGAGACCGCTGCCAGGTGTGTGTGTGTGTGTGTGTGTGTGTGTGTGTGTGTGTGTGTGTGTGTGTGTGTGTGTGTGTGTGTGTGTGTGTGTGTGTGTGTGTGCGTGCGTGTGCGTGTGTGTGTGATCCTCCTCGAGTGCATGTTTCACGCTGTTTGTGCGTCACCTGCAGGTTCGTCTCGAGGGAACCAATCGGCTCTACAGCGCCGTCATCAAGGAGGTGCCGGCCAATAACCAGCCAGTGACCGTTTACATAGAAGATCTGGGCAGGAAGTAGGTCGCACTAACAGCGCGCACACACGCTCAGTGTCGTGGAGGTTGCACAGACGTGACAAATCTTGTTATGTGTGTTTTAAGGCAGGTGGTGCCTTTGTGGAGTGTCCGCCCTCCCAGTGATGACAGCGGGTGGAGCAAGGTGGGCAACCGTGACAAGAGGCTCAGCAACGGGCACGGAGGAGGTGAACACGTGCGCGCACACGTATGTTACAGGTTTATTGCATGAGTGCAGTCTGTGGAAACTCTCTTTCTCCTTCAGAGTGGGAGGAGCGGGGGAGAGGCCGAGGAAGGGGGAAGTCCGTCGGGCCATCGTCGTCCTCTGGTTCTCAGGCAGCGGCGCCGGGCTCAGGGGGCCGCACGCTGAAGCAGCACTCCTGGCCCCCGCAGGCCAATGTAGAGGAGCAGGGCGGGGCCAAAACCAGCAGGTGTGTCATCTGTGTTTGTATACATCAGTGCTGGATCACACAATGACACGATCACTGAACCCCTCCTTCATAATCTTCCTCTATGGTTTATATAAAGCATAAATATCATTTTGAGCTCGATTATTAGTTTATTTATTTTGTAGTTCTTTTCATTTTACGCTGCTGTTGTTGCTCTTTGGATTAAATAAAGTTCTTCTGCGTTTCTGTGTCTTTCTACAGGAAGTCCGTGGGTGCGGCGGAGGTGGCGTTCGGCCTGACAGAGGAGCAGCGATTGGCCAAAGAGGAGGAGGAGAGGAACGTGGCGTTGGTGGAGATCCAGCTCAGAGACGAGCACAGCTTCCCCGCACTGGGCGTGAGTTCACATGAGGCTGATTTCATGATAGGTGCAGATAAACCTGAACGTCCTGCTGAGGCTGGGTCGGCCGGTTTGAACCCTTTTAGAAAGGCAGCGAGCTGATGTTTAAACATCTGGGGCCAGATTCACTGACGATTCGCAGAGAGGTGTTCAGTTTTACGGCTGAACGCAGACGCGGGCGGTTCATTTTAATATCGAGAACAAAAAGATGAGACATGAGACTTTTTTCTTTCTTTGTTTTAATTACATTAAATAGTAGAGTTAGCAGAAAAAAACTGTGTCGCAAATATTCTCCTCCACACTTTTAATTAATTTTTTTCCCGTTTTTCTTTTCTTCACTGCTTCTGCTCCTCCTGTCAGCTCTGGCTTTGCTGTGTTACACATGTGAATAATATTAAAAACACCAACAAGAGGAGCCTACAGAGAAAAGCAGACCCAGACATGCACATGAAACGGGGTCAGTGCCTCTCACGTGATCGTGTCACTGTGCTCTCTTTGTAAATACCAGCAGTGTCTTGTTTTCGTTTGCGCTGATGCAGCGTGTTACTAAACATGGCCGCTGATGGTTACTGAAAACTTCAACAGGAAATTAAAGCAGAACAAATCAAAGTCTCCTACAGAAGCGAGGCCAACAGAAGAGGTGGAAACTCATCTGTAAGCTGGAGAAACAGAAGCCGACATGGATTCTGACCTGTCGAGGAGCCTGCAGGCGCCGTGTCGTAGTTTACTGAGAGTTTTATGTTTATTTTCTACCTCGCTCACCTCTGACTGCCAGACAGGAGTGTTACTCACATTTACAGACACTATTTTCACTGTTTCACTGCTTCGTTTCCTCTCCTTCATTTTCCTCAGTGTTGTGTTTCTATGTCGAAGTATTGATGTGGACTCGGGGAATAGTGCATTGATGGGATACAGAGAAAACACACAGCAAGTGGCCCATATGGTAAAAATGTTTAATGAACTCCAGGCTCGCTGTTAGGACATGTAAAAGTCCCGTATCAGTGACGAAGTCTGAAAATGTTCCTCAGAGGCTGATACACGACGCTCCGGCAAGGATGAGAGTTTGGATTTAATTCATCATGCTCACGCTGTTTCTTGTTCAGCAGATGTTTTTTACTCTTTACTGTTTCTAATGTTTGTTTTTCTCCCCTCAGTCTCAGCCGGGGACGCAGGGAGAGGGAGGGAAGAGGAAAGGAGAGAAGAAGCGATCTCAGAGGAACAAGACGGTGAGTTCAGACCACAAACGGACACAAACAGGGAGACATGTTATGATGCAGAAACGCTCTCAGGGTCATGTCCTCTGGTCCGAATCAGCTGATGAGTTTGTAAACTTGCAGCTTTTCCCTCGCAGTTTAGTTTGTTTGCACACAGCGAAGTCCAAGCGGACCAGAATGCATCACTACAAACTACGTGAGAGCATTTCAGTCTGCTCATTGGCCTGATGCGTCTGGTGTGGAAGCAACTAAAGTAAATACAGGAAGAAGATGCTGTGTGAGAATTGATTCATTTCCCAGCTAGTTGGTATCCCACACAGACCGCTGCACATCTGTAGGACCTTCCAGCAGAGAATACAAAAGAACACAAGCTTACGGGGCGTGCTGTAGCTCAAGCTTATAGTAGTTGGTTTGGATCGCGTTCACACCATAAACGAACCGCTGTGTTCGTTGTGAACTGTACTTTGGAGGTGGTGTTCTCTGTACAGTGTTCACATCTGCACAGCCTCGTCAAAAGGGGAAAACTAACCAGAGTTTGATTTAAACAGACTAAACACCCTAACATTAATCACCAGCACAAAAAGGCACCGCATGGTATGTGACATTGTTCACATTCAGCTGTGAATGATTTCGCCTGCTCAGTTAGTGCGTACATGACTGTTAATGGGAGCAGCCGGTGAACATTCCTGTCTTCATTTAAGAGGTTTAATGCAACGATCTGCATTTAAAGTTAAAAGCATCCTGGTGCCGAGGCTCAGTGATACACTGATGCTAACTTTATTTGTAAAGCACCTTTCACACAGACGACTGACAGAAGAAAAAGGGATGAAACAAAATAATCAGCAGTGGCACGAAATTCAAATTAAAAACGCAAAACATCAAAGAAATTAAATTAAAATGGAAAGGCCTGCAAGTAGAATTAGAGTACATGAAATTAAATTGAGAACAATTAGAAAATGAGATGAAATGCTAATAAAGAAAATCAAATTAAAAAGCCTATCAGGAAGCTCTGTAGGAAAATTAGATTGCTGAATAAAAACTAAAATACTTAGAAACTAACAACAATAAAACAGAAGATGAATACAAAATATAAGTTAAAATAAATTAAAATAACTGATCGCACGCTGTCAGCTCGTGAGGCGTTTGCCGTCCTCTGAAAACTACGTACGCCACAGCATTCAGGAGCTTGTAGGACAAACGTTCTTTGAGACTGTCCTTCCCTCACATCACTGTGGAGCAGTTTTGACCTGATTTTCTTTACAACGTTGCTTCCAGTCATTGAGGTTTACAGATGGTAATTTATGCAAAGCTCTTAAGTTTTCACCACAGCCCTCCATGGACTTCATGGTTGCTTCGTTTTTTTAGCCATTTGGTTGTAATTTGGCTTGGACCATCGTCCTGTTGCATGACAGTGTTTGTGTGTCAGACAGCTGACGGGGTCCTACATTTACACAGAACGCTTTTGTATAAAGATGGCTTCATGTATGACTCAATGACAGGTGCCCAAATCATCATCGCTCCACCACCGCGCTGACTTTGTTCAGATGTAACATAAGCTGTGCTGCCATGCTCTTTAAGAGAGACGGCAATCGTTCCAACGAGAAACGATGTGAGAGCGAGACCATGAGGTGATTTTTAAATCAGTAAAAAACCTCTGAAAATGAGAAAAAGCCTATGAGTGCACGAGTTCTAGTTTGCTTCATACCTGGGACTTCAGTAAGGAAGCTCTATGAAGAATGTGGTCACTCCATATATGATCTATCAAATCTGAAGCTGAGCAGCTGTTTTTTTTCTGTGCATTTGGTCGTTGAAATGTCACCTGAGACCTTCAGGGACCGTCTGGAATTTAAAACCTGGAGTCTGATCGCTGCTGCTCTGTCCTTTTACAGAAGAGCCCCGTTGAAGATGTCAGAGCTCCGTCTCCTTCTGCTGGGGACAAACCCACACCCTCCACCCCACCTCTTACAGCAACCTCTACAACCACTACACCTGACACCATGACCAGCCCCGCCCTTCCTGCTGCTAAACCTTCTGACTCCACCCCCTCGGGGCTGAATTTTGTCAAGGCCTTGATGCCAAATGCGAGCCCCTCTGTCAGCCTGCCACTCACTTCTGTAGCTCCGGCTGCTAAAACAAACACACCTTCCTACGCCTCAGCCACTGCTGCGCCGGGCTCTCCTCCTCCTCCTGCTGCTCCTCCTGCTGCTAAACCTTCTCCAAAAGGCGAAGCACCGCTGCCTCCCTCTGTCCCATCATCTGCCTTCTCCTACAGCACCCCCGTTCTCCCCGCAGCTTCACCCACCTCCTCCTCTAAACTCCCCCCTGCATCTGTTCATCTTCCTAAGCCAACCACCTCTCCTCCTCCTTCCTCCTCAGTTCCTCCTCCCACTTTCATCACTCCCATTGCTTCCCCACCCACAGCTGCACCAGGCTTCCCCGCTGCCCGCTCCTCTCCACCTATCACTTCTCTCCTCCGCTCTCAGACTCCACCCTCCTCCTCCTCCTTAATTCATCCTTCAGCTGAAGTCCAGGAGGCTCCACCTGCTCCACCTCCAACCACAAGTAAGAAATCTGTTCACAGTTTCAGGCTCGTGTCACAGTTTAGACCGCAGGCTGTCCACAGAAGTAAATACACAGATATCCCCAGACTGACACTGAGTAGCAGACTTTAAACCAGTTTAAACCAGTAAAAACTATTTTTAAGTTTATTTTGGGGGTTAAAATCCTTTTGAATCAGATGCGCCTTTCAAAATAAGAGCTTTGTTTATTACCATTCCAGCATTTTTGGGGTTGCTCAGGTGGTTCAGGCTCTGGGTGTTTAGTAGTAAACAATTTAAATGATGGCTATAGCCAGTGTGGCTAGGCTTTTTGGGGCTAGCACCCAGCTAACAGTGAAAGTGGCCACACCCCTTATAATTCTCAACTGTAAGCCTTTATAAAACTCCAGCAGGTGACGTATGAAAGAAGAAAATACAGGTAGAGTTGTTCTGAAGGGTGAAATGATCCAAAGGATTTTTGTACTGTGCTGTAACAGGTTTATTTCTGTTGTTGGGAACTTGAAGATTGTTTTTCAGTTTTCAGCGAGATTTTAATAAACATAAAGTGAAAATCAGTAACGTGATTAACAGACAACAAATATATTTGAAGTTTAATTGAAAGATATTTGTTCTCACCCCTTAGTTTGTGCTTAATTTTGACTGTTTTGTATTTTTTTAGGCAGATAATTGGTAAATGTATCAGCAGCTTGCACGTCAGTAATTTACTTTGGTCTTCATGTCTTCTCTCTTTCTTTCAGATTCTTTACCAAAATCTGGAGGCCCTCTGATGGCCTCTCAGGCTTTCCAAAGTGAAATTCCTCCACCTGAGGTCCAGACCCAGGTCTCTGTGCCCTCAGCTGAGGAACAAGCAGAGTCTTCTTTACCCCAAATCCAGACTGAAAGTCAGGCTTCTCTACCACAAATCATGGGCCCACCCATGATGCTGAGCGAGCCCCAGGATCAGCCGCAGTCTGGCACAGAGGCGCCTGTCCTGCCTCAGACTGACCTCCAGCCCCACATTCAGACCTCTTATCCCACTCCTGTGGCTTCCTACCCCCAGGCCTCCCTTCCCCACCCCCAGGCCTCCCTTCCCCACCCCCCCGCCCAGGCTCCTCACCCTTCCCAGATCCCACATCCCTCCCTTTCTCTCTCTGCCTCCACCATTGTTCCCCAGACCCAAACCGAAGCCCCACCACAACAGCACCAGTCTGCACCCGAGTCTCAAGCTCCACCTGCCTCCGAGAAGCTATCCCCACCTCACCCCCCTCATACTGCTCCTCCTCAGCCCCTCCCCGGACCCGTCCCCCTGCAGCAGATGTCCCAGCTCTACCAGGACCTCCTTTATCCCGGATTCCCCCAGGGAGAGAGAGGCGAGATAGCTGCGACTCCAAACCTGTCTTCCAACAAGTCCGGGGACGACCTGCCCACAGGTGAGCCACACCAAAGAGTCCTAAGATGATAAATAACCACGTCAACTGTCGCCATAGAAAACTGAACAATCAGATCATGCATCAGAGCCATGCCTGTGTCGTGCTCTGAGACTCACAGCTCTATATTCAAAGACGGTGCTGACTGTCAAAGTAAAACGAAATAATGAAAAAAATTAGGCATGACAGAAGTGTTTCAGCAGATTTGAAAACATGAGAAAATATCCACATGCTTTAGTTTAATCAGCACTGGATGTCCTACACGGACTCCCTCAGCGGGAAACACCTGTCCTTCCACAAAAACTGCTTTTGACCCATTTAGGCAAAGAAAATACTCACAGATGTGCACGAAGGCCACCATACAGGCAGGGTTAGACATAAAGAACATGCTGGTGCTTCCCTGTGAGACGAAGCAGCTGAAATAGACTAGAGATTAGTTTTGTATGTTAATGGTCAGTGTTTTCATGGAGCAAAAGTAGAGGCTGCGATGTGTCAGCGCAGTGAGCAACACCATGAAAGAGATATCTGATCAGGATTTTGTATCCTTGTGTGTTTTTTGTTTTTCTCCTCAGACGTCAACATCTTGAGGTTTTTCTTTAACTTGGGCGTTAAGGTAAGACGTAAGCCTGGACCAACAGACACACAAACGCACACCCACAAGACACAGACCAGGTTTGGAGAAGAGGATGGAGGGTTGTGTTAAAGTAAAAGCCCATCATCTCACATTTCCTGTTAACAAGTTGATTCATCGTGTGCTGTATTTTGGGAACATTTGGAATAAAAACAAAAAAATACAACCACGTAAACAATGACTTCTGATGCGGCATGCCCAGTTGCCTAGCAACAGGTATTGTTTACACAGATTTTAATGTGGTAAATTATGTAAAAATAATGCCAAGCACTACAAGATGTACTTTAATTTTGTTAAAATAAAAATAAAAGTTATTTTTGATGCACTTTTAAGTAAAATAACGAGGGGCTGATGCTGAGTCCTGCCTCTGCTCTCTTCCTCTACAGGCCTACTCCATGCCCATATACCCACCATACCTGTACCTCGTCCCCCTGCAGCAGGCCCATGCCATGCAGCCTAAGCCATCTTCCCGTTCCCCGTCCCCACAGTGCCTTCCCTCTAACACCCCCAGCAACACCCCCACCAACCCGCAGGAGGGCTATCCGCCTCACCAGTACCCTCCCACTGTAGCACCGGTGCCCTCTCAATATGACAACCAGGCTGCGCTCGATGAGCCCCCCGGTCCGGCTGAACCCTCCTTCAACCAGGCCAGGTACCCCATCACCCAGCCACAACCCCCCAGGATGCCATGGCAACAGATGCCTGCACGAAACCCAAGCTACTCAGTTGGGTATCTTTCCCCACCTCCACCGTACTCGGGTCCCCCGCCTTCATCTCAGGGTTACCACCCAAATCAGGGCGCGGGGGTCCCGGTGTACCCCACAGCCATGGGTCCGTACAGCCCCTCCTCTCTGGCATACCAAACTGCATCCACCCACCAGGAGCTCCAGGTGAGCCAGGGGGCGATGCAGCAGCACCAGCTTCAGGCAATCAACGGGGACACGATGCCTGGCCACGGGAACATCCACATCTCCAGTCCTCTGGAGAGCGCCGCTGCGTCTAACATTCCCACTACCAACAGTAACCGATCAGTGATGGTCCCATCCAATTATAGTAAGCAGGAATTCTGGGAGATGAAGTCCTTACATTTCAAAGTGTTATGGCTTTCTTTTAACTGTCAGGTGGAAACATTTTTAATTCATTTGTTTTCCTGATAGGCTTCAAGAGAGATCCGGGGGAGAGTTTGCCACGAGCAGTGCTCCTGGTGGATCCGCCACTTAACGACATGCCCATAGTACGTATATTTCTGAGCAACTTGATAACCTAATCAAATTAACTTCGGGTTTTGATTTTGAAACTAATATCTAATAAGTAGTTAGAAGTGGCTTTTATCTTTAAAAGATCACTGAAAGGCATCCTTCAATTTCCTGTAAGCAGGTGTTGGCTTTTATTATGGAAATCTGACAGTTTCCATAATGTGAAAAGTGTCACATTTCTGAACTCCCTGGTAGCTTTTCATAACAAAGTGATTTGTTTTAAAAATTGTTACAACGTCAAATAATCTTGATGAGATCTTAAGAAATTGAGATCCCATCACCCCCCCCCCCCACTAAAACCCATCCTTTAACATCCTGTTAACTAACTGACTCTTAGTGTGTAAATCTGAGTGTTTAAAGAAACCAGTTAAATTTCTCTACCCTGTGGCTTTTATTTAGAAAGTCTGACATTCCAGAGCGTCCTGGTAGCTTTTTATTACTAGGTGTTTTATTTTGAAAGTCATGCTGCATCATATCCTCTTGTAACAGGACCTCCTTCTGTTTCGCTCTCAGGTTGCTCTGCTTTCTGATCCGCACTTTAAGGACATCTCCATGGGAGCTATGAAAGGCAGCAGCAGCAGCCCCGGCTCTCCGTCGCAATACCGTCCCCGGAAACCAGTCCATGCCACCAACATGTATGAACAGAGCCAGAGGGGCAGCTACATGAAGCCTGTCACCATGACGGACAATCATTCTGTGGGCTGCAGCACGGAGGATGACTGGGAGGAGGTGGAGGGGTTTAAAACGATGGTGCCAAACTACAGAGGGCAGAGGAGGCCCTACAGAGGAAGAGGAGGGAGAGGAGGCAGAGGAAGGGGTGGCTACGATCCAACCAGGGACGTGCACAGGAGTAGACAGGAAAGAGATATGGGGGTAGGGTTTAACTATATTCAGCCTAACCCTGCCCACATGGGATGGGCTCGCGAGAAAAGGTATTAGCTCTGAGCCAATGAGAGAAGAGGACACAGGTGGTGATTTTTTTTTTTCTTTCTTTCTTTTGCTTTTTTCTGGAGATCTGATTGGTGTAGACCGGCAGCCATGGAAATGCAGTGTGGACCCGAGTCGGAAAATCTAAAACTCCATTTGTGTTTTGCTGCCTCTAAATCAACAAGCTTATTGCTTTGTATCAAAACATAAACACTATCCTCCTCTTTTCTTTTAAGTGCATTAGCATAGCATGTTAGCACTATTTCTTATCACTCAGACGAATGGATTCAATGAATGTCGAGCTCAAAGTTTGTTTACGAGGATTGTGAATGATTTAAAAAAGTTACCCACTGTGTTGACATGATGAATGTATGGGTTTCTTTACTGGTTGTGTTTGAGATTTTGGGAAATATGTTTATTAGCTTTCTTGCCTGAGGGGAAACGCTTTCATGTCTGTGGCAGTTTAGCTTAGCTTAGCATAAAGCAACGGAAAATCAGCGAAGACTTTGTTTTTTTTAATGTAGCAAAATGCTACTCAATCTAATGACACTGGCATAGAACAATACTCATTTCATAAAGATATATAGTAAAAAAGGCATAAATTACCATTGCTATATAAATACATTTTAGTAACTCTCTTAAAACCATACTCTCCCCTCTATTTCTATTATCACAGTTTAATGCTAGCAGCGGGAAATCAGTTATGACTGTAAAGTATAATTTTCTATGATCTATAAAAAAAAAAAACTTTCATAAAACCATACTCTTTCACTTGTACATATAGTTATTTAGCACAGCTTAGCAAAGCTTGTTAGCTAGCTTAGCAAAAAAAACCTTGAGGTATAAAGTAGCATTTTCCTATTTCCTATATAAATCAATCTTTTAGTAACTCTCTTAAAACCATATGTTTTTTTTTTTTTTTTTAAATCTTTCCACTCCTATTTTTACATCATGCTAGTTAGTTGAGCCAAAGCAGTGGGAAAAGCCATGACTGTCGGGAGAAAGTTAGCATTTTTGTATATAGATAACATCTAATAAGTTAAACCAAATTTTTTCCCACTTTAGTTTTTACACACAGCTAGCTAGCTTAGCACAGGTGAGCCCGTCAATCCCCAGATTCAGTTTTTGCATACAGTAACAAGCTTTAAATGGGCGTGCTTGGCTAGCTGTTTGTGCCCATGTCTCTATGCTAAGGTAAGCACAGACACAAAGCGCTCTGTCTGCTCCTCTCTCTAAAATTATTTACAGAAGTCTTCCTCTGATGAGTCAAAGATAAATTTGTCGTGTTTGTTTTTTATGTTGTTAAAATACTGGGAGCTCAGTGGATCAGTGCGGGGGGGAGCAAAAAGCCAAGGGGAGCGGGCTGGAAAGGAGTGTAAGAACTGCTGCTGCTGTTAGCGCCCATCAGGCTGTTGGTCACTGTGAGTTGTGCTTGGACATTTTTCTTTCAGGTCCGTCTGCTGGTTTCTGGTCGTCTAACCTCAGATCCAGTGCCTTATGTTTGCTGAGTTTACTTCTCTGTGCTCGGAGAAACACTGCTGTATAGAACAAAAACGTGCTGTTTGGATTTGATTTTCTATGTGGTTAAATAAATAAACCTTTGGCTCAGATGCTGCCTCTGGAGCTGTTGGTTGATTTTTGGGTGAATAAAATTTCAGAATCTTTTAGCATATTATTAGCATATCATAGTAACTATTGCAATGCACAACAAACTTCAGTGAAGTGCCGTGAAGAACTGATTCAGGTCATCAAACTTTATTATTAGACAAAGATAACATGAGTAAGTACAATGTGCAGTTTTTAAATGATGCAATGAAATCTCTGATTAACTACCTTGTTTTGAAAAGCTTAGCTCAATGTCACTTTTGGGCAGGCTCAACTTGAGAACAAGGGAACGTAGGAGTTTCATACTAAAAATCTCAGTGACCATAACCTCAATGCCAAGTTTTCTGAAATTCTTGTGACAGTGATAAGTCAAGGAGGAAGTCACCGCAAACATTACCATTTCCTTTTCTCTGTCTGCCACAAGGCTAACTCAGAGGCCTGCTTTGAATCCACCCTGAGGCCACTGACTGCATGCCGTCACAATAAACGCTGAAATAAACCCCACACATTGTTTAATCTCTACTCTGGAGACCTCAACATGCCAATAACAGGTCACAGTTACAGCGCCACCCAGTGGAAGCAGGATGATATGTATCATAACATCATCCAGTTAACATGAAACAAACATGGTCTCTGCACACCATGTGCAGCAACATGACTTAACTAGTGGGCTCAGGAAATGATAACGTAACAGGCATACACTAGTTGTTTATTTATAGCTGCCCTTTCTCCGTGACTAAAACGTGATGTGTTTAGGGAACGTCCGTAAATTGCAACTATCAAAAAAACAAAAAACAGTCCAGCTTATTGGTGAGGCCCTCCACAACAGTCCCAGCTTCTCATGTGGCCCCTTTGTAGAATTGATTGATCACCTCTGATCTAAAGGGTGTAGAGTTCATGAAAATGCTTTTAAACCATATTTCAGCTCCTAGGTGTCTGCACAGTTAGCACTGCTGCCTCACACCAACAAGGCTCAAATCCTGGGGTGTGTCTGGGTACTCTGGTTTACTTCCAGTCTAAACACTTGCAGTGACTGGTTTGGTAAACTAGTGAATCTAAATTGCGTGTGGGTGTCTAGCACAGTCTGAATAGTTGTCACTCTGTTCCTCTCCTCACCACCAAATGGTCACAGCAGATGGCTGTCCCTCCCCAAGCCTGCTGGTCTCTTCCTGTTAAAAGGGCGTTTTTCCTTCCCATTGTCACAAAGTGTTTGTGGTGATATGATTGTGGGGGTTTCCTCTGTGTTGTTGTAGGGTCTTTATCTTTTTTGTGAATAAAACTTGAATTGAGTTGTGTTAGCCTCGAGTCTGTAAGGTGTTTACAAACAAAGACACACACGGAGCATTCCTGGTTCAGGAAGCATCAGTTTATTCTGATTGTAAATGTACAGGTGTTAAAATATTCTCGCTGCCTCTGAATTCAGCCGAGCGTGTTCAGCCTGACGCACGCACACACACACACAACGCAATGCACTTTATTTTTAAACACTTCACAACATTGCTGGCTATTGAATGCAGTCCGGTACATATAGGCTGATGTTTCTTTGTTTTTCTTAAATGTTTTTTTATTTAAAGTTTTAATATGTCTGCTGTTTGGCAGGCCGGCCATGAAATGTTGAGGTTATAACACTTGAGCGTGCGCCGGCTCCAAGATGCGGCTGGGTAGTTGCCTTTGGTCAGGTGGGTCTTAATCGTCCAGGAAGAAATAGTTCCCACTCTTCTTCTGTTCCGTGTCCTGCAGAGAGATGAGGCAGAGGTCAAAGGTCGGACTGATTCCTCCTCACTGACATCACCGTTTGGATTTTTCTGTCTACCCCCCTACATAAAGATTTCCATGTAGTGCAGCAGCATATATAATGCTGGGAGGGCTACACTTTCTAATTATTATCTCTAAATAACCCCACAGCTGAGTGGACGACTGCAGCTCAGCACAGTAAAAGCTCTTAAGTGATCACATGTTACGGTAGAAGAGCCTTCAGTGAAACCGGAGGAGCACTGTGATGCTTCCTCGGGTTTGAACAGATTAAGAGAAAATACTAAATGTCTCTGAGCGGGTCAAGAGATTAGAACCGTCTGCTCAAATCCAAGGCTTTGGGCAAAAACAGTGAATCGTAAAAAACGTTTGCTTGAAGGGGCGGAGCTAAAAGTCCTCAGTCTCTGCAAACTCGCACGTCGCCTTGAAGCCGGCAACCGATTGCCTGAGAACATTCCAGGGTCCAGTTGCCTAGGTAACTCTCTAACACTTTTACTACCAGGTTGTATGTCGGTCAGCGGTGTTCTTCGTTCTCATTGGTTCGCCTGTAAGTTGAGTCAAGTCTATTTTGGTTCCCACCCTCCTCGTTGCACCAGCTGTTATTTCGTCGAAAGTCACTGACTTTATGATCTCTGGTCGCCCTGTCGCTTCCAGCGTGTACGCAGCTTCATCTTTATCACATATTATGTCATCTTGTTGCCTAGCAACCACCTTCCAGTGGGCTAAAATGACCCATTTGGAGTATTTATGCACCGGCAACACTTTATAACAGCATCGCATCGGTTTAATTTCAACAAAACTTGTTGATACAAAACTTGTTATGCATGACATATGATGTCATCATGTTGCCTGGCAACAATGGACTAAAACACAGCAAATCACACTGCAGCATGAGCATGTGCGACCAAGATAAATTAGGATTATTTTGACCTGCAAAGCTAATGGTCTCCAAGAAATAAAAACATGAAGCTGGAAATGAGCCTGAACTTAAATATATTTATTAAAAATATATTTATAATATATAATAATGCTTTCCCTCTCTATAGTGTACTGGTTTAGATTTGTGTTTCTTTGATTTATTTTTTAACAAATGGGTTTTATTTGTTAGATCAGCTTTAAAGAAACGTCCTTTGGGTTGAATCAGGAATGTTGTAAATCAAAATAAATCGAGTTTATGGATCTACCCGCTGCATCTTTGTCATGTAAGACTCTCAGATCTGAAGAAAACTGATTTCCGCCTGGCTGAAGCACGGCACCAATCACAGCTGGACTCTGCTGTGTGGAGCTCTGTGCATCCCTGACACCTGTGAGGCAGGGCACAGGTCACGATGAAATCACTACAGCTCTGTATCATTTATACCGGTGTTGACGGGCGAGGACTCGTCATGTGTCACCACTGACATAAAACCTCCACATCACCCCGGAGGAGGAGGAGAAGCCTCACACTGGTGCCCCTCAGTACGATCATTGAGCGTCTGCACTGACGTCACTAAAGCGCCGATAAAAACAACTACAATCATAAACTGCGTCAGCAAACTGGCTGCAGCGGCACCTGTGACAGGTTACCAAAATCAGGAAATGCACGACTGGCTGAAACGACATCCAGAAGTTACTTTTTAATATTATTAGTTCAGTGCTGCGTTTTCGTGTCAAGAGTCCGTCCGTGTGTGATGGTCAGTGTGTTTAAATAAAGATTCAAATAAACATGGTCGTCGTGGCGTTACCTTGATGGAGTTGAGTTTGTTGATCCTCGGCCTGAAATTGTTCGGATCTCTCCTGAATGTGATCTCCAGCAGCGACAGGAAGCGATTCATCCCAGCCAGCAGACTCTGAGGCCTGAAAAAACAAACATCACGTTACCGTGGCGGCGGCCGGCGAGCTGACGAAGCAGCTCAGACTCGGCGGTTCATCTTACGTGTTGGCTGAAGTCTTCTTGGAGGGAATCCCGTCAAACACGATGACTCTGTCGGCCAGGTAGGTCGCCATGATAAAGTCGTGCTCCACCACGAATGCTGTCTTCTTGGCGTGGAGGATGTACCTGCGAATAAAAGACGTGTCACGACAGCGCCACACACGGGCAGAGACACGCGACAACAACGAGGCCTTCTAATTAGACCGTTTCAGGTCATCAAATGTGGAAGTTTTCCTCCTTAATTACGTATTTTGAGACATGACAGACACTTCTTACCATCTTCCACCGCTGCAAAGATTAACCATTCAAATAACAAAGAACAAAAATACTGTTGAGATGTAAATCATGCAAAGCTACTCACAGAGTCCAAGAATGAAGCTGAAACGAGGAGATTACCTGAAATATTATTATTAAGACGCGCTCTCGTCTGACTTTGTATCAAAGTAAAACTGAAAAGAAATCCTGAGTTTTAAGCCGCTCGCTGTGGATTCGTTGCCGCTTGTGTGTGAGGATAAACAGGAAGGGAGCTGCTTGAGGAGCAGGGAGACGAGCGCATACCTCTTGATGACTCTGGCGGCCATCAATCGCTGCTCGGAGTCCAGGTAGGCAGAGGGCTCGTCGATGAGGTACACGTCGGCCGGTTTTCCCAAACAGAGTGTGAGGGCGACTCTCTGCAGCTCACCTCCAGACAGGTTCTGCACCTGTGGGCGGAGCAGAGGCAGCTTCATCACCCCGTCCTCATCATAACTCATTAGAAAACGCTTTCTACCCTCCAGTCGGCTCAAAACGTCTCCTTACATTTTATTTTAATTATGTTTACATTGAGTCTGATGACACACAAATAACAAAATAAAATGGAAAAAGACGGATCGGCGCCTTCTCCAGGACAAAGATCAGGTTAGTGTGTTTGTGTGTACCTCTTTAAACATCTTTGCGGGTATCAAAAATTACAATGTTATTCTACTTGTGGTCACTTATGAGGACAAAGGGCCTGTCCTCACGAGTTCGAGGGCATTTTTGAGACTCCAAATGTGGTTTTAGTGTCAGGGTTACAGTGAGGCTGATGGTTAGGGTAAGCGGCTAGGCTAGCATTAGGTTAATTAGAGGTCCTCTAATTGTTTGTGTCTCTCTTACATCCTGGTCGATGATGCTCTCGATCTGCATCGGCTTCATGACGTCGGTGATGAACTGCGGGTGCGTGTAGGCGTCTCTGATCTTCTCGTGCAGCAGAGCTCGGACGCTGCCCTGAAAACGTAAAACACACTCGGCTCCATCAGAGTCCTTGGTCCTTGGTCGCTGCAGACGTTTAATCTGATGTATCAAATTTTAGTTTGTTTTTCATGATATGAACAATGGTAAAAGTCTGCTTCAACTTTATTTTAACTTTTTGGACTCTGAACCCTGGATTTCTGTAAATTCAGTTTGCTGGCTAAAATCAATCAGCAGGCTGAAAGCTGTGAAACGGACGGATGGATGATCCTGTCATGGGTCTGCGGTTAGAAAACGAGAGCTGACCTTGAACTTGGGGCTGATGGTCTGAGGCTTGTAGCTGACGTTCAGGATGGGAACCTCGCCTGAAAGACAGAGCTCAGGGTCAGTGGGTGCGTCTGGCTTCATCAGAGAGAGAGAGAGAGAGAGAGAGAGACTGACTCACCTCCTCCGTCAGGTCTGAGCCCACCGGCCAACATCCTGATGAAGGTCGTCTTCCCTGTGCCTGGAAACACACATACACACTTTCAGACGTGCACGTGTCAGCTTTTCCATTTTTGTGAGAAACAGTCAGAGGAAACAAGATGATCCATATTTTTATTATATTTCATATTTTCATTATTTTCCTTTAGTGCCATTTTAAATGAGCTCGTCTGAGCTACGAGATTTTTCATTATTTGCAACTTTTCTTCTCTGAAATTAAATAACTGACTAAGAAAAATTACAGGTTCACACCCTTTAAATTTGATTTTTTAAAATTGGCTTGGAAATGATAAAATGTGTGACGGCCTCCAAAGCTGCTTCTGAATGAAACATCTGAAAAGTTCAATTTAAAAAACATTTTTAAACCTTGACCACAGAGATTTAGACTAAAACCCTCAGCGCAGCTCACCGTTCTCTCCCAGCATCACCATGATCTCAGAGTCTGTAAACTCTCCTCCTTTGATGTCCAGCGTGAACTCGCCCATCGTCTTCGACATGTCCGGATACTGAACGACAACAAACAATCAAACATTCAACAAAGAAGCAACTCGGCTCATTTTCTTATGCTGCTTTTTTGCAAATTGTGCAAAACAATATTTATTTTCATTTTTCTTGCACTTCATAAAAATTTGTGTATCTCAATAATGAACGGAGTTGGTCCTGTGGTGAGCTTTAAAGGGTTAATGACGACATTTCTAAAAGAAAAGAAAGAAAAGGAATCGGCAGATAGAACTACAGCCCCGTGTGACGAAGCTTTTATTTTGAAAAGAAAAACGTGACAGGAAATGAAAGTGGTAGGGGAGGAAAAACAAAAAGAAAACAACTAGCCAAAGCAAATGAGCAGTGATTCAGAGATTAGGCACATAAACTGACCTGGTAATGCCTGAGTCTCTTCACCTCCTCCTCATTGGCCGTCTCGGCCACCTTGAAGACCAGCGACGTCTCGCGAAACCTGAGATTCTCCGTGGGGACGTAACCGTCCAGGAAGATGTTGATACCTGGAGGAAGGATGCAGGAAGATCAGGACATGCTTTGGGTCCACTTAGCGACGGTGATATTAAGGTCAAATACCACCACTTGTTTCTTCACACTTTTACAGAGGTGTGGTGCAATAATGTTTTTACCCTCTCTGACGCTGAAGGGCATGGTAACGACTCCATAGGCGCTCGGGACTCCGTACAGACAGCAGATGAAGTCCGACAGGTAGTCCAGCACGCTCAGATCGTGCTCCACCACGATGATGTACCTGCAACGCAACATCACGTTTAAGAGCAGCGGTGCACCTCCAGGGATCAAACCGAAGCTTTGAAGTGACAAACCTGTCGGGGGTGATGAGTGAGCGGATGGTGATGGCGGCCTTCAGCCTCTGTTTAACATCCAGGTAACTGGACGGCTCGTCAAACATGAAACTGCAGCAGAAGAGCAGAAACAAGAGGACGGCGGTCAGTCTGCGAGCTCGGCTCTCAGCTCACAGACAAAACAATACAACGTTTGTTAAATATTAAATAAATAAGCTTTCGGGCTGTTTCCTCACATGTCAGCTCTCTGGATGCAGACGACAGCACAGGCGAACCTCTGCAGCTCTCCTCCGGACAGATCCTCCACGTTCCTCTCCCGCAGGTGACTCAGATCTGCAGACAAACACAGAGACGCAATTAGAAATGTTGTTTATACGCAGCATTAAAAAAAATCCAAAACAGGGGGAAGATCCCTGGGATTAAACGCTTATTTTAAGAATAGGAATAGTTTCTGCACACAAACTGGTTTATCAGCTCCACACGGAGACACACGCTTTCTTTAAATATGACCCATGAAATAACTCTGTTCCAATGAACGGTCCTGTGATGTGTCACATGGGCCTCACAAGAGTAAATAGTGTGCATCAACCTAAAAATACTAACACACGACTGTGTTTGTTCATAACGGCACTAAACTGCTTACAGTCGGCGTGTAAACGCTTCCACATGAAGGTTCTTCAGCTTGTAATTAAGAATGTGTGTTTGTGTGTGTGTGTGTGTGTACCAAGTTGTTCGCAGACAAGGTCCTGCGTGTCTGTGTCATCTTTCCTGCTCAGGATGGCCCCTACTGACCCCTGTAGGTGGAGACGAAGAATTACAACCGGCCATCAGAGTGAACGCCCATGCCAACAGGAACGATATATTCAAGGAAAAGTCGGGAACCTTGACGGTCTTTGGGATCTGGTCGACGTACTGCGGCTTCACGATGGCCCGCAGATCGTCCTCCAGGATTTTGGTGAAGTAGTTCTGCAGCTCGGACCCTCTGAAGTAGGTCAGGATCTCCTGCCAGTCTGGAGGATTCTGGGATTTCAAAGTACGGATCATTAAAACACAAAGCTTCTGACAACGAGGTCAATGTGTGGAAATGATCCCCGAGGGTGAAAAACTCCGGGGTCTGTATCAGATCCAGGATGATGAACTGAGTGTCTGCACTGAGGCCTAGTATAAGAAAAAGAAGCATTACTTTGAATGTGAATCATGCAAAGCTGGGCTGACAGAGTCCATGTAACCATAACTTGGTGTGTTGTCCTGCACAAGTTAATCTGTTCGTAGCTTTTCAAGCAAAAAGGTTTACTGTGTAAATGTCCCTGAATTCTGTTCCTTGCAACACATCTGTCTTATGGAACAGATGTGCAAATTGTTCTACTTTACTAACAGGAAATATGGGATTTGTAAGGATACTTAAAGAAAATTAATAACAAAAGTACAAAAATTCAAGAAAAGTATCAGTAAGTTGTGGGTTTACAATGAATGAGCTGAACAACATGAGTAAATGAGTCAAACTGAATTACAAGGGAGGAGTTTTGTTTTTAAATGGAACTTTAGAACCTAGTCAAGAATTTCCTTTTGGCTTTGGCTAAAGATTTCAACCATCGTTAGCAGTGAGAAGAGCATTTGATAAAGTTACCCGACCGGTCGGTGGAGCCACACCATAATCTTTTCCTGTTGCTAAACTGATGGCCAGCAAACCAAACATGGCAACTCCACCCAAACATTATCTTCTGAGGCCAGCAGCAACATGACTGCTGGCCTGTGTGTGTGTGTGTGTGTGTGTGTGTGTGTGTGTGTGTGTGTGTGTGTGTGTGTCAGTCACGTGTGAACACTCACATCAAACTTCCCCAGGTTTGGTTTCTGTTTTCCGGCCAGAATTTTCAGAGCTGTGGACTTGCCGATACCGTTGGTCCCCACCAGCCCCAAAACCTCACCGGGCCGGGGGATAGGCAGCCTGCACCACACACACACACACACACTATAAACATCTTGACCCACCATAACAGACTTTAACATAAGCTAATAATCAAATAATTTCATCATTTAGTGTCAGCTTTCCTTTCAGGTGTTTCTGCTTTGGTTTGACGGCTTTTCTTTGCTGCCATGGTTCTAAAATGACTTCATTGCTGAGCAATAACAATAATAATAAGCAGCTCTTACTTAAACCCAAAGTCTTAGCAGTGTTTCTTTACATAGATGGGCTACCTGGGTATGTTTGTGTACTTCAGAGACTTGAAGACTGATTAGTCGCGTCCCATGCTTTTATTTTGAAAGTCCAATTGCTGGTATTGAACTAGAGCTGTGCTTCCTGTCATGATGTGACGATCCTCGATGTCATTCAGCTGCCTCTCTTTAATCAGGAATTACTCTGTCCAGCTCCATGAGCCCGTTAGGGTCCGCTTACATAAAATGACATAAATGTCATCATCAGACGGTTAAGACGAGGGTCTGTGCGGACGTTTGAATGCCGCTGTTTCAGTGACCACGCAGACTCGTCAGCAGAGAACTTGACATGACAGCGCAGCAACTTCTCAGGAATGACTACATGGACAGCGGCTCTCCAGCTGTTCGCGTCTGCAACAGAGTATATTCAGAGTACGGTGGAAGTACCGACTCGGACAGCACCATCACAGCCCTGGGTTAGGACCTCAGTGGAGAGGCAGCTGATTATTGCTTTTATTTAAAGCATAAAAATCATTAACAGTTGAAACATTATTTTTATTATTCTCCCCTCCAAGGTCAACCTCTCACTTTTTAAAGGTCCTCTTGTTGTACGGAGAATGAGCATCAACTTGTCTGGATCATCAGAGCTGGCTCTCCAGCTATGAGCAGTAGCAGGTTCTCAGTTGAGGAGTCCAGCTTCCACCCAGAGGGCATCAAGTGAGAACACTCACAGGGTTGCAGACCTGAGTGGACGTAAACTTCTGTTTGCTGTTGAGATCATCACGTGGAGCTCGATCCCCTTTCACGGATCCTAAATCTCCTCCAGGAAATCAAAAGAGCGATCTTCACTTTTGATTTCATCTCCATGGAGTAGTGAAGTCACAGGGAGATTCTTTTATTTGTGTGAACAAAACAACTTGTTTCTCCTCAGATCCCGCGAGATGTTCCAACAGAAGTCCGTGTTGGACAGTGCTGCAAAACCACACCTGACCTGATGTGCAGCCTCCAGGCTGAGAATCTGTGGACCCTCCAAACAAAAACTGAAAGCACTATCTATTAACCAGTAATAACTAAAATTAGAATCATAGCACATGGTGGAGGTGATCAGAACTAAAGGAGCGATCCAAGAATAACAGCTACGCTGGAACTTAATTCCGACCTGTTTCCCGAGGTTTTTGTAACATGTCAGAGGAAACACTGCTCAGCTGTGAAGTGAAGGTAAACAGACTGGAGGTTTATCGCCGTACCGGTGCAGTTTGAAGGAGTTGGCGCAGTATCTGTGTGTGGTTTCCTTCTCCAGGTTGCTGGGAAGGTTGACGATCGACAGTGCTCCAAACGGACATTTCTGCAAGGAGAAAAGGTCACGAAACAAACTTCAAAAACACTCTTAATAGTTTAAACGTTGTGACTAAAAGCAGTCTGAAAAGATCATTTCCTGCTAGATATTCAGGCGCTAAGATTACCTTGATGCAGATGCCACAGCCTATGCACAGAGACTCTGAGATCCACACTATCTTACTCTGTGGAGTCACCTCAATACACAGTTTACCTGAAGACACACACGGTTCACATTTAGACACATTTCTCTCTCACTCTAGTTTGTGCCGTCAGTGCGATCATCTCCACACTCACCCATACGGACGACCGGGCAGCTCTTCTTGCACTCCTGACGGCATTTCTTAGGTTTGCATTTGTCATGGTTGACGATGGCGATCCTGGTGTTCTTATCCGCCATGATTGAGGGCGGGAATGATGGACGTTAGCACCTGTGGAGCTGGAGAAACAAATTGATATCTGAGGAGCTGGTTTTGAGAAAATGTGATTAAACATACAAAGAGAAACAGGAACAATTTATAAACTGAGTCATGATTAGCATGCAGCTGCCCAAAACCATCCAAAAAGTCTCTAAATGTAGAGTGCAGCAGTCGGGGTCAAACCTGCGTCCACATGCACAATGTTAACTCTGCTGAAACAACACATTCGCTTCTGAACAAACGCTCTTTTTATTCAACAATAGAGTGCTGCAAATCTCCTGCCTAAACCAGCCTCTGGCTGCATTTAATACCTGCTGTCTTTAATTCTGATCCTGGTCTGGTGTGTGCGTATCTAGGCCCCCAGGAGTCGGGCCCATTTGAGCTTTGCAGTCTTTTGTAAAGGAAGAGCGAGCCACACCAGGGTCCATTTAAAATTCTGCCCTTTCATCGTTGCTTCACGTCTGTACGCATGTGTCTGGAAACACCCGCTTCAACTCATTTAAACAATCTGTGCCCAACTTTCTTTTTAGTTCGGCATTAATTTAACTCATAATATTAATTATTTTAACTAGCTGTATTCTAGCATGACGGGCGGTGGCGACGAGCATCAAACTAGGGATTTCTCCTCCAATAACGTGCTGTTCTGTGGTGCATACATATGCCGAATTAATAAACTACCCATAAACACTTTAAAAATGTCTTGGAATTATAATCTCATGACTGTCTGCTACGGTGAGTGATGTGAAACATCATAACTTGGGAGATTTACGAATGGAATTTGGCGCATGATCCTGTCGTTAAAAGAAAACGCAATATTTTCAGGGCCCGTCTCTCAGCAATACGAGCAAACAGGGGAAACCACACTGACTGACTCCCAACAAGCTGTAACCATACAATTACACTGGATAACGGACCAATTATAAAGAGACGCTTGTCCGGTGGAAGCGAAGTTTAGGATGTTCATTGGAGAATGCTAACGGCTAGCTTCACGATATTAGCAGCGGAGGCCCAGCAGCCCGACATCTGCTCGTTTTCGTGGCAATAAAAACGTCAAAAGCAATAAAATCCAGGGCGATGAGTACGCAAACTCACCCTTATCCGGCTCCAGCTACCCGGTTAAGAAGGGATTAGAAGAGAAGACACGTTTAGAGACAAAAACTGTGGGGTGAAACTTCTGTTTTTTTTTCCAGCAACGTGTTCTTCTCACGGGCTGGAAGCCGGCAGGAAAGATGGCGGGAGTATCGCAGATAGCATGCGACTGCTTGCTCAGCGCTGGTGACGTGTATAAGAAGCGACGCTGAGGCGCAAAAAAGTGGGAGATTCGAAGTGTGTAAATAGAAGCGGATTTAAACTATTTTGGACGTGCAGCCGTATTTCTGATGCACTGACACGACACCCCGGAGACCTGTACTAACGCGTCTGTGAGTCGGCTTCAATAACTGTGACGTAGATTGAGTTTTAGTGGTTTTGAGAGCGTTTAGAGTTGAGAAGTGTCAGCTGCTGGCGACTAGCTAGTCATAAATAACTCCCAAATAAGTCACATTTTAGCTGAAATGGATGCTCTATCTTTGTCATTTAGACGAAGAAGTTTACCAAAAGGTCCCCTTATTCCTAAACAGAACTTACATTTTCTGTATTTTCTATTAAATGGAAATAGAGCTCGAAATGTTTAAAATATGCATAAAGGTTTGCGTCTGGTTATAATCTAGTTAAAATAGATGGTACCAGTAGTGATATTTATAAGCCGAACTTTACCTAATGGTCAGCTTATTATTAAAATACAGTCATATTTGCTTCGTTGATTAAGTTGTATTTACTAAGTGTGAATAAACCTTAAAATATCGAAAACACGAATAGACGTTGGTGTTAGGTTACTGATCTCCATGAACCTTTTGAGAAAAACGCGTCAGATTTTCCATCAGAGTGTGCTGAACTTGTGTTTTTTTGTTTTAAAGTATGGCGACACCGAGCAAGACACCACCTGGAGCTGACCCGAAGCAGCTGGAGCGGACCGGGACGGTTCGGGAGATCGGCTCCCAGGCGGTGTGGTCCCTCTCTTCCTGTAAACCTGGTAACTACTCCCTCAGACCCCCCCCCCCTGCATACAGTCTGCTGTGTGAACAGATGACTGTAAACATCTTTCAGAAGTGGACACAATCTCAGAAATTGTGTTATTTTTCTCCTTGGAGCTGTTCATATGCATATCCACATTTTCACAGCGTAGTAAGCAGTTTGCCTTACTGCACAATTGCCACGTTTGGATCAATTTCAGAGGCCGTTGGGATCAATTCTAGTCTGATGTGTTTGCCCTCTACGTGTCCAGGTTTTGGAGTGGATCAGCTAAGGGATGACAACCTGGAGACCTACTGGCAGTCGGATGGGTCGCAGCCTCACCTGGTCAACATACAGTTCAGGTAACGTTTTCCAGCTTCTGTACAAGAGAAGTTAAAGTAAACCTGGAAAATGTACATTATCTTTAACTGGAAGGTGTTGTTAATTTTATTTGTGTGTGTTGCTGCTGACAGAACCTT
Organism: Simochromis diagramma; assembly: GCF_900408965.1. NCBI lineage: Eukaryota > Metazoa > Chordata > Actinopteri > Cichliformes > Cichlidae > Simochromis > Simochromis diagramma. The sequence continues at coordinate 510,912 of NW_024387350.1, read as the reverse complement.
ACTCTTTTGCTTTGTTATTAATTCACTTTCTTTAATATGTGACCTGTGGAGTAAAGGAGGAGGACGACAGTGAAGATGTTGTGCATTTATGCTGATTATAAGTCAGACGAGAGCTACACCCCGAGTAAGATCTCGGTGCGAGTCGGCAACAACTTCCACAATCTTCAAGAAATCAGGGTAAAGCTTAGTGTATATATCTCAATAAAATAAATAATTAATAAAAATAATCTGGTTTTCATCCGGAGGTTTCAAAATCACTCAGACCCTCCTCTTCCTCGTCTTCCCCTCTGCAGCAGCTAGAGATGGTGGAGCCCAGTGGATGGATTCACATCTCTCTCATGAATCCAGTAAGAATTAATATTTTTCCAACCTTTAAATGCTGCATTTTACCAAAACAAGACTCTGTAACATCCTGCTCTGTGGTCTCTGTTTGCATTTCTGATTGTCTCTGGTCGACAGGGTGTAACTGAATGTAAAGCCTTCGGTCAGGGGACAGAATCCAGTCATTTACTCACTGTGGAACATTTGAAGGCTTACCATCTGTATAAACGTGTAGATGTAAATACTGACACCCAGCCACAGTGACTGAAAGACGGAGAGAGACATTTGTGCCCTTATTTTGCACTCTTTCCCATAATGGCCAAAGTCAGGGAACTAAAGTCTCTGTGCAGTTAACTACTACACCTACTGATTAGAAAGTGTGCAGATTTCCCTCCGCAGGCGACTGTTCAGTGTTTTTATAGAAGGAAACAACAGCACTGAACCATTTAATCGCTGCCTTCATTGTCTGTGCTGAGCCGACGTGTAGTTGGCATTCAAAGGAGGGGCAGGTTGTAGAAGTAAGCTTTCAGAAGGGTTCGTGGTTATGATGATGTACAGCGGATAACAAAATTATTCGTTCATTGTGCAATGACCATTCATTCGTTAATTCATACCTTCTTTGCACCTTTTATCCACTTTAAAGTTTATTGTGTTGTTTTGTTGTGTTTAGTGCTGAAAGGGGACAGTTTTCTAATTTCACTGTATTTTTGTACAAAGTGTGACTGTGCGATGACAATAAGAGTTATCTTATCTTAAAATCAAGAGAACAAAGAAGTTCTGTAAAAACGTGTAAACAAACAAACAAAATTAAAAATGACTGAATTCATGTTTTGGTACCTAAACCTGAGCCGAAACTCAGACATAACATTCGACCACCATAAAAAAGTTTTTATGAATGCAAGCAAATAAATGTAATTTGGAATCTTGATTCAAAAATAATATTGTGCTTTACACTTTTATTCTTTGTTTTTGGTAAGACGGTAAATTTAAAAAAATGCATGGATAACAGCAAAAAAATTTTATTAGCATTAAAAATGAACGTTTTATGAGCACTGGGTGCTTCTGCTTGTACACATTGGGGACTTAACCATTACAGAAACATAAAAAGTGAATTTGATAATTATAAATACTGTTCATTTAGGGTGGCATAAACCTTACACTGGCCGGTGGTCTGATAAATTTGTGAAGCACTGTTCCTGCAAAAATAGACGTAATGCAGAAAAATAAGGCGGCGCTTCTCCACCTAAGACTTGTGGGGGTCTTTACATGCCACCAAGTGCAGTAACCTAAAGCTCTTATGATTGGACAGTGACTATAAACTGTGTGAGTGTTTTGTTTGTTTGTTTTTCAACTCAGGGGAGCTAGAGATACGTTTTTGTAAATTCTTGTGTTTAAATATGGTTAAAATGTTTAAAATGTCACTACAACATTAACAGAATGTAAAAGAAAAGCATGTGTTCAAAGGAGCTTGCAAAGAAAAGCGTCTGGACTTCTTTAAGTTACTTGAAGACGTTTCACCTCTCATCCGAGAAGCTTCTTCAGTTCTAAGGTCAAATGGCGATGGTTAGAACTGAAGAAGCTTCTCGGATGAGAGGTGAAACGTCTTCAAGTAATTTAAAGAAGTCCAGACGCTTTTCTTTGCAAGCTCCTTTGACTACGATGACCTGGATGACTGAGAACCTTCACAGACAAAAGCATGTGTTGTTATTATGCAATACCAGTTTGTACCACAAGATGGAGCAGTGAGTCAGTCTAATGAATGCAGCGCTCCCCAACCCCTGGGCCACCGACTGGCACCGGGCCACGAGAGTTGAGGCTCAGGTGTGAAATTTATGGTTTTCATCGTTTTTATGGTTAACCCTGTTTCTCTGGGTCTTTTCCCATGTGTTATGTATAAATCTTCTTTTTTCTTTTTTTTGGTAATGGTACTGCTTTTATTTTGTTGTATTTATCCGCGACACCTTAAAGGCCGGTCCGTGGCACAGAAAAGGTTGGGGACTGCTGCTGTAATATTTATTTAAGCAGCACATTCTTCTCAATGGGAGCACCTAACACAGAAACATTGAACTTAAACAGAACAGCACAACAGGTTAAAGTTGTAGTTAAAATTAGCAGATTATAAGTATCTTTAAAGAAGTGGCTTGATGCTCGGTGTGTGTGTGTGTGTGTGTGTGTGTGTGTGTGTGTTTTTCAGCGCACAAACGAGCCCATCAGCACATTCATGATCCAGATCGCCGTGCTGGCCAACCACCAGAACGGGAGAGACACGCACATGAGGCAGATCAAAGTTTACACACCCGTGGAGGAGAGCTCGATCGGCAAGTTCCCACGATGCACCACGGTCGACTTTATGATGTACCGGACCATCAGGTGATCTGGACGTGACCCAGGAACCCCAACAGACTTATATCTGGAGCTGCTGCAGATCATTATCAATGAAAGGAACATCAGTGAAGCTGCCAGTGTTGAATATTTAAAGATGTTCAGTCAGAGTCATAGACCCAGTCAGTGTTGGTTTACATGCTTTAACAATGAGTTTCCACACAGAGTGAATGCTTTGATATGAATTTGGTTCCTAAATTTAACCTTTTTGTCTCTCGCAGTATAAAAAAACGTTTGTGCCTACACATTGTTTCCTGTTGTGGATTGTTAATAAAAAGGTAAAAATAAATGTTTCAAAAATCCAGAATGTGACTGTGTTCGTGTAGAAAACCTATAACTTTATTCTGTAGCCGTGCTCAGTCTTATGCTTCTTGGTTTAGTCACAGATGTTGTTGCTTTACTTGAAGAAAATGAGGTTTGAAAACAGTAATACGTTGATGATGCAGGAAAATGTTCTATTCTGCTGATGTTGGACCTCACGTCGGCCTTTGATATGGTTGACCACCACTTTTCTGTGGCGGTTTCTAAGTGCAGGTCATCCTTCACTTCCCTTACCTATGGTGTGCCACAAGGTTCTGTATTGGGACCCTTATTGTTTCTAATATATCTACTTCCTTTTCAGCATATTTTGAGCCCCTTTGAGTAGGGCTGTGCGATATGACCAAAATCTCATATCCCGATATAAGAATTCTATCGATAACGATATAAATCACAAAAACATTTTCTGTAAATTCTGTGAATCTCGGGCAGCTCGACTTGCGGAAAGTGTTTCCAGCTGCGCGTCGCGTACCTGGAGTCCAGTGTTTTAACCGATGCATGAAACTATACATTTTTAGACATAAGTTGTAACGGCCGCCGTTTTCTTTGTATTTATTACACGGCGTGCTGCGGGGAAAAGCCTGTTCTAACGTTTGAGTCTAAGGTTTATTTTTTAGCACCTGGCGGCTCTTTTTTACGTCTCATCTGTAAATAATCTGCTCTTTCACGTGATTCAGTTTATTTTGAAAAGTCTGAACAGGATCTTGGGCTTTATTGTGAAAGGTTTATGTGGTACATAAACAAGCGGACACGCAATGCTGTTACCGTCATTGTTGCTACTACAACCCATAAAAACAGGCGCTTGTCCGTCCGTAGTGTGGTTATATAAAATATAAGAGAAAGAGAACTTTAAGAAATGAATATAGCCACTACAGTGACCATCAAAACGGTGAAAAAATATTGCCGTAAACAGTTTATTTTACGACGCCACGAAACAAACGATAGCGTAAACTGAAACGATAGCTGTTTTTATATCGTCATCCGATATATATCGTTATATCGAACAGCGCTACAGTAATGCGTTGTGCTGGCAGACATGCACTTACGATGATGAAAGCTCTAGGTCCCCTTTCGACATTTGTGAAATCGTCTATCAGGAACCTTGGGGTAACTTTTGACTTTCCTCTTACTTTGGATGTTCAAATCTCTGGTTCCGTCTTTCTTTTATCACTTATCACTGCTACATTAAGTCCTGTAGTGTCACACACTGAACTGGAGGTGGTTATACATGCATTTGTTTCATCATGTTTGGACTATTGTAACTCACTGTTTATATGTCTAAACAAAAACTCCTTGGAACAAAACTCTGCAGCAAGGCATAAACTTAAAATCTCCGTTTTTTATTGTCACATAAGTGGTTGCCTGATTCACATGTTGCTGCAGTTTGTAGTCACAGTAGTTGCTCTAGCTTTACTTTGACTAGATCTTGCTGCAGTTTAGCTGCCTAACTTTCCATCTGTAGTTTCAGATGTTAAGTAGTATCAGTGTTTGATTAAGTTGTGGAAGTTTCCATAACTAGCACCAGATGGTGATGTAGCTTGGGTATTTCATTTAGTTGCACCAGTTTCAGCTGCTGGTATAATTTATTTGTATCAGTTACTCAAGTTTCAGTCATTTCAGTTTCACTAACTTGACAATGTTGGTTTTGTTAGTTGCAGGCATAGTGTCAATGCTTGCTTCATTGCAGTGGTACTTTCACCCGTTAGCGTAGGTGCAAATCTTGAGATACTTGCCATGTTTAGTTTTAGCCATTACAGTTTTATAATTCCTGTAGTTTCAGAGGCTGACTCATTTGCAGGAGTTGCAGTTATACATATTGCTGTGGTCTCATTGGGTGCTGAATATATATTTATTTGCAAGTGTTGTTTGCATTTGCTGGTTATGTATTTACAGATTTTTAACTGACTAGGAGGTAACGGATAAAAATGCAAACTACAAACAGACCTATGATGTTTAAAGTTACTAAACAGTGTCTACTTCAAACTGTTCTTCCTGGTAAAAGCTAATGTCTGTTAACTCCTCCCTCTTCTACCTGAAGCACAGCAGCTCCAGTCTGTCCACATATTTTCTGAAATAGTTTCACCACTATGTAACAGAAACTCACAGAGTCACTCTTACTGAGAGGAGAAATGGCACAGAAAAGAGATCAGCTAGATCGAGAAATGTTCTCTTGTTGGATCTGTTTGGATCTACTGAAGGATACTGTGACTATTCCCTGTGGACACAGTTACTGTATGAACTGTATCGAAACCCACTTTGATGAAGAGGACAGGAAGGGAATCCACAGCTGCCCTCAGTGCAGGAAGACTTTCACACTGAGGCCTGACCTGGAGAAAAACACCATGTTAGCAGAGTTGATGGAGTTACTGAAGAAGACTGGACTCCAAGCTGCTCCAGCTGATCACTGCTATGCTGGACCTGAAGATGTGGCCTGTGATGTCTGCACTGGGAGGAAGCTGAAAGCCATCAAGTCCTGTTTAGTCTTGTCCAGCCTCTTACTGTGAGAGACACCTTCAACCTCACTATGATGCAGCTCCATTAAAGAAGCACAAGCTGGTGGCCCCCTCCAAGAAGCTCAAGGAGAACATCTGCTCTCATCATAAAGGCCATGAAACAGTCCCAGCTGCAGCAGAAAGGACTGAGAAGCAGAAGGAGCTCGAGGTGAGACGACTAAACATCCAGCAGAGAATCCAGGAGCGAGAGAAAGATGTGAAGCTGCTTCAACAGGAGGTGGAGGCCATCAATGGCTCTGCTGATAAAGCAGTGGAGGACAGTGAGAAGATGTTCACTGAGCTGATCCGTCTCCTCCAGAAAAGAAGCTCTGATGTGAAGCAGCAGGTCAGATCCCAGCAGGAAACTGAAGTGAGTCGAGTCAAAGAGCTTCAGGAGAAGCTGGAGCAGGAGATCGCTGAGCTGAAGAGGAAAGATGGCGAGCTGGAGCAGCTCTCACACACAGAGGATCACAACCAGTTTCTACACAACTACCCCTCACTGTCAGCACTCAGTGAGTCTACACACTCATCCAGCATCAATATTCGTCCTCTGAGCTACTTTGAGGATGTGACAGCAGCTGTGTCAGAGACCAGAGATAAACTACAGGACATTCTGAGAGAGGAATGGACAAACATCTCACTGACAGTCACTGAAGAGGATGTTTTACTGTCACCAGCAGAGCCAAAGACCAGAGCTGGATTCTTAAAATATTCACAAGAAATCACACTGGATCCAAACACAGCACACAGAGAATTGTTATTATCTGAAGGGAACAGAAAAGCAACATTAATGAGACAAAAACAGACTTACTCTAATCACCCAGACAGATTCACTGATTATTATCAAGTCCTGAGTAGAGAGAGTCTGACTGGACGTTGTTACTGGGAGGTGGAGTGGAGAGGGGGTGGAGTTGATGCAGCAGTCGCATACAAGACTATCAGCAGAGCAGGAGAGTCAGATGAATGTGGATTTGGATTTAATGACAACTCTTGGTTATTGAGCTGTGACAGAAAAAGTTGCAAATTTTTGCACAAGAAAATCCAAACTGTCCTCTCAGGTCCTCGGTCCTCCAGAGTAGGAGTGTACCTGGATCACAGAGCAGGTATTCTGTCTTTCTACAGCGTCTCTGAAACCATGACTCTCCTCCACAGAGTCCAGACCACATTCACTCAGCCGCTCTATGCTGGACTTTGTCTTTTTATTGATCATGGAGACACTGCAGAGATATTAAACTGAAATAGACAGAAGTCACTGAGGGACAGCTAGTTCCTGTTTCTTTGGTCTCCAGCATTGCTGTCAACAGTGATGGAGATTTTGAAAAGAGGTCAGAGTGGCACCAGAAAGTTCTTTGAAAGTAAATTCTGCTAGACCGAAAACAATTTCTAATTAGCTTGTATGAAGAAGATCATAAAATCTAATAAAAATGAACAAACATTAATGAACTTCAGTTTTTATATCAAGAAGACACTAGTATTATAAATGTAATTGTTTTATTATGAATAGTATTGTCTAAGCTCACAGATCAAATGTTACACTTTGAATAAGACTTTTAATTTCAGTCCTTCCAGCACACAAAATCACACGTATTCTACTAGAGAAGATGTGGATTTTATAGACACTCAATCTGAAGATTTGCTTAATGTAAACCCTCCTGTGTGAAGTTTGTTACATGTTTGAACTGATACATGCTTATTTTCTTTCTTTTTTGTTGTTGTTGATTTTTGTGTTTTAACACAGAGGAGTTATTTGGTTATTTGAAGAAATATTGAAATGAAAATCTTGATTTGAATCATCTGCTGCTGTGGCATATGTAACTCATTACTGGTATTTTTTTTTTATATCAGATGTGGCTATAACTTAGACTTTCTGCTGGTCTGTTTTCTGTGTTCTTATCCCTAACCTTAACCACAACCTTAATCATGTTAGATAGTGTTTTCCAAAGCGATTCATGATGATAAAAAAAAAATAAAAAAAGTAAAATAAATGTACATGTCCAAACGGTTCTCATGTTCTCTCCTGTTTCTGAACGCATAACATAGAGACGTGTTGAGTGGCCGAAAGCGTAACATACCAACAAGTTGTCTCGTAGCGTAGTATGTTACGTTTTGGGATGAGAACATGTTGGAAAACCCAGCAGAAGGCACAATGCAGTGTTTCTGACATGTGATTGGATGAGCAGCCTACAGCCCGCCTCCAAAGTCTCCCAGTGATTATGCAGATGAGGAAACTGATGTGTTTGTCAGAGAGTACAAAGGTGTTCAACCATGAACTTAGCACAACAAGTGAAACACACACACATACACTCTAAACCCTGATCTGACTCATCCAGATGATTCAGTATCTTTCTGTGTCCTTCCTGTTTAGCTGCTTTTGGACGAATCCTGATTCTCTTTCTCTGCTTTGGTTAAGCAAACAGGTTTGATTCGTTGGTCATGAGTGACGTGTTTAGCAAAAAACAAACAAACAAAAATATGTTGTTGGAGACTGTCTCTCATTTACAAATTTCCTCTGGTTGCAGAAGTTGAAGAAGAGACTGTCACTGCGTGCTTGTATGATTTTTTTTTTTTTTTTTGCCACACGACTGTTAAATCCAGGACTTTTAAGGTTACAGTAGTTGCTGTATCTTATCATAGATAGATTTGTTTGGTTGTAGTTAAAGTGTCAGTAGTAGCAGATGTTACTATATTTGAAATTATTAACTTAAATTCAAATATAGTAACAAAGTATATGTGGGGCCTCCCTGCTGCTGCGGAGTCGGGGCGGTCTGCTCCTGCTCCGCGGCTGCTGAGCGACCCCTCATCTGGGGCTCTCTTCAGCTCTTTCCGGGAGAGTGGCACGGTTTCCCCTCCGTTGGTCTTCTAGCAGATCATTACATGAAGGAACCTTTTAAATACAAGCGCGCTCATGCTCACAGGTGCACACACGGGTGCTCACACATACAAACTACACCCTTTTTGGCTCCTACCTCAAAGCACACCGTGGGCTGTCAATCCTACGTACTGCACAGTAATATTCAATATTTAGTATTTACTGTTATATTCACATTGTTTTTTGCCCTTTATCACCGTTCCTCTTCCCTGCTGTTTTTCTTTCCCTCTTTCTTTCTCCCTTTTCTTTTCCCCAGTCAAGTCCATTGGGCATCTTTCTTTGCCTTTAGACAATAATTCTGATGGCAAAAGAACCAAACGGGACAGGCAAAAAAAGAAAAAAGAAAAAAAGAAAGAAATTATTAAATTAGTTGCAGAAGTTGCTGTGGTTTTAGGCTTGTTTAGTTACAATCACTCTTTGCTGCTGGTGTGGCTGTAGTTTTAGTTTTAAATTTAGTTGCAGTAGTTTTTGTGTCATATAGCAGATGTTGTTATACTTGGAGTAGCAGAGTTGCAGACATTGCCATGACTAATAGCAGATATTGCTGTAGTCTCCTTCATTCATTTGTTACAGAATTATCCATGCTTTCCTGTAGATGTTATATTTTCAGCCACTGATTTAATTCCTGAAGTCACCATGCTTTCCTGCAGATGATACTGTAGTTTCAGTCATTCATTACAGGAGATGTTGTAGTCTGAGGTTTGTTTAGTTGCAAAAGTAGACAATACTTATAGCAGCTATTGTTTCATTGATCCATTAAGTTACAGAATTCTTCATTGTTTTCTGCTGATGTTCTTATAGTTTTAGTCACTGGTTGAGTTGCAGAAGTAGCCATTCTGCAGATGTTGTGGTATCTGTCTGTCCGTCCTTCCTTCCTTCCTTCCTCTTCCGCTTATCCAGGCCTAAACAGAGAAACCCAGACCTCCTTCTCCCTAACCACCTGCTCCAACTTGTCCAGGGGGACACCAAGGCGTTCCCAGGCCAGCTGAGAGATATAATCTCTCCAGTGTGTCCTGGGTGTGCCCCAGGGCCTCCTCCCGGTAGGTCATGCTGGGAACACCTCACCCAGGAGACACCCAGGAGGCATCCTTGTCAGATACCCAAACCACCTCAACTGGCTCCTTTTGATGCGGAGGAGCAGCGGCTCTACTCTGAGCCCTTCCCGGATGGCCTCATGCAGGATGGCTTCACCCTCTCTCTAAGGGAGTGGCCAGCCACCCTTCAGAGGAAGCCCCACATGATCTTGTTTATTCAGTCACTACCCACAGCTCGTGACCATAGGTGAGGGTATGGGTGTAGATTGACCGGTTAATGGAGAGCTTCACTTTTACTCTCAGCTCTCTCTTGACCGCAACAGACCAGTATGCGTCCGCATCACTTCAGCCACAGCACCAATCTGTCTGTCGATCACCCACTCCCATCTTCCATTACTCGTGAACAAGACCCCAAGATACTTAAACTCCTCCACTTGGGGCATGAACTTGTCCTTCATCCGGAGGGGACACTACAGCCAAATCTGGCTGACAACCACGGCCTCAGATTTGGAGGTGCTGATTCTCATTCCCCCCATTTTACACTCGGGTACAACTGTTCCAGTGCAAGCTGGAGGCCATCACCTGTTGAACCCATCAAAACCATATCTTCTGCGAAAAGCAGAGATGAGATTCTGAGACCACCCAAAGTCAAAGCCTTCGGCCACTTGGCTACTGTGGAGTTCTTTTTTGCTAAGAAAAGTTCAAGAGACAATCTAGACAATCTAGCAGTTCACATTATTTTATTATCAGGCAGTTAAAGATTTGGCTTGCAAAGCTGTGGACTTCTCTATGTCAGGCAGTCTGTGCATGGAAAACTCCCAGACAGTTCATAATTCAAAGTAAATATTGGACACATGGAAACAGGTAATATTTGTGATTGGCTATTAATGGGGAGATGCCATGGTTTAGACTTAGCGCTCCCTGATTTGTTCTCCCATGGGTCCTTCCGCATGGTAATGGTCAACGACAAAACACCACTGGGGTTCAGATCAGGGAGGCTCCAAGAAGGGACTCCAAGAATGCGTCGTTCGGCGCATAATGGCAAACGGCAGTCAGGACTAATTCCCCAACCCAAAGATGGAGGGAAAAAACCCTCTTGTCCACTGGGAAAAAACCCCAACCTACAGGCAGCAAGCCAAGGGGATACTAGGATACCCACCCCAGCCTGTCGTCTCTCACCAAGGGCAACTCCAGACAGAGACAGAGTCCAGCCCCTCTCCAGGAGTGCTGGTTCCAGCAGAGATGAGATTCTGAGACCAGAACAGTTCCCTTGATAAGAGTCTTTTGAATCGCTCTTTGTTTGATCCCTCACCCGGGACCAATTTGCCATGGGAGACCATACCAGGGGGCAAATGCCCCTGGACAGCATAGCCTCTGACATCCCTAGGACACAAAAACCCCTCAAGCCACTATAAGGTAGCGATTCACAGAGGGGTATTGTGGTTTCAGTTCTTTATTTAGTCGTCATATCTTCTACCAGATGCTGGTTTGGTTTCATCTGCCAATTTGGTTGCAAAACTTGCCGTGCACAGTAGCAGTTGTTAGTGTATTTTTAGGCTTTCATTATGTTGCAGTAGTTGCCACATCTTCTAGCAGACATTGTTATAGTTGCAGTAGTTGAAGGGTTAGTAGTAGTGGTGGATGTTGCTATTTTACAGTCATTTATTTAGTTGTAGAAGTTCCCATGCCATGTAGTGGATGTTGCTAAAGTTTCTTTCATTCATTTGTTGCAGAATTTTTAATACTTTTCTGCAGTTGCATACAATAATATCAGCAGAGCAGGGAGCTTAAATGAATGTGTATTTGGATACAATGACATATCTTGGTCATTCCATTGTTACACAAACAGTTATATTTTTTGGCACAACAAAGTCTGAACTCTCCTCTCAGGTCCTCGGTCTTCCAGAGTAGGAGTGTACCTGGATCACAGAGCAGGTATTCTGTCTTTCTACAGCGTCTCTGAAACCATGACTCTCCTCCACAGAGTCCAGACCACATTCACTCAGCCGTTCTATGCTGGACTTGGTCTTTATGAAAATGGAGATACTGCAGAGTTTATTAAAGTGAAATAGAAGTTTTAGCTTCTAGTTTTTTTGTTTTTTTCTTGTCTATCTTTGAAGGCAAATGAGGAGCTGGGAGCGTGGCTCATTAAGGTGGATAAGTCCCGGCCTGCCTGGAAAGATTTAAAGCCTGGATCTACCAGCATTCCATCCTGACCCGAATCCTGTGGCCCTTGCTTGTCTGTACAGTTCCAATAACTACTGTGGAATCCCTTTAAAGAAAGATCAGTGGCTTTCTTCGTAAGTGGCTGGGACTTCCCCGCAGTCTCACCAGCACTGCCTTGTATGGGGCAAGTAACAGCGTGCAGTTACCCTTCAGTGGTCTCACAGAAGAGTTCAAGGTGGCTCGCACACGAGAAGCCCTACAGTACAGAGATTCTAAAGACTGCAAGGTGGCATCAGCAGGTATTGAGGTAAAGACAGGAAGAAAGTGGAAGGCTGAGAAGGCAGTTGAGGTGGCGGAAAGGCAGAAAACACTGATGGGGGTCTTAGCAACAGGGGGAGCAGGCTTGGGATACTTCCCAAAGGCCCAGGTCAGCAGGGCACAGGGAAAGGAGAGACACCAGCTACTCCAGGAAGAGGTCCGAGCAGGTGTGGAGGAGGAGCGAGTAAGCAGGGCCGGAGGTCTCAGGCAGCAGGGAGCGTGGACAAGGTGGGAGAGCACCTTGCAGCTCAAGGTCACCTGGGCAAACATCATGCAAGCAGACTTCCACCGGATCTGATTCCTAGTGCAGGCAGTATACGACACTCTGCCAAGCCCAGCAAACCTCCATCTGTGGGGAAAGAGCGAGACACCTGCCTGTCCCCTGTGCTCTGGAAGAGGGACCCTAGAACACCTCCTTAGCAGCTGCCCAAGGGCCCTGGCTGATGGTCAGTATCGTTGGCGGCACGACCAGGTGCTCAGAGTAGTTGCTGAAAAGATTGCCTCAGCAATCAGCACCAGCAAGCATCATCAGGCTCCGAGGAAGGCAATCTCTTTTATTAAGAATGGAGAGAAACCCCAGGTGCGCCCACATTTGACAACTGGCCTCCTCAACACAGCCTCTGATTGGCAGCTACAGGCTGACCTGGGTAAACAACTAAAGTTCCCTCAGAACACTGCAAAAACATCACTCCGGCCAGACATGATAATTATTTCTGAGGCCTCAAAACAGCTGATCATGCTGGAACTCACAGTGCCCTGGGAAGAGCGGATTGAGGAGGCCAATGAAAAGAAACGAGGAAAGTACCAGGAGCTAGTGCAGGAGTGCAGGGGAAGGGGCTGGAAGACTTTCTATGAGCCCATAGAAGTGGGTTGTAGGGGCTTTGCAGGACGATCACTCTGCAAAGTCCTAGGCCGGCTGGGCGTGGCTGGGGCAGCCAAGAAGAGGGCCATCCAGGCTGTGAGTGAAGCGGCAGAGAAAGCTACAAGGTGGCTGTGGATCAAGAGGGCTGATCCGTGGGTAGCTACTGGTACGTAAGTCGGGGCCTGATCACCCCCGGCTGGGTCGCCTGGGCAAGGGTGTATGATGTTGTGAGACCCGAAACACCTGATGACCCTAGGATACATCACTGAAGATGCGTACCAGTGCATCCAGGAGATGTGTCTTTATAGTGCTGTTGAGAGCTCACTGTTGTGCTGTTTCTTCTCTGCTCAGAATCACTTTATAGTTGCTAGTCTGACATCTTATGATTAATTGTCTGTAGTTACCTGTAAATTTACTTGAAATTGTATTCAAATCAACAGTGCACTCTTTCTCTGTTGTGGCAGAAATATTCAACCGCTTTGGAAAGAAATCAGAATGGCATATGAGAAATGTATTTCAAAACAGTTTCCACTAGACTCCAAAGTAAGTAGAGGAAATAATTATCATGAACATAATCAAGCAATAATTCAACAGTTTTAGGGCCTCAAGTTTTTTCATTGCTTAAATGACAATAACACTGGGAACTTTATTAATTTTTATTTCTTAAAGATTTGGATTTTATAGGGGGCCAGTCTTATGTAGTTGAACAAAGTATATCAGTTCATATCAGTTATTAAGGAAATTAGAGAGATATGGAATAAGATGTGTAGCCTATTCCTGGTTGGAAAATGGACAACAATGTGTGCAAATTAATAAAACTGCATCTAAAAGGGTCAATGTGGGGTAACTCAAGGATCTGTGACTGATCCAAAACTCTTTGTACTTTTCATTAATTATATTTGTAATATTACTAAATTGATTAAATATGTTGTTTATACAGATGATACAAATGCATTATCTTATGGAAAGAAAATTAAATGATCTCTTGTATGCAATTAAAAATGAGCTGGAAATTCTTAAGATGTGGTTTGATATCAATAAATTATCCCTTAATTATCAAGGAACCTGAATTCATGCTTTTAACAGGTAGAAAAGAATATGAAGAAGCTGTTCATTTAATATCCATCCATCCATTTTCTTCCGCTTATCCGGGGCTGGGTCGCGGGGGAAGCAGCCCAAGCAGAGAAGCCCAGACCTCCCTCTCCCTAGCCATCTCCTGCAGCTTGTCCGGGGGAACATCAAGGCGTTCCCAGGCCAGCCAATTTTATTTATGTAGCGCCAAATCACAATAACAGTCGCCTCAAAGTGCTTTATATTGTAAGGTAGACCTTACAGTAATACATACAGAGAAAAACGCAACAATCAAATGACCTCCTATGAGCAAGCACTTTTGCGACAGTGGGAAGGAAAAACTCCCTTTTAAAAGAAAGAAAAAAATATCATCATAATCCGGCTACCCCTTTGGAGCCAGCTGTGGGCTCAAGGCTGGAGCCGAACAAAAACTCCCTGATAACGACTGTGTTGAGTCTGTTCCTTCCCATTCCATGCAAGGCCACCTGGGTTTGCTGGAAGACTGTTTACTTAGCCTGGCAGGGCGAAGGACACTGTCTCAGCTGAATTATGGACATGCACACACATACATATACTGATACTGATAAGCACTCACTGACGCATCACCCTCCCTACCCCGGATCCAACGCCACCTCCAACGCTTACCTCCCCTCTGATGTGGACATCGGGTCAGCTGGAGGCGCAGTCGAAGATTGCAGCGGTCCCAGATCAGATGTACACACTGGAACACTTTCCCATGTTGCTTGTCTGTGTTTATTGTGCTATGGTGTGTTGATATCTGTGCATTCCTGTATTATCCTTTTGTGTTACACATTTCGATGTTTTTTTCTTCGCTACCTAGCCTGACCTGTCTCCCCAATGTGATGTTTGTGTATTGTATGTACGGTCGGCAAGGTCTGTCATCTCGGTTGTGGGCAAAAGACCTGCAACTGACAAATAAAGGCTATCTCAAAAGGCATTCAATAGGGTCCCCCACAAGCTGATTTGGCGATCATTACGAAGTCATGGTGCCCCGGAAGCTTATGTGAAATGGACTCAGCTGCTCTACCGTAATGTCACAAGCGAGGTCCGATGTTCAGCGGGAACATCACCAGCCTTCCCGATTACCATTGGCTAAGCCCTCTCGCCCCTGCTGTTAACTCTCTGTATGGACACCGCAACGGCTGATCTAAAATCACCACATCCATGGAGCCTCCTGTATGCAGATGATGTGTGCCTATCAGAAACAGAAAACTGCCTAGCCCTGCAAACCCAAACACAAGCATGGAAAGACCGGCTCTCCAAAAATGGCATGCGCCTGAACATCAAGAAGACTGAGTACCTTGAATGCGGCCCCCAGACCAACAGTACCATCACTATTGACGGCGAGCCGCTGACTAAAGTTGTGCAATTCAAGTACCTCGGGTCCCTTGTCACCTCGGACTGCGAAACTCTACCAGACGCCAGACTCCGTGTCAACACAGCGTGGAGGAAGTGGCATCAGGTGAGTGGAGTCTTATGTGCCAAGAGAATGCCAATCTATCTTAAGGCGAAAGTCTATAAGTCGATTGTGTGCCCAGTGGCACTCTACGGGTCAGAGTGCTGGCCAGCGATGACCAAACACGAACAAGCTCTTCACACCATGGAGATGAAGATGCTGAGGTGGCCTCTGGGTCTCACACGACTTGACCGAGCGAGGAACGAAGATGTCAGGAAACAATGGGGAGTGACACCGATCACAGACAAGATGCGAGAGGCGAGGCTCCGATGGTACGGCCATGTTGTCCGTAGCGATAAAAATTCCATCGCAAAGACAGCGCAGCAATTGGATTTGGATGGAAACAGGGCCAAAAGGAAGACCAAAAAAGCGCTGGATGGACCGAATCAAGGATGATATGAATGCTGTGAATGTTACACCAGAAGACGCCCTTGATAGGCAGAAGTGGAGGAAGGCATGCAAGATAGCGGACCCTGGGGATATAAATATCGCGGGATATAAACCACTAGGAAGAAGAAGATATTCATATTCATCTTCATATTATTGGTGTTATTATTATTAACTGAACATGTACGCTGGTCTTTCTATCGCTGTGAGGACTGTTAACCTGGACATAACGAGCCGTGAACCTGCCCCACTCCTCTAACTCCAGAAAACAGGTCGGATGCACAGAATAACATGAAAGTTCAAAGAACCAGTTTATTTGTTGTTGGACCTGAGCAGAGCCCAGAACAACAAGCAAATTCTCATCATCATTGTTGGGTCTGCGCTTCAGCAGGCCTGCTAGTTCAGACTTATTCCCGTGAACAAAGCAAGACAACAACTTAACCGGCTTTTATATGCTAGCAAGGGGAGGATCTCAGAGCAGCCCCTCTGCCCTCGGTCTCAGACCACTCCAAAGAACCAGCACCCCCTGCAACCTTTTCTTCTCTGACACATAGTTTACACAAACACCCATTGTAACCCCCCGCCCTACGGAGCGTCATAAAACTAAGTGTGTGTGTGTGTGTGTGTGTGCGCATGTGGGTGTTTCTGTGTGACTTCCTGCTGATCACAAAGGGTCACAATTTCAACCTAACAATCACCACTGCTCTTCCATATCAACAGTGATGTGGTTAGACCAGTGGTTCTCAAACTTTTTAGATCACTCCCCACATGGTAGGAAGAAACCTATGCAGGGATCTCAAAGAGCAAAACTGCTGTCAGCTCTGTGTAGCCACACCTACTTGGGACCCACTCTGTAAAAGTGTGTGTTTGCTCTGCCCACATAGCCTCATATGTAGCCAGAGCTGAACATGGTGAGTCACCTTTAGTGTGTAAATGTATGCAGTTCAAAGGTTACAGAGAGTGCACTTAGTCTTAACATAGATACATTCATATATTTAGACTTTTTTTATTCTACGCACTTGTGATGATCACATAATCTTCTGCAGCATTACTGCCTTATCAAATTAGAATCATTCATTCATTTGACTGTTTCTTTATAGATCTCAAACATTCCTATGATATTGTCTCTGAAGGGAATTGGTGGAAAAAGTGGTGGCTGTTAAAACAGATCATAGTCCTGTACAATAGAAAAATAATAAGCAGAGGAAATCTGCTGCTGTTCGCCTGCTCAGTCTTGCCACAATTAGGTTTCCTAATGAGGTGTGTGTGTATATATAATAACGGGTGTAGATATATATATATATATATATATATATATATATAATTGGATATGTGTATATATATATATAGATGTATATGGATAATATCGACATAGAGATCCATAGGTCCCCTCATCCTATTCCTGCCTATGCTATGCCCTCAATCCACTGATTGGCCCCAACTGACCAGAGTGCTCAGTGAATACCTCGGCAGGCAGAGAACCAAGAAAGAGGAGGGAGACGAGGAACCAATCAGGAAGGACAAGGGCCATGCACGGTATGTACCACACCGGCAGAATAGAGGAGGTGGCTGATATCCAGAATCCTACCAGTGGCGGACAAAGCTGGACTGGAAAGACAGCACAGAGGCCCACTAATCATGGCAGCACAAGAACAAGCTCTGAGTACAAGATAGAGGCTGGGGTCTATCACACCAGGCAAGACCCCAGGTGCAGGCTGTGTAAAGATGCCCCAGAGACAATCCAGCACATAACAGCAGGGTGCAAGATGCTAGCAGGCAAGGCATACATGGAACGCCATAACCAAGTGGCCGGCATAGTGTACAGGAACATCTGTGCCGAGTATAACCTGGAAGTCCCAAGGTCAAAATGGGAGATGCCCCCAAGGGTGGTGGAGAATGACCGAGCTAAGATCCTGTGGGACTTCCAGATACAGACGGACAAAGTGGTGGTGGCTAACCAACCGGACATAGTGGTGGTAGACAAACAGAAGAAGACGGCCGTAGTGATCGATGTAGCGGTTCCAAATGACAGCAATATCAGGAAGAAGGAACACGAGAAGCTGGAGAAATACCAAGGGCTCAGAGAAGAGCTCGAGAGGATGTGGAGGGTGAAGGTAACAGTGGTCCCCGTGGTTATCGGAGCACTAGGTGCGGTGACTCCCAAGCTAGGCGAGTGGCTCCAGCAGAACCCGGGAACAACATCGGAGATCTCTGTCCAGAAGAGCGCAGTCCTGGGAACAGCTAAGATACTGCGCAGGACCCTCAAGCTCCCAGGCCTCTGGTAGAGGACCCGAGCTTGAAGGATAAACCGCCCGCAGGGGCGTGCTGGGTGTTTATATATATATATATATATATATATATATATATATATATATATGTACACAAAATGCATTATGCATGTTTTGCATAAAGCATTTTACATTCTGCATATTGCATTTTGGATACATAAACTACAATGTAGAAAGAAATTACTATTGGGAGCATTTTTTCTGACATGTGATTAGGTGAGTAGCCTACAGCCCGCCTCCAAAGTCTCTCAATGTTTACCCAGAGGAACAAACCGTTTTTGTCAGAGAGTGCAAAGGTGTTCAACCATGAACTCAGAGCAACAAGTGAAACCAACACACACGCACACTAAAACTTAATCTGACTCATGCAGAAGAGTATATATCTGTGTACTTCCTGTTTAGCTGCTTTTGGACATATTCTGATTCTCGTTCTCTGCTTTGGTTAAGCAAATGTAACCCGTTTGTGTGTGTTGCGTCTGTCGATGTGTTGTGTTCTGGAGGCAGGACACTACACTGTCCCTCTGGGCTGTTTATTGTAAATCGCAGCAACATCTGCAATCTGCAACATATAGAAATACAGAGCTGTGATCTGTGTGTGGTGCACGCTTGCTAGGACAGCTCTCCTCCGGCCATGCTAAGAGGAGCTGTGCATTGCAGCTTTATCAACTCCACAATACTATAATTAATCAAATACAACAAATTATTTTAAAATATCAACTTAAGCTCTCAAAAAATCAAAAAGGAAAAAGTAAATAACATTGCGCGCATGCTAGCACACCTCTCCTGAAAAACAGTGAATGCTGTTAACAAAACACTGCAGCGATTTCTTTCACCTGCCACTAGCGACCAGGCTAACTTAGCATGTGAGGGATGCAGCTGCATCCTCGGGCTAAACCTCATTAAAAACTCTGATTAGCGAACTCAGCCCTCTACAAGATTTACACCGAACGAGCTTGACATCAAACACGCCAAAACGTGGCAATTCAGTCATATTCAGATTACAGCTTATGGCCTTAGGAAACTTTTATTAGCTGAGAGCAACGTGACAGCGACCTCCGGCCATGGTGAAAGGAGCTGTGACTGGAGCACACATGCACGCTCCTATGTCACAACGCAGTGCACAAGCACACAAACACACACGGGCTCAAAACACATTGGCAGGAGATTGAAACGCAAATTGAAATATATATATATTTTAAAGGAGTTTGGTAAAATTCATAAGCATTTAACACAAATGCTACACACACATTTGATTTGTTGGTCATTCTTGATGTGTTATATATGAAGCGCCTTGAGGCGACTTTTGTTGTGATTTGGCGCTATATAAATAAAATTGAATTGAATTGAATTGAATGTAACAGTCGTCTGAATATATTCAGGACTTTTATGTTTACAGTAGTTGCCATGTCTAATCATAGATAGATTCGTTTGGTTGTAGTTGCAGTGTCAACAGTAGTAGGAGATGTTACTGTATTTGAAATTATTAGTTGCAAAATTTTGCTTCATTGCACATGTCGCTGTGGTTTTAGGTGCCATAAAACTCATAGATACATGGAGGGGGACACAGGGGGTAAATACACGAGGGTAAATCAAATAAACTAACTGAATAACCTAGGAACCATTGAGTAAATAATGAACAAAATACAAAACACAAGAAAACTAAGAACACTGGGTCAAAATGACCCAGGACCTTGTGTGTATATATAGGGAGGTGTGTGTGTGGCTGTAGCCGGGACGCCGGGCTACAGGCACCATCAGGCCTGAGGATGGCTGGTCACGCCCGAGGAGGATGCCACACACCTGCAGTGGATCAGCGTTGGAGGAGGAAGCTACTTAATGGTGTGGTGAAGCCTCCACCGACGCGGGATGATTGCGTGAGACTCCATGTCAGTGTCTTGAGACGAAGTAAAAGTTAGTGTATGCCCGCAGGGGCTGTGTGTCTTGATGGCTGTTCCCCCCCAGGAGGAGTGTGTAATTTTACTCTATAATTTAGTTGCAGTAGTTGTTGTGTCTTATAGCAAATGTTGTTATAGTTGGAGTAGCTGAATTGCAGAAGTTGCCATGATTAATAGCAGATATCGCTACAGTCTCCTTCATTAGTTTGTTACCGAATGTTTCATGCTTTTCTGCAGATGTTGTGGTTTCAGTTCTTTCTTTATCTTCTACCAGATGCCATTTTGGTTTCATATGCCAATTTGGTTGCAAAACTTCCCGTGCCCAGTAATAGGTGTTGCTGTAGTTTTAGGCTTTGATTTTATTGTAGTAGTTGCCATGTCTCATAGCGGACGTTGTTGTAGTTGTAGTGGTAGTTGCAGGCTCAACACTTGTAGCGGATGTTGCTATTTTACAGTCATTTATTTAGTTGCAGAAATTGCCATGCCACATAGTGAATGTTGCTGAAGTTTCATTCATTCATTTACTTACATTAGTGTCCTTGTGTTATAGGAGATACTGTAGCTGGAGGTTTGCTTAGTTGCGGTGGTTGCCATGCTTTGGTGATGTGTGGTTGAGATGAAGAAGTTGTCATGTCTATTAACAGATGCTGCAGTTTCTTCGGTTGCCATAGTTACCATATTTAGCTGTTGGTAGTTCTATGGTTTCACTGGTTAGTAGATGGAACAAATGTTACCATGTTTTATTGCAAATGTTGCTGTAATCTAGTTGTTGGTTTAGCTCCAGGTGTTGATTTACAGATTTTTATACTTGCAGTGTTTGCTTCCCTTCATTGAATCCTGAATTGAATTCAAAATCCTGCTCCTCACATACAAGGTCTTAAATAATCAGGCCCCATCTTATCTTAATGACCTCTTAGTACCATATCAGCCTATTAGAGCACTTCACTCTCGCACTGCAGGCCTACTTGTTGTTCCTAGAGTAGAAATGTAGAATGAGGCCCCTCTTCTGAGGAACCAGCTTCCAGTTTGGATTCAGGAGACAGACACTATCTCTACTTATAAAATTAGGCTTAAAATGTTCTGGTTTGCTAAAGCATATACTTAGGGCTGGATCAGGTGACACTGAGGGTTCAGATCTCTCTCTCTCTCTCTCTCTCTCTCTCTCTCTCTCTCTCTCTCTCTCTATATATATATATATATATATATATATATATATAAGAAAATAACCCTAACCACTCTATTAGCTTCCTGCCTTGAAACACAGCACCTCCTCTCTTTCCACACGCTTCAGCGCCCCCCCCCCCCCCCCCCAACACACACACACCTGCCATTTTAAGATGGGTGTAACGAACATGCGGTGACGTGTGAAAACTTTTTTTCCCATTCAGACTACTTTCATTTCTCTGTAAGAAAGAGTCACACAGCCATAGTTACTGAGAGGTGAAATGGAACAAAAAAGGATTAAGCTGGACTTGGACGCCTTCTCATGTTCAATCTGCTTGGATTTACTGAAGGATCCGGTAACTATTCCCTGTGGACACAGCTACTGCATGAACTGTATTAAAACCCACTTTAATGAAGAGGATGAGAAGCAGAAAATTCACAGCTGCCCTCAATGCCACAAAACCTTCAGACCGAGGCCTGCACTTGAAAAAAGCACCATGTTTGCAGCTTTAGTGGAGCAGCTGAAGAAGAGTGGACTCCAAGCTGCTCCAGCTGATCACTGCTATGCTGGACCTGAAGATGTGGCCTGTGATGTCTGCACTGGGAGGAAGCTGAAAGCCATCAAGTCCTGTTTATCTTGTCCGGCCTCTTACTGTGAGAAACACCTCCAACATCACTATGATGCAGCTCCATTAAAGAAACACAAGCTGGTGGCCCCCTCCAAGAAGCTCCAGGACAACATCTGCTCTCGTCATGATGAGGTGATGAAGATTTTCTGTCGTACTGATCAGCAGAGTATCTGTTATCTCTGCACAATGGATGAACATAAAGGCCATGAAACAGTCCCAGCTGCAGCAGAAAGGACTGAGAAGCAGAAGGAGCTCGAGGTGAGACGACTAAACATCCAGCAGAGAATCCAGGAGCGAGAGAAAGATGTGAAGCTGCTTCAACAGGAGGTGGAGGCCATCAATGGCTCTGCTGATAAAGCAGTGGAGGACAGTGAGAAGATGTTCACTGAGCTGATCCGTCTCCTCCAGAAAAGAAGCTCTGATGTGAAGCAGCAGGTCAGATCCCAGCAGGAAACTGAAGTGAGTCGAGTCAAAGAGCTTCAGGAGAAGCTGGAACAGGAGATCGCTGAGCTGAAGAGGAAAGACGGCGAGCTGGAGCAGCTCTCACACACAGAGGATCACAACCAGTTTCTACACAACTACCCCTCACTGTCAGCACTCAGTGAGTCTACACACTCATCCAGCATCAATATTCGTCCTCTGAGGTACTTTGAGGATGTGACAGCAGCTGTGTCAGAGACCAGAGATAAACTACAGGACATTCTGAGAGAGGAATGGACAAACATCTCACTGACAGTCACTGAAGTGGATGTTTTACTGTCACCACCAGAGCCAAAGACCAGAGCTGGATTCTTAAAATATTCACGTCAAATCACATTGGATCCAAACACAGCACACAGACGTCTGTTATTATCGGAGAGGAACAAAAAAACAACATTTATGAAACAAAAACAATCTTATTCTGATCATCCAGACAGATTTTCCGAATGGGAGAGGGTCCTGAGTAGAGAGAGTCTGACTGGACGTTGTTACTGGGAGGTGGAGTGGAGAGGGAGAGGAGTTGATGTAGCAGTCGCATACAAGAATATCAGCAGAGCAGGGAGCTCAAATGAGTGTGCATTTGGTGGAAATGACAAATCTTGGTCATTATGTTGTGAGACAAACAGCTATGTTCTTTGGCACAACAATGTCCACACTGACCTCTCAGGTCCTCAGTCCTCCAGAGTAGGAGTGTACCTGGATCACAGAGCAGGTATTCTGTCTTTCTACAGCGTCTCTGAAACCATGACTCTCCTCCACAGAGTCCAGACCACATTCACTCAGCCGCTCTATGCTGGAGTTCGGCTTTTAGATCACGGAGACACTGCAGCGTTCATTAAAGTGAAATAGTCAGAAGTCAGTATTGGACAATTCGTTAAAATATGTGTCTGACTTTCCAGTTTCTTGGTAAGATTTATTTATCTCATGTGAAGAACAAAATTCACAAAGTGCTTTACAATACAGAAATAGGTATAGACCAAATTAAAATAGCATAAACAGATGAAACTATATAAAACCAAACCAGCACAGGCAATTTTTAAGTTTCTTTTTAACAATATCAACAGTGTCCACAGATTTTAGCTCCAGTAGAAGCGAGGTGCACGGTACCACTCATTGGCTGTGTCCCAATTCAGGGTCTGCACGCTTGAAGTACGCGCACTACACGTACTAAGTACGGTGCGTACTATAAGTATGAGAAGTGCGAAAGTGGGAGGCCTGTGAAATTGGATGGTCGTCGCGTTGTTCAGGTTGCCTAGCAACCATGATACTAACCGCGAGAAACGTTACATATAGCATTGTGTGACATAAATGAAGGAGAAAAATGTTTTGCTGGTCATTCATTTTTGTCATGACATCACTTTGATTAGTTGAGTATCTGAGGCTGAGACCACAGGACTGTAAAACATGATTGTTGGGCTTCATTTCTGTGCTGAGCAGTCATTGCAAGATTAGTTAGTAAATAGCAATTAGTTAATGTTGTTCATGAGACTAAAATCATCTCACTGTGGTAATGTAAATATAATATGGCCAATATTATAGTATTGTCAGATTATTATGATGTAATATCTATATCTATATATATATATATATATATATATATATATATATATATATATATATATATATATATATATATATATATGTAGAGGCTTTAAAACCAAGCTGAAGCTGAAAGTACAAACATCACTAATGTCACATAACTTTGCCGACATGTGGCCAACAGTAATGTTTTAATGTTTTTCGTTATTAAACATTCGCACATAAATAAGTGACGTCATATTCAGTAATTACTTTTGACAGTCCACTCTTCGGCCGCTCCCTTCTGCCGTATTTTGCGGCAAAATTATCCACACCCACCACCGCGCTATGGATTGTGGGATATATGGGACCACGAAGCGTGCACCGGACCACACTTGATATTTGGGGAAACCGACGGCGCATTTGGAGTATGCATTTGAAGTACACTTCGAATTGGGACAGCCGTCGTCGCGTGGCAGTGACGTAATCACACTTAAAATGCGTACTTGAAGCGTGCAGACCCTGAATTGGGACACAGCTATTGTCACTGAGAGCTCATTGTTGTTTCCTCTCTGCAGATCACCTGTCAGTCACACTGCACTTGCTGTGTTTAATAGCTCATTTTTTGTTGTTGCGCTTGATCACATAAATCTATAATTACAATCACATTCTTTAAAAAAATTTCTTATTGTACTAAATGAAATTGTAAGACATTGTAGAATGACGTCAAAGTGACACCAGAAAGTAAATTCTGCCAAACCAAAGAGTATTTGTACTCTGCAGAAGATCATAATGTTATTAAATGAACCTTGGCCTTTGGGGGCTTTTTGTTGTTGTTGTTTTTTAAACATTGTTTTGTGAAAACTATAACACATGAAGCTCAGATCATGTTACACACTGAGTAAGACAAATGATTTCACACAGAGTTACACGTATAGTGATGGAAAAAATTTCAGTGTTTGTTGTTTCTTTGTAAAGGATTTTATAGAGAGTCAGTCTGAAGAGTTATTAAATGTAAATCCTGCTTTTTGGAGTTTGTTACATATTCTGAACGGATGCATGCTGACTTTCTTTGAGAAAATGTTTTTGGGGATTTTTTTTTAATTTTGGGGATTTTTGTGTATTTTATCGATGTTGGTGTGGTTACTGTATCTAACTCATTACTCTTGTATTTTTATATCATGTGTGGTATAACAGATGTTTTTCTAAAGTGTCTATTAATCATCATTTATAAGGATTTAATTAAGTCAGGTGTGGCTGTGAATGAGTACCAGGAATATGTACGCTTTACGGTAATTTGGGGGAAATTACAGACCTGGACAGTGTGTTATGGAACAACTTTAATGTGATATGAGACTTGTATTAAAAAAGTCCTCTTGATTTTCTTTTGATTTATGCTGAAATAAAGATTTGTTTGTGGAAGATTGTGTCTGGTACACATGACTTTCAGTCACAAAAACCTGTTGCTAAGCTACTTCTCATAATCTTTACAATCTAATCAAAAGTGCAGAAAAATAATAATTTTTTTTTTTTTAGCCAGTGGATGAAAAATCAGCTCAGAAAACACAAGTACATTTTCTAACATCTAACCGAGTCATCAGCTTAGAGCCTGTCTCTGAAGTCTGCTGTGTGTATGTTCAACTGTAAACTCAGAGAAACACACCCACACATACACACACACACACACACACACACACACACACACACACATACATACACACACACACACACACACACACACACATACATATACACACACACACACACACACCTGTTCTGACTCGTGCAGATGACTCAGTATATTGATTGTGGTTTCTTTCATATTGCTGTTCATTTGTCGTTGCTGCTTCTGGCTTTTTAGATTGCCGATTCTCTGTTTCTCTCTCTGCTTTGGTTAAAGAATCATTTTTATGTGTCAATCATTATCGATGTGTTTTAATTTCGTTATTTCAGTTGAAGATTTCCCCTGATTTGCATATTGTCTGTTTGGTTGCAGGATGTTGATACAGAACCCGTCACTGGGTGCCTTTATTAACTTTTCCATTGTGCGTGCGTTATGGTGTTGAGCTGTTATTTACAGTGTTTTTGTGGACTTTTCTACTGTTTTAAATGAGCAGCCTAACAAGATGGAAATAAGGTATATAGGGATTATAGAGGGTGAACACTAAGTTCCTCAACCTGAGGGACTCAAACCAGCAACTAGTCAGCTGCTCCTACCTCCTGTGTTCCCATTAGCTGCCCATTTATTATTTCTAGCTGCCTACACTAACATAGTAATTAAACTCTTCTGAAGCTCCTTTTTAAATAAACTCTTACTAAACGTTTACTAAAGATTTTACTGATTCAGGTGAGACTACCACAGTGTGACATGTTGAAATTCCCACCTATTGTCTCTCCAGTACAGGTCTAGCTGTTTTCCTACCATTATTATCAAACAGCCTTTCACCTACTGACATGTATGACCACTGTCACAGTCGTGCTATGCCTAGTTCCAAATCACTTATTCTCCTGATACAACAGTTTTCCAATCCCTATAATTATAAGAAATTAGAAATCTTCTGTGTTACGGAGACTTAGCTGAAACCATAGGGCTGCTGATTATAAATTCTTGAATGCCCAGAGGTCCTCGGGCTGTGGTGGGGGAATAGCAGTTGTTTTCAAATGTAATTTAAACTGTATTACAGCCAGTTTGACTTATCATTGTCTAAAATTACATTTGTGAAAATCCAGGTTGGTGTGTTAATATCTACCAGCCTCCTGAATCCTCGACTGATCTCCTACACGAGTTCTCCAACCTGCTTTCATCTGCCGAGTTTGACAGGCTCAGTTGGGTACAGGTGACTTTAACCTAAGACATTGATTCCTGTAAATGTAAAGGAAAAGAAAGTAATTTAAAATGTTGGTCATTTTCTTAAATTCATTCGAGCTTTAATGTTATTTGCATGATTTCTCTATGAGAGAGAAGCTGTCACTGTGTGTGCATGCATCAACTTTTCCCTTTGATGGCGCTGAATGCATAAAATTTTCATCTACTTTACATGATGTCTTGTTTCTGTCACAGGTGGCCGAAGGCCGGTAACTGAAACTGAACCTATGCACAGAAAACCAAGAGCAGAGGCTGAGGGAAAGTCCTAACAGCGTTTTATTGATCAGCAATGACAAACAACACAGGGGCTTGGTAAATGTGGCGTGGCAACGTGGCTGAGGCAAAACAAAGAGGCAGGACTGAGAAGATTACTGGAGTGGGACTGGTACATAAGGTCACATTTAATGGAGGGAAATGGATTAAATGAAGGAGAGGCTGCATAGGTGCAGGTGACTTTGACGATGTGGATTTGGCTGACCTGAGTTCCTTTGGTTCCAAGGCCGAGGGACAGCAGGAGGGCCGGCAGGTGAGGCAAGGAGTGAATCCCAGAAAACAGAGAGGTAAATCCAAAATCCAAAAGGATTCATTGTTCAGAACCGTGGCGCGTCAGGGAGCAACTGAAGCACAAAACAGCAAGGTAAGCACCTAAAGTAAAGCACCTAAGGTAAGAAACATGACCCATAAGACCTGGTTACCAACGTATAGTAGTCCATAACTGGCAGAGAAGGGATGTCAGTGTGGAGCTTAAATCTCCCAGCCTAATTGCCTCAATCAGCTCCAGGTGCAGGGCCGTAGACTAACTTTTTGCCACGGTTGCACTGGTGCGCCACGCACCCAAATTTTTCAACCACATCGCTTAAAACCGCAGTTTTATATGTGCACTTTTCTGGGGGGAAAATTGCTGTCCATACAGACAATATTGATTTGTAAATGATTAACTAACAATCTTGTCAACACAAAGTTCTTTATTTGAAGCACATTTCTACAAGAAAGATAAGTTACTGAAAAACTGCTTGTGCTTAAAGTGCTTTGGCACTCTTTGGCAATATTGTAGAAAATGTTAAACTTAATCATCATCTCGGCCTCCTCTGACGACCTGGTTGCTGCTGCCTGCCGCTGAAAGGCAGTGGGTAGAGGGGACACTTGGGCAGTGCATTTATCGCAGCATATAATGTGTTTTCTCGATACACTGTGTTTTTTCAGCGTTCAGAGACTGATGGCTCCGTGTCAGAGCTGGCTATGAATTTCAGATGGATCAGGCCTTAACTTGACAAAAAAGTTATCAATAGTTCTTTTTATCTTTTCTTATTACCCACAGCTACATCCACTTCTGTTAGGCCTCACTAGGGCTGCTTATCATCACTGATTTCTATAATCCATTCGATTCTGATTCACAAGGTCCCAATTTGATTCGATTCAATTTTGCCTCAGACAGTCAGAAATATTATAAGTCTGATGATTTATCAGTACTGAGACTTACTATGAGACTTTATCAGAGGTGTGAGCATCACAGCAGATGCCTTTGTGTCAAAGTAACTGAGAATAAAACACAGAAAAACATGAAGGAGATTTTCCTGGCCTGGCTTTTTATAGCAGATAACCTTAAAAATATTCTGCAATTTTGCATAATTTTAAAAAGTTTCAATTTCTTCATTATTGAACAGCAGAAATTAGGCCTTCTTGCCCGAGGTGATTTAAGTAAAAAAAAAAAAAAAGACAGCAGCCGACAGCGCTGTAAACAACAGTAGACTGGTGGGTAATTAGCAAATGAATATTGCAGAAAACAGAGATTTGAGATGGGAAACTGTTCTTGAAGTACAGAGAGAGAGAGAGAGAGAGAGCTGTGCATGAAGTGTGATTTTATTGTGTTGGACGCAAAGCAGCAAAAGTCAGAGGGAATTAATGACGACATTTATCAAATGTGAATCGTAGTTTGGATCTTCTTTTGCTGCTGGTTCAGTGAATTTTGGATGGAGAGGGACAAAACCTGCAGCTCAGAATCTAGCACAAAAAAGACCTAAACACAAAGCCCGGACCCGCCAAAGCATCACAATCAGTGAGCTGTCGGCTTTCAGCCCTGACGGCATGTCCGTGTATGTGCTGTCAGTTGAGAAAGTTGAGAAAGCTGATTCTGATGTGTCGGGTCTGCGCTCTGTGTTTGTCTTTGTGTGGAATCGGTTTACCTGCTCTATCTGGATACATTTGGTTGTTGTTGAAATTGTTTTGTGAGCTTTAACCTGAGATTCTGGCATTTCTGGGAAAATACAGTTATATTTAAAAGATATCGCTTTATTCAAGCTACTCACCTCCCTCTATCTGCCTACACTTTCAAACGTATACAAGCATAGAACTACAGGAATATCTGGACCACGACCAATCAGAGAGGGCCCGCCCCTAGCTTTCTCTGATTGGTTTAGACCATGATATAGGCATAATGTGTGTCAGTTGTTGACCACATGGAGACTTTCAGAGTTGCGGAGAATTTTATTTTATTTTATTGAAAAGTTGGTCGCACCGATGCCACCTAGGATTTTTTTTAGTCGCACCATTGAAAAATTTGATCGCACTCTAGAGCCCTTAAGAGAAGAGGGTGTGACAGCCCTGCCCACTGGCAGATACCAGGGAAGTTCAAGAACTTAGTAGAAATTTCCAGCCACTCACACAGACCATGACGGTTTCAGTGAAAATTAACTTCACCCTGATTAGGGCTGTTCGATATAACGATATATATCGGATGACGATATAAAAATGTCTATCGTTTCCTTTTATGCTATTGTCGCAAAATAAACTGTTTACAGCAATATTTTTTCATCGTTTTGATGGTCACTGTAGTGGCTATATTAATTTCTTAAAGTTCTCTCTTTCTCTTATATTTTATATAACCACACTACAGACGGACAAGTGCCTGTTTTTATGCGTTGTCGTTATCGTGATGGTAAAACCATCGTGTGTCCGCTTGTTTGTTTTCCACATAAACCTTTCACAATAAAGCTCAAGATCCTGTTGAGACTTTTCAAAATAAACTGAACCACGTGAAAGAGTGTGCAGAGTATTGACAGATAAGAAGCAAAAAAGAGCTGTTGGGTGCTAAAAGATAAACCTTAAACTCAAACGTTAGAACAGGCTTTCCCCCGCAGCACGCTGTGTAATAAATACTCACAAAGAAAACGGCAGCCGTTACAACTTATGTCTAAAAATGTATAGTTTCATGCATCGGTTAAAACACTCGACTCCAGGTACATGACGCCCAGCTGGAAACACTTCACGTCGAGCTGCCCGAGATTCACAGAATTTACAGAAAATGTTAAATTTTTATGATTTATATTGTTATCGGGACGATAGATGTCTTATATCGGGATATGAGAGTTTGGTCATATCACACAGCCCTAACCCTGATTGTTTTCATCTTGCTTTGACTGCAATTCTGGCAGTATTAATTAATTGCAGCAGTATTTATAAAAACACTTCTATATACACTAAAAAACTGAGCAGCTCTTGTTCTGATGGCTTACAGAGTGTCTGTTTTTTTGTTTGTTATCTGTGGTGCTCTCAAACACTGGCGTGCACAGATAGAGACGAGGTGGTGCTGAAGCACTTGCCCTTTTGCCCTCAGTCCAAAAAAGTGCCCTTTTGAAAGACGTGATTTTTTTTTTTTTTTTTTTTTTTTAAAGCTGCGCGATTTAAAAAGGTGTGAAAATAATGGCTTGATTTGTGCCCCTTCTTCAAAGACACCCGAACCCTGTCGCTTTTTCACTGTCACCGTGTCACGTGAACACGCTTGCAGTTCATTTGTTGTGAGGCGTGTAGCAGCGGCATGACATAGGACTACTTGGAGTAGGCATAGTAGGCTAACTATAGCGACTGGGAGCCACGGCGGACAACACGGCAGCTCTTTCCCTTCCCAACCAGTCAGGTAACCCATGAATCGAGTGAAATTATTCTGTTTGCCCTCTAAGACCAACCTGCAATTGTTTTGTTGTGAAGTAGCCTGTCAGAAACTGCACATGACAAACTTTGCCAGCTTGCCCCCTCCATCCATCCATATGGATAAACAAAAAAACGACACATTTAAAATGTAACCTAAACCATTTAGGCAACCCCACTCTCCATCAATTCCGACCTTTTTGCATACACTATTGAAAATATCACGTTATGCTATAGGCTACATGCCGTTAGGCAGAGGGCTCTTTTGAGCCCATTTTTCCTTACAAATTTTAGGATGATCTCACGGAAATCTGTGAATAAATACAAAGTTTTCAAACTGAAGTCAGTGACGGGAAGACATCACACTTTTTAGAGATGGAACTGCAGAAAAACCTAAACCTTGACATGATTATGAATAATAGAATTATGGACGTTTCTCCGTTTTTGTGGATTAGCCTTTCCATAACTAACGTCAACTACTGTCCTACTTTGGTAAGATTGAAATTAATGTCTTTGACTGTCTTTAGTAGGTGTCTCCTGTGAGAAAGTTAGAACACCGTCCAACTGTCTAAAGATGCAGTCTTAGCCTAACTGGTTGTTACTGACTCAGCGATGCTCGCAGACATTTACGCACTGTGTTGTGACCTGATTGTGACAGAACAGTGACGTTGTTATTGGTAGTTTGAAGGGTATGGTGTTGGGGGTGGTGCATGTTAAAAGTTTTGAGAAGCACTGGTTAGACATGTTAATTTTTTTTGGTGTAACATATTGGCAACATTAACACATTAATTTGCTAAAGGAAAAATAGGCAGTTCCCAATTGCCTGTGAAAACGACCATTCTGCCCTGTTCTTGTAATGACCACAGTCAGTCTTATTCGTTCTCATACATTTTGGTCTATTTATTTACTAATTTCAGCAAGCATAATGCCTAGGAAAGAGAGGCTGAGAAAGGAGAAAATAAAAGTCAAATTGCATTTAACCTGTGCGATTTTTTTATTATACAAAGAAAAGGTTTTCCACATATGCAAAAAGTGCCCTTTTTTCCCCCTGGAGCACTTGCCCCCCAAAATGTCTGTGCACGCCACTGCTCTCAAAGGAAATAAACACTCACATGTTGATTCAAGTTGTTAGAGATATGTCTCTCTGTTATGTTAATGTGTATATATATTCTTTAACATTATCTCTTCCATTCACTCCTCTTATTTAACTTGCACCTCTCTCCTCTCCAGATTTGCTGAAGCCTTTGAAAGGTAACTTAATGGTGCCGTAAAGGATAAGGCACCACTGGAAACACAGCACCTCCTCTCTGTTCACACGTTTCCTCGTTCCCTTACCTTCAGATCTGCAGTTTAAAGATGGGTGTAACCAACATGTGGTGACGTGTAAGAGCTGAGAGGCTCCATTCAGAAATCAGAGGTCAGACTGGTTTCAGTTGTAAGGAACTGAAATTCACACAGTCACTGACACTGAGAGGAGAAATGGCGCAGAAAGGAGTTCAGCTGGACCGAGAAACCTTCTCTTGTTCAATCTGTTTGGATTTACTGAAGGATCCGGTGACTACAACCTGTGGACACAGCTACTGTATGAACTGTATTAAAACCCACTTTGATGAAGAGGACAAGAAGGGAATCCACAGCTGCCCTCAGTGTAGGAAGACTTTCATACCGAGGCCTGTCCTGGAGAAAAACACCATGTTAGCAGCTTTAGTGGAGCAGCTGACGAAGACTGGACTCCAAGCTGCTCCAGCTGATCACTGCTATGCTGGACCTGAAGATGTGGCCTGTGATGTCTGCACTGGGAGGAAGCTGAAAGCCATCAAGTCCTGTCTGGTGTGTCTGATCTCCTACTGTGAGAAACACATACAGCTTCATCTGGAGTCTCCTGCCTTTGAAAAACACAAGCTGGTGGCCCCCTCCAAGAAGCTCCAGGACAACATCTGCTCTCGTCATGATGAGGTGATGAAGATTTTCTGTCGTACTGATCAGCAGAGTATCTGTTATCTCTGCACAATAGATGAACATAAAGGCCATGAAACAGTCCCAGCTGCAGCAGAAAGGACTGAGAAGCAGAAGGAGCTCGAGGTGAGACGACTAAACATCCAGCAGAGAATCCAGGAGCGAGAGAAAGATGTGAAGCTGCTTCAACAGGAGGTGGAGGCCATTAATGGCTCTGCTGATAAAGCAGTGGAGGACATTGAGAAGATGTTCACTGAGCTGATCCGTCTCATCCAGAAAAGAAGCTCTGATGTGAAGCAGCAGGTCAGATCCCAGCAGGAAACTGAAGTGAGTCGAGTCAAAGAGCTTCAGGAGAAGCTGGAGCAGGAGATCGCTGAGCTGAAGAGGAAAGACGGCGAGCTGGAGCAGCTCTCACACACAGAGGATCACAACCAGTTTCTACACAACTACCCCTCACTGTCAGCACTCAGTGAGTCTACACACTCATCCAGCATCAATATTCGTCCTCTGAGCTACTTTGAGGATGTGACAGCAGCTGTGTCAGAGACCAGAGATAGACTCAGAGATAAACTACAGGACATTCTGAGAGAGGAATGGACAAACATCTCACTGACAGTCACTGAAGTGGATGTTTTACTGTCACCACCTGAGCCAAAGACCAGAGCTGGATTCTTAAAATATTCACGTGAAATCACACTGGATCCAAAGACAGCAAACACACATCTGTTATTATCTGAGGGAAACAGAAAAGCAACTTTAATGAAAAAACAACAGTCTTATTCTGATCATCCAGACAGATTCACTGTAATGTGTCAGGTCCTGAGTAGAGAGAGTCTGACTGGACGTTGTTATTGGGAGGTGGAGTGGAGAGGGAGAGGAGTTGAAGTAGCAGTCACATACAAAAATATCAGCGGAGTAGGGAGGTCAAATGAATGTGCACTTGGTGGAAATGACAAGTCTTGGTCATTACGTTGTGAGAAAAACAGTTACATATTTTGGCACAACAAAGTCCAAACTGACCTCTCAGGTCCTCGGTCCTCCAGAGTAGGAGTGTACCTGGATCACAGAGCAGGTATTCTGTCTTTCTACAGCGTCTCTGAAACCATGACTCTCCTCCACAGAGTCCAGACCACATTCACTCAGCCGCTCTATGCTGGACTTTGGTTTTTTCACAGTATTATATTGTACTCTGGTGGAGACACCGCAGAGTTCACAAAACGGAAATAGACAAAAAAATTTCTTAAGAACAGTTGGTTTGGATTACTTTTCAGTTTCTTTGTTCTCCAACATTGTTTCTCATAGCTCATTGTTGTTCTGTTTCTTCTCTGCACAGACGTCACTTGTCAGTCACACTTTGTGGGTGCTACATTGACATCATATTGTTTGTTGTCTAGTTAATAAATTAATTGATTTTAACCGAGAAATGTCTAAATTATATTTACATTTATCTGAAATTTTGTTCAAATTAAAGGAACTGTTTTTCTCTGTTTTAAAGAAAGAAAATTCAATCAATGTTCTGACTGTGTCAAAGTTGTTTACTATGAGGAATATGTAAATAAAATAATTTTACGTTTGATTCTTCTTGTTTTATTTCCTTTGAGAGGATTGATTTGAGTACATTTTCATTCCTATGATTAATAGGACAATGAAATGAGACAGATGCGAGTAGATATGAACCAGGTATTTGCTGTCATCTAAACATGGAAGCATAAATCATATGCATTTGTTAGGTAAAATAACAAGAAATAACAAGAAAAGCTTTTTAACTCATCCACTGCCAGCCATTTTCAAATCAGGTAACTCCCCACTGCCAGGGTTTTTGAGCATTTTTACTCATTTTTGAAGAGCCACAGAAAACTGTGTGTTATGATCATATAAACGCTGAACCTACCAAAATGAAGAACAGACTCTCATCTTTCATCCAAAAAAAAAAAGCTTGTTTCTACCATTTTCCATTCTTTAGTAATCAGCTGTAGAAGAGAGGTGGGTTCCACCAAAAATGCCTGTTTTGACCAAAAAAAGGGAGAAAACGAGCTTTTTGTGAAAAATACATTTCAAGCAGAAAAGTGCCTTTGACACTAATATTTCTTGCTTTGTGACACCTCTAACATATAAAATAGTTTTTCACTTCTATAAAACAGAAATAACACTGAGAAAGGTTATGTTTTATCAAAACAATTTATTTACAAATATATGAAAAATTATAATGTACATAGTGAAACATTTATTCACAATGAATAATTCACTTTTGTGTGGTAATCATTATAACACTTCCTCCACACTGCTACTCTGATCGCACTACCTAAATCGCACTACTGCCACTTGCAGGTCGATTTTGTCATTACATACCATGAATGCAAGTCTGATGTTCACTGACAAGCTGCCCGAGGTTGTATTCTAGCCCCTCCCATTGAAAAACGTAATTGACGTCTATAGACGTCTTTAGACGTCATTGGCAGTCAACGTAAGTTTTTCAATTGATGTCTATAGACGTCAATGGCAGTGAATGAGTTAATTGAAAACTGATTTAGTTCAAGAAAAACAACGGTGTTTTGATAACTTAGCACTTATTTCCTCGTAATCTCTGCGGTGCATCGAACAGCCAATGCTTTCCATGATCAGAGGTAATTGCTTTGGCTTTATTCCAGTTGACCCCAGCATGTGTCACTGGGTCTCTAAACCAGAGGTTTTGGGTTATTTGGCACCTTTTGTTTGTAATTTAGGTCTGTCAAGCTTCTGTTGTCTTTGTGTCTCCATGTTTCCTGTTTTATTTTGAAAGAGACTTTTGTTCCTAGTTCATTGTATCTAGTTTTACTTCCTCCATCCTGTCATTATATCATGTGTATCAGCTTTCATGAGTTATTTACAAGATTCTGACCACTTATAAAATGTGTTCAGTGTGCTGCCCATTGTGTTGGATTGTCAATGCAACCCTCTTCTCCCACTCTTCACACACTGATAGCAACACCGCAGGAGAAATGCCAGCACAGGCATCCAGTATCCGTAGTTTCAGGTGCTGCACATCTCGTATCTTCACACCATAGACAATTGCCTTCAGATGACCCCAAAGATAAAAGTCTAAGGGGGTCAGATCGGGAGACCTTGGGGGCCATTCAACTGGCCCACGACGACCAATCCACTTTCCAGGAAACTGTTCATCTAGGAATGCTCGGACCTGGCACCCATAATGTGGTGGTGCACCATCTTGCTGGAAAAACTCAGGGAACGTGCCAGCTTCAGTGCATAAAGAGGGAAACACATCATCATGTAGCAATTTCAAATATCCAGTGGCCTCGAGGTTTCCATTGATGAAGAATGGACCCACTATCGTTGTACCCCATATACCACACCAAACCATCACTTTTGTTGGTCCAACAGTCTTGGAGGGATCCATCCAATGTGGGTTAGTGTCAGACCAATAGCGGTGGTTTTGTTTGTTAACTTCACCACTCACATAAAGGTTTGCCTCATCAATGAAAAAAAAAAATCTTCTGCGTGAACTGAGGGTCCTGTTCCAATTTTTGTTTTGCCCATTCTGCAAATTCTGTGCGCCGATCTGGGTCATCCTCGTTGAGATGCTGCAGTAGCTGGAGTTTGTAAGGGTGCCATTTGTGAGTAGCTAATATCCGCCGAAGGGATGTTCGACTAATGCCACTCTCCAGTGACATGCGGCGAGTGCTACGCTGTGGGCTCTTGCTGAATGAAGCTAGGACAGCCACTGATGTTTCTTCATTAGTGACAGTTTTCTTGCGTCCACATTTTGGCAAATCCAACACTGAACCAATTTCACAAAACTTGGCAAGCAGTTGGAGCATGGGAGATGGGTGGTCTCGTAGGGTGTCTTGCATTGAAATCTGCTGCAATGACCCGGTTACTGCATTCACCAGATATCAACACAATTTCGATCCGCTCCTCACGTGTTAAGCTCTTCGACATGTCAATGGCTGTGAACCAAGAGAAATTTGTAAATAACTCATGAAAGAATAAAGTTACGTTGAAACCAAGCACACCGTTGTTTTTCTTGTGACGTTACCAATAAGTTTGATGTGTCACATGGCCCTCTTCCTATTGAAAAAACAAAAGTTGTATCCAAGATGGCCGACTTCTAAATGGCCACCATGGTCACCACCCATCTTGGGGAGTTTGCCCCCTCACATATACTAATGTGCCACAAACAGGACTTTAATATCACCAACCATTCCCATGTTATTACGGTGTATCCATATAAATGGCCCACCCTGTAGATACATTCATATGTTTAGGCTTATTCTACCATTTTATGCACTGTGATGATTAAATGAACAAACCTCTGCAGCATTATTCTCTTATATTATTGAAAGCAAAAAGATTTCGTTTTTGCTTTATATTTGTAGATCTCTATCACCCATTCCTCTAAATTTTCTCTGACAGGAACAAGTAGAAAAGGCCTTGTTACGCTGGTCGTGAATACAGATCACAGTCCTGTAAAACAGAAGGAATAATGAGCAGAGTAAAGGCACTGCCGTCCACCTGCTCAGTCTTGTCACAATGTCCACAGATTACCTCCGCTATATAAACAAAGCAGTCCTATTGCAGGCACAAACCAGTAAATGCTCACTGTTATGTGAGCGAGCACAGATCCTGAAGCAAAAAGCCTTGTCAGTCATTGTAATTATTTTCCTTAATTATTGTTGTTCATGTATTTTTGGTTCCACGTCTCTGTGTCAAGTCTTCTAATAATAATAATGTATACTTTATTAATCCTGTAATATTACTTCTCTTATTTAACCCATTCACTCAGTGAAGAAGTGGGTAGCCACCAATCCAGCACCCCGGGAGTACTGTGTAGAGACGGTACATTGGGTACTTCAGGGGTACCTCAAGGTACCAAATTTCAAAATTGGTAGTTTTGAACCCCTGACCTTTCAATCATGAGGCGAACACTTTACCTACTGAGTTAGCTCTGCTCTTTTGTCTCTTGCGTCTTTAATTTCATAGTCCTTGATAGTTCTCTATAGATAGAGGCTAACAGCGATGCCGTAGGAGGCATGTGTTAGCCCGTCAGGCACTGAACTCATTTGACCCGACTTTGACCTCCCCAACATAAATTGACGCAATTGGGGTACCTAGAGGTGTCAATGTTGCAGTATGCTTGTGTGACTACTAGATAACTATAGGGGCAGTCCCCTTAAGGGAACGTCTTTATAATGAACAAACTGAGAAAGTACTCCTCAGATCCACTTAGTGCTTGCCGTGGCTGCATGTAGCAGGATCTCCCAATGCGCACTGGTAAAATTTTTTAGAAAGGTTATTTGTTAATAGACTTGATAAATATATTGAGAAGCATAATCTCCTAAGTGATAACCAATATGGCTTTAGAGTGAAAAGGTCCACTTCGATGGCAGTGATGGAACTTGTTGAAGGGATATCTAATGCCATAGATAATAAGGAATATACTGTTGGTGTTTTTATAGACTTAAAAAAGGCGTTTGATACAATTGATCATTCCATATTAATGAATAAACTAGAGAGATATGGCATAAGAGGGATAGCATACAAGTGGATGAAAAGTTACCTGAATGAAAGATATCAATATGTCGAATTCAATAATGTAAAATCTAAGCAGTTGAAGGTAACTTGTGGTGTTCCTCAGGGCTCTGTGCTGGGCCCTAAATTATTTATATTATATATAAATGACATATGTAGTGTTTCCAAACTGTTAAAATGTGTATTGTTTGCCGATGATACCACTCTGTACTGCTCAGGTAAAAACCTAGAACAGCTTCTGACTACAGCGGAAAAGGAGTTAAATATATTAAAAAACTGGTTTGATGTAAATAAGTTATCATTAAATATAAAGAAAACAAAATTGATTCTTTTTGGCACTAGACAAATGAAAAATGTATCTAAAATAAGGGTTAATGGAATTGAAATTGAAAGAGTGTACGAAAATAAATTTCTTGGAGTGATAATTGATGATAAGCTGAGTTGGAAGTCTCATATAAACCATGTGAAAACAAAAATGTCAAAAACCATTGCTATTCTCTATAAAACAAAGCATGTCCTGAACAAAAAATCATTATACACACTATATTGTACTCTGTTGCTTCCATATATGACTTACTGTCTGGAGATATGGGGTAATGCATACACTGAAAAAAATATGTTGTTGGATTTACTTAATTCAATGGTGGACATTTGTTGCACACAGATGTTTTGCTTTGGCAGCAACTTAAACAATTGAGTTAAATTAACACAATTTATTCATGTTCAATAAACCTGTGCAATTTGTGTTGATAAAATGTGACTTAAACATGTTTTGATGAAGTAATTTGAGCTCTTGGAATATTTTAATCCTTCACAATTTTCTCACTTTATCCCAACACGATTCAATAACTTTTACCCAATACTACTTGGTCACTTAAATTCTACATGTTATCTTCAAATTACATTTTGCTATTATATTCTACTATCAAATACACAATTTTCAAATGGAGGCCTTATAACAGATTGTATTGTTCTCTTCCAAGATGGTTGCTGGCATCCACCAGTAACCTTTCAAAACAAAATGTCTAATTTCACTGCATTGACAGTAGGTAAAGAATTAAACTGACATTACTCCTCTACTGAATCTATATAAATCAACAGTTAAATAATGTCAGTTCTTCCGTGTTCTCTGGAATCAATCACAGCGAAGAAATTAGACTGTTTCTTTTGAAAAATGTTGGGAAAGAACAATACAAAACATTCTATTTAAGGCCTCTAACGTCAAGATTCAGTTAAACAACAATTATAACTAAACAATTTGTGGTAATGTTAGTTTCCATTAACATTAAATTAGGTTACTGAATTGGCAAACACCTTTCTATTAACATTACCCATTTTACCCCAATAATGAAAGAAATTAGCACTTGCAGGTCAAAACCTTTATTCAAGAGACGCAAAAATAACATTGACACAGTGACTGTCAAAAATTACAGCACTGATCATACTGTGACATGTTGGTTCAAAACAGCACACTTAGAAATATTCAACGTTCTTTACTTCAACTGAATGAAACTGAAAATGCCATTTCACACGACCCATATGGGATATTTAGACTGTATAACTGTTCATGCTACATCTCTTCACTAGTAAAAGAAAGAAAAAATACAAAGAGAAATTTAAAAATGCTGCCAAACAGACAAACAGAGAACTTGTACAGAGCAAAAGGAAAAACAAACAACAACAAAAAAAAACGGCTTGTCCTCATGGCAGTTGCAGAGTATGTAAAAATGAACCCTGCGATCTGTTCCTGGAATTGAGCTTCAAAAATGCAGCAGAACAAGTGTGAGATTTAAATGTCCTCTCACCTAGAGCTGATCACCTCACATGCATAACAGTGAGCTTTCGTTGCAGGAGCAGTTTTGTCTTAGTTGTGAGCTTTTCTTGAGAGCTGAGTTGCATCCAACTCCATTACCACCCTTTGAATCACCTCAAAAGTGTAGCAGAGTTGTGATGGGTAACTCATGTTGAAGGAATAAAAAAGGTCCAAACACCATGGCTACTGCAAAGGTCACGTTATCCAGATCTTGAAGAACTACTACACCCTCGATGATGATGCCAACATCAGAAAAGTCATTGCCTGGCGCATCTCTGGAGACAGATGTTCATTGTGGTTTTCTCAATCTGTGCAGTGGCCTCAGTCAAGTCCTGGTTAAACACAAAACATTTCTTTAAGATTCCTTTTTAAACTCATCTCTTTTGAATCTACCAGTTTTAATGTTAGAGTAATTTAAACCAATGCAAGCAACATAGTAAATAGCTATAGCCAAAGAGTTGCCTGCCATGCTGCCATTCATGGTCTAACAGAGTTTCTAAGAGAGAGTGAAAAACATAATAATTTCAAATGCTTTACATTAGTTTTTGTTAGAAAGACACCGGCCCATCAGAAATCCAGGTTACGTCACTCAGAAGATGTTAGAATTTAGACTTTCAGCCCCACAATTTGGTTAGCTGTTGGTCAGTTGGTCTTTTTTTTTTTTTCCAAACAAAAGCTAATGTAAATATTGGGGGGATTTTTCTTTGTTCACTAGAATGACAAATTTAAAGTTTTTTCACACTGATGTGACCCCTAATACAGGGGTGGGGGTGGGGCCTCAAGGGCCGGCGGCCGAGTTCACTACCAGGCCTCGTGAACTTCAAATTATTAAAGAGGACTACTGGTCCTAACCAGTCCAATGAGGATCAAGTGGATAACTAAATGCATTTTTAAATGTTGCAAAGCCACAATCTACTCATAAAACACTCACCATGAACTCCTGCACCAAGATGTTGCAATTGTCTTTCACACAGATGCGGAGCACTTTGATGAGACTCCCTTTGAGCATTAATGTCATCCTAAAGTATTATAAAAAAGAAAACAGAGATTTGTGAACTTTTCAGTAGCACAGAAGAAAATGATCCCAGACAAAAACTCTTGACTTTTTAAACCAGTCAACATGCAACACCAGTATCTACAAAGCAATATCAAAAGTTCCTGTTTGACATCAACTTTATGGATATATAGTTTCCAGAACATATATTTTTAAAAAAAGATCAATTTTTCTCAGTGGGCCAGTAAATGCATGACGAAAATTATGGCATCCTTTTAGTGGAATCAGTACTCACAGGTAATAGTTGACTGTTTCAATGGATGCAGCATAAAAATCTTTTACTGACCTAATGCAATACATATAAACTTTGTAGTTAAAGAATTTTAAAGTTCTTACTGTCATCATGGCAGCTACATCCTTTAGCTTTGTGCCCTGTTCCCCCGATCACTTTGCAAACACTTTCAGCAGACTGTCAGAGAGAAACTCAGCTCCGTCAGAAACCTTGATTGTAAAGGCATGGTTGGGATGCACTGGAATGCTGCATTTTCTCTGAAATGACATAAAATTATTTTGAAATAACAGCCGGCACTGTGCTTGGTTAATCAGTAATGTTTTGTTGAATAAAAACTGTGTTTCCAGATCTTATGGGATTAAAAAAATCCAAAGATGTTTGTTTCTGATTTGCAACCCAACAACCCACAAGTTACAACCTCATTTTAGTTCAAGTGTGCATTAATGTGAGTCCAGTAATCACCTTTCTGACAATACATACAGGTATAAGTTAAACCTATGGCAGATTTTGGATTTCTCA
Organism: Simochromis diagramma; assembly: GCF_900408965.1. Classification (NCBI taxonomy): domain Eukaryota; kingdom Metazoa; phylum Chordata; class Actinopteri; order Cichliformes; family Cichlidae; genus Simochromis; species Simochromis diagramma. The sequence goes on along the minus strand of NW_024387350.1, from coordinate 469,351 downwards.
GTTGTATTAATAGGGTGGTCTATTTGAGTATGCATGCACCTAATAATTATAAAAAACCTATTATAATTAAGTTACAGAAATGAAAATAGAATATACTTTCTTACCATAACACCTTGAACCCACAATCCATCAGCTGACTCCTGGTGAAATGCAGAATAGAGGTCGTCTCTCAATGTGCAGCAAAAAAAACAAAAAACAAAAGGACAGCAGGTGAGGGCAGGAGGGGTAGGGATGTAAGCTAGCATAATGCCGCTGATGATATTAGCTAAAGCTGTTCAATGTCCAAAATCTCACTAACACCATGGTGCAGTAAATACACAATGTAACTGAAGAGTCAGTTGGCAAATCTATTCACACAGAAAACCAAATTATGTTATGAGTGCCTCGTAATTAGGTTTAATGTGATATTACGGCTCTTGTGCCAAAGACAAATTCAGATGAAAAAGCGCCAATTCTTTGACAACAGATAAAACAGCAAATAAGCTAACAGCTCTTTTTTAGCATGCTACATGGTGACACTCTAGACGTTTAACTACATTTGGCTGAAATATGGTAAATATTAATTCAAAAAATCAAGACATACCAAAAACGTAGAGTTGGCTGCTCGACTTGACTGAGATGGATGCCTTTTTTAAACCACGATCCAAAGCCCGCGAGATGAAATCACGCGTGGTTTCACGAGATTTAACGTTGCTATCTTATTGACTTACTTCACCTGAACATGATATGAACAATTTAATACACCCTTTCTGCATATCATGTAGTTTTTACACTATATAGTTACATTTATCTTTAAAACATGAGGCAATTGTGTTAAATACATGCAAGATGCTTACACAAATCCAAGAGATGGCCAGTCCCTTTTTTTCAGTGTATAAAACGAACACTCTTCCTATTTTCAAGTTACAAAAAAGAGCTATAAGAATTATAAACCAATCAAACTATATAGAACCAACTAACATTTTGTTTATTAATCTGAATACCCTGAAATTTTATGATTTAGTTGAATATAAAATGGCACAGATAATGTATAAAGCACAAAATAACTTACTTTGCCCCAGTACTCAGAAGCTGTTCAAAGTCAGAGAGAGTCAATATGACTTAAGGGGAACAGATTTCTTTAAAAAAAACAAGATGAGGACAAATATAAAGCAGAGATTTGTTTCTATTAGAGGAGTTAACCTGTGGAATAGTTATGACAGTGATTTAAAAAGGTGTAGTTCATTTTCCTTGTTTAAAAATATGTTTAAAAATAGAGTATTAGAAAAATATATAAATCAAGAATGAAAAGAGCAAAAAAAACCCCAAAAAACAACAACAACCCTCTTGATTCTTTTGCTTTGATGTAGTTACTTATCTAAGGTGGAAATTTTTTTCTTTTTCTTGTTTGTTTGTTTGTTTTGTTTTTGCTTTGTTTTATTATTTGCTTCGAGCCCTGTGTACAGGAGCTGCATGCAAAAAGATATTTTGTTAAAAGGGTTGGCGTAATAAGCAAGTGCTTCAGCCAATACCTTTTGATTAGCCTTGTCTCATGCTTTCTTGCTTTGTGGTAGATCTTTGTTCTGTTTTCACTGAGATATTTGAATGCTAATCAATAAAAGCTTTGATAAAAGGATACTACAGGCTCATCTGACTCTTCTTCTCCAGCTGTGATATTAAAGGATCGGTGAGGTCAAAAAAGTTACCTTGACAGTCCCCACAGCTTTCCCAGAGGCTGAAATGGCCTGTTAGCCTGGGAGCTCAGCCTGGCCGTCTCAGCTTCCCATCTCCCCTGAGAGCTCAGGCAAATCAACCCAGCGAACTCCATCTTCTGCTAGAAGCTTTTGCGAGCTTATTCAGCCAGCTGTGGACTTCATTTTGCTGTTGCTGCCTGAGCAGAGCATATGCTGTTCAGTCCTGAGGGGCTGCTGTGCCGCTGTCTGGTCCGTGTCCAGCATGGCCTGTTCATCTAGGTCCACATCCAGCACAGCCTGCTTGTCCACGTCCACCACCACCACCACGACCATCGGTTGGCATCTGCACCGCCATGGGCAGCCACCTGAACTGTGGTGCCACCACTGTTTCCCGCGTGGTCGGCCTCCAGACCTGTTTCTTCACTGCCGCTGCTTTCCACGTGGTCAGCTTCCGGACCTAGGGATGGGTATTGATAAGATTTTCACAATTCCAATTCCATTTTCAATTTTGTTTAACGATTCGATTCTTTATCGATTCTCTTATCGATTCTTTTTAAAAAAGGAGAACACTAAGGTCAATTAGCTTAGAACTTTGTTTTATATCTTCTCTTTGAACAAGATAGAAATTTAGTAACATGGCCTTACAAACCCAACAGTGAGATCTTAAGAGATCCAGCCTATGGCTCTTCAATGGGGTGTCACAGGGTCCCTGGGGAAAAAAATTGTAAATGTAAAATAATAAAATAAATATTCTTCAGTAGCAATAACAAAGTATAACATAAATTATTCTGTAGCAATTACACAAGAATATCCAGTAATGTCCCTGCCTACTAGAGCTGGGCGATATATCGAGTTTTTAAAAAATATTGATATATTTTTATACGAGATATAAGATCTGACAATATCCTTTATATCGATATAGTCTATGTTACGTTATAATTATACTTGTGGAGCCGCAAGTTTGCCTCTCTTTCGTCCACTTTCGTCTTTACGCTACTCGGCCTCGCTTCTCCTTCACTGAACACAACTCCCCCTCCTCCCCCATCGCTTCACCTGCAGGAAGCAACAAGATGGACACGGCAAATCTCCTTTAACGAGTTACTGCGCATCGCCCCGTGCATGGGGCTGGACGGCGTCAATGTGTTAGCTAGCTAACCATGCTAACGAGCTAACCACGCTAACGCCATGCAGCCCAGAGGTGCTGCACGGACTAAAATCCTTTCATTTTCTCAAAAGTTGACAGCGCGCCTTATGTATGAATTCTGGTTGTGCTTGATGGCCGCGAACCGATTTTATGTGGAACACGGCGCTCAGCACTCTGTCAAAAAATGTTTTAGTACGACTTTGGTAAGCTACGGAGCTGCACCGCTTGATGGATTGTTGGAGCATTACGGCTGAGCCTCGCGGAGTGATACGTACTGTGATACGTACGTATGAGTACGTACGTATGATACGTACGCGGAGTGATACGTACTGTGATACGTACTGTGCTCCAACGTAATATTACCCTACTGTGTATAAGGACCATAAACTACACATGTTTCTTTTCCAACTATTTATTTATGAGTGAAGTATGTATGTGTATATATGTATATATTGTACTATTCTTAGTTAGTGTACTGTCTGTCTTGTCTTAATGTTGGTTTAAAATGGAGCACTGTAACAAAAAATAATTTCCCACAGGGATTAATAAAGTATTCTGATTCTGATTCTGATTCTGAAATGGCACCTGTTAAGAGACGTGGTTGCGAAGTGGATTTCAAACTCCAGGCTGTCAGTCACGCAGTACAAGTTCGGAACAGAGCAGCTGTCAAATCTGTCTTTGTTATTGTGCTCAGCGTCTTTTAGTTTACATTTTGACTGCACAATTGTGAGCTTTTTGTTATGCACAAAAACAACATTGTTTTCTTTTATTTATGGAGCATTATTATTTAATAAATGCTCATAATTTATTTTTGAGTAAATTTTATGTACATCTGCTCTATGTTAATAAAAGTGCCTGTGTGACATCTGGGACACAGCTTTGACTAAGAACTCTCTTTTTGTTCTTACTTTATGGCTTTAAAAAAATATATCGAGATATATATCTTATATCGCCATCCAGCTAAAAAATATCGAGATATGAATTTTGGGTCATATCGCCCAGCCCTACTGCCTACAATTAAACACATTCACTCACCGAAAATCGGGGGCATCTGCTGTGGCAAATGGGTGCAAGCCTTTTACCACAAACTTAGTCACTGCTCGGTGACATTCGTCTATCCTGGCCTGAAAGGAGACGCTACCGGTAGACTGCAGCGAGAACTGCCAGCATCTGAGCCAGACAGACTCTGTCTGTCTCTCTCATCATGGTCACCTAAATGCACAGTAATGGCAGGTTTTGTAATAAGGCAGATCGCGCTAACATAATATGCACTGTTAGTTGATTATTTACCTGCCGCATTAACGGGAGAGGACGTGCAAACGTTACCGCTGCTGCTGGGTTGAGATTCACGAGTCCGGAGCGGAATTAAAAACACGACATTCATTTAAGGTCATCGCGTGTTTTGTGAGCAAATGCTTTTGCATATTCGTAGTGTTTCCTCCCTTAAATGAAATATCTACATTGCAAGTATTGAAAGTTGCCCTGTTGTCATCCGTTCTCATAAAGTATGACCAAACTTTTGAGTGTTTGAGCCGCCATGTTTCCTGCCAGGTAAATGACGCTCCGCAACGTGGTGATGTCATTCGGGGCGACTGGAATCGATAAGGGAATCGTTTGCAAAAATGGCAAACAATTCCAAGGAATTGAAACAGTGGGAACCGGTTCTCAACAAGAACCGGTTTTCGATACCCATCCCTATCCAGACCTGCTCTTGCCTGGACTTATGTGCTGTTGACCTCTGGGTTGGCCCCGTGAACTGCCCTTTTATGGACTATTGTGCCGTCAGACTTCAGGTTGGCCTCCTGATTTGCTTTGTTTTGCACTCCTGTGTCGTCAACCTCTGAGTCGTCCCCCTGAGCTCTTCTGTTTTGGACTGTTTTTGTTCGAGCCCTTCTTCCTGGACTCCCCACCACCAGGCCGGGTTGGGTTGGTATTGGTGTTTCAGTTATTGTAATTATGTTCCTTGATTATTGTTCTAGTTTTGCTTCCCCTCGTCTCATTATGTCTGATTAGTCCCAGCTGTGTTTCCTCCTGTTCCCCATCCTCTCGTTATCCTGCCTGTGTATTATAGTCCTCAGTCTTCACCTGGCTGTTGTCGTATCATATCCTCTCAATGCTGTGTGTTTCCTCCATGCTCCGAGTATTTTTGTAGTTCTCTGTCCAAGTTTAGTTCCCTAGTTTTTGTTTCTAGTTGCTTGTTTCTGTTTAAGTTTTTATTGAGGAGTTTTTTTTTCCATCAAATAAAGCTGCCATTTCAAGTTTACTTCCCTGAGTGTGTTGCAAACATAACAAGCCTGAGTTAGAAAAGAAAGTTACTAACCGCCGTCTGGGGTCAGACTGATGCTTTTGGTTTTGTTAAGCCAGCTAACTCAAAGAAAGCATGGCTGTGCTGAAACTCCGTCATAACGCAGACCACCGACCTTGGTATTGCTGAACTTTTACTGAATACTTTAGTTGGAGTTGGTTGGTGTTGATACCAGGTGTTAGGTCAGAAGTTTTCACGCTTCATCACAGGTATTGCTAAAGTTTCATCGGTTTTACTTTGAGGAAATATGTTGCTGTATCTGGAGTCTGTAATTAAGAAGTTGGTGGAGGATCTGAAGAAGACTGGACCAAGCTGCTCCAGCTGATCACTGCTATGCTGGACTTGAAGATGTGGCCTGTGATGTCTGCATTGGGAGGAAGCTGAAAGCCATCAAGTCCTGTTTATCTTGTCCAGCCTCTTACTGTGAGAAACACCTCCAACCTCACTATGATGCAGCTCCATTAAAGAAACACAAGCTGGTGGCCCCCTCCAAGAAGCTCCAGGACAACATCTGCTCTCGTCATGATGAGGTGATGAAGATTTTCTGTGGTACTGATCAGCAGAGTATCTGTTATCTCTGCACAATGAATGAACATAAAGGCCATGAAACAGTCCCAGCTGCAGCAGAAAGGACTGAGAAGCAGAAGGAGCTCGAGGTGAGACGACTAAACATCCAGCAGAGAATCCAGGAGCGAGAGAAAGATGTGAAGCTGCTTCAACAGGAGGTGGAGGCCATCAATGGCTCTGCTGATAAAGCAGTGGAGGACAGTGAGAAGATGTTCACTGAGCTGATCCGTCTCATCCAGAAAAGAAGCTCTGATGTGAAGCAGCAGGTCAGATCCCAGCAGGAAACTGAAGTGAGTCGAGTCAAAGAGCTTCAGGAGAAGCTGGAGCAGGAGATCGCTGAGCTGAAGAGGAAAGACGGCGAGCTGGAGCAGCTCTCACACACAGAGGATCACAACCAGTTTCTACACAACTACCCCTCACTGTCAGCACTCAGTGAGTCTACACACTCATCCAGCATCAGTATTCGTCCTCTGAGCTACTTTGAGGATGTGACAGCAGCTGTGTCAGAGACCAGAGATAAACTACAGGACATTCTGAGAGAGGAATGGACAAACATCTCACTGACAGTCACTGAAGAGGATGTTTTACTGTCACCACCAGAGCCAAAGACCAGAGCTGGATTCTTAAAATATTCACATGATACTGAAACATTATTTCAGTCCTTCCAAGATACAGAGTTATAATAAAAATTTTCCAGTTATCTGTCCTGAGTCTGACCGCTCTTACATCTGTGTTCTTCATTAACGTCTTGTCTTCAGGCTTATAATTTGGCCGGTTTCTCTTAAATATTTGTGAACTAAAGACAGCTTCAACCCTCTGTGTGTTGACCGCACTGCATTTTCTTGTTAGTAATAGCAACACCATTGTAACGACAGAAATACTAATTAGCAGAGGTGTGGACTCGAGTCACATGACTTGGACTCGAGTCAGACTCGAGTCATTAATTTTATGACTTTAGACTTGACTTGAAAAAATGTTCTAAGACTTGTGACTTGACTTGGACTTTTACACCAATGACCTGGGACTTGAATTGGACTTGAACCGGTTTACTTGAAAAGACTTGATATTTTACCCCAAATATAAAATTTAACATGCATATTATATAGAGATTGAAAATGTGACGTCATTCACGGGTAGAACCGCAAAGGATTCTGGGAACTCGTGGCAAGCGGTACTAGCGCACGCAGGCTTTCAATTGAAATCAGTTATACAGCGATAAAAAGAAACACAAAAATGTCAAGAAGCTGTTGTATTATTAACTGCAATAGCCGGTCGCATGACAGCCACGGGAAGCCGACGGGTAAAGAGATCGGTTGTTATCGGATTACGTCGTTGAAGAGAAATTGTTCGAGCCATGTTTCCGAAGTAACAAAGAGCCGACTGGATTGCAGCCATTCAAAGATCAAATATAACGTCCCAGAACACTCCAGCTCACAGGTTAGTCTGCTCCAAGCATTTACACGAAGGTCAGTGTTTTTTAGTAGTTAATACGTCATTTTCTTAACATAATTGGTGATATAGGTTACAAGCAAGTCTGGCGCTGAACAGAAATTGTCGCTCCTTTGTTTATTGTGCAGAAATAGTGAATTGTCCTGACACAATATTGCGTTTCGCTTCTGTTATTATGGTACACTGACAAAAACATATACTTTTATTCACAGGATAAAACAGGTTTTTTGTATCACTAATTGCCCAGTACGATTACAGCATACAGTATTATTGTTACTGCTACATTTCTGTGATGCTACCAGAAATTATTTCCACTACTAATTAATTAACGTTGAGCTTAAAGGTCCTATTAATAAACTGTTAACGAATGTGTATTTATGACGACAATTTGTGAGACTGGTAAACTTATGATACGTACGATGGTCTTTCGTTCTACACGGTGCATTTCAAGGTCCTGTACCCATCCGTCGGTAAACTGTACCTGGGCTTGTTGCAGTGACCTGAAGTTACTAAACTTCATGAGTGTATGCACTCACTCCAAGAACCGTATAATTATAAATATGCATATAAATATGCTACGATGAGATAGCTGACTTCATCTAACTAGCAAATGTTTTCCAGGCTACGTTGGTGATGCAGTTTTTTTTAATGTGTATGATATTTTTGTCATGCGATTTTAAAGCTGGTCCTACAACCGCATCCAAGAATAACATGCAGCTTATCTCAGAACTGTCGGTGAAAATTATTCTTGGAGCTAGGTTTAATTGAGCTGCATTTTAAAGAGGTGCAATTTCACAATTTGTGTATATTTTCTAAGTTCACTATTTTGTCATGTGTTGAGAAAAACACAGATTTAAAAATTACATGGTCTAATATTTACATTTAGCATAACTGCAACATTATTTTTTCGTTGTTTTTTTTTAAAGACTCGAAAGGACTTGAAATTCAAAATTTCAGACTTGTGACTTGACTCGGACTTTTACACCAGTGACTTGAGACTCGACTCTGACTTGCCTGACATTACTTGAGACTTGACTTGAGACTTGAGGATAAAGACTTGAGACTTACTTGAGACTTGCAAAACAATGACTTGGTCCCACCTCTGCTAATTAGTTAGATTACTAGTTACTGAAAAACATTTAACGCCATTATTCCCATTTGTGCGAATTTACAAAACATTATGTAAAGATTGCTGGTATTTTTGTGCCCTTAAAAAGTGGAAATAATGATGAGAGCTGAATGAATGATAGTGACATGCAGATCTCGTTTTCACTCGTCTGTATTGAGTGTTACAAAAACAACACAACCCAAACCATATTCTCTCTGCATGGATACACTCAGTCTCAGGACCACAGTTTCCAAACTAAGTTGCCCTGTTTTAACTTATGAGAGTATTTAGACGGTGCACAACTTGAACTGTAACATAAGGTAAATACACCTTTTTAACTCACATATGTTAGCTGACACATTCGCTGACTTTCAACAGTAATGAAATAATACTTTATGCGCTGTATATGTCTTTCAGTAGTTAACTTAAATACAGATAGTGGCAGAAAAACTGTCATTCAATAAGGCGGGACACCAGTGAAAGCTAGCTTAAACAGCAACGGAGTTCAGCTGAAACTTCTCAGCAAAAACTGTCCACAATTCACCTCTTTCCTCACAATAAACAATGATGGTGGGCTAATAGTCAACTGTAATACACAGAGTTCACAGAGTTCTGTGCGTGCAGTTACCTTAAACAGGGGAAACGGTGAGGAGAGATGAATGGTGATACTGACACAAAGCGCTGGCTTTCACTCGTCTGTACAGAGTGAAGGACAAGAGGCGCGAATCCCTCTAGTGGAGCCCTGAGGAATTACCAATGGATCGATGCACAGTCAATCCAGGACATTGTTCCTTCTCGCAAATTGAAAGATATTTCACGCACTGTTATTTATAGAAGGCTTCACACTGTTCCTGCTAACCATAAATATTGTTCCTAAAGTTTTATCCAACTGTAGACAGATTTCTAAACTCCCTTTTACTTAAGTCCTGTTGAAACTTGTATTAGAAAAAAATATTACAAATTATTTAAAGTTATAAAGCACAGCACAGAACTGAAATGGCACAGTAGTTAACTTTACAGTTAGGCTGGGGTACAAATTTCCTCATAAAAACCCTGCTCTTATGTGGAATGACTCAGGGTCCATTCTTGGCCCAGTATTTTTTCCCTCAATTTATGGGTTCATAAAACCTTTATAAAAGTGACTAAATGCTAGGTATGATAGGTATTTTTGTCTGCTTTGGATTTTACTTCTACATTTCACCTTTAAAAACCGTTTATCTGGTCTTGTTTGGTATCATTCTTTTCAGCACACCTTAACATGTCAAAATTTACAGCTATTTTTTCATTTTGAAATACTATATTAAAACAATTGATCTCAAATCAGACAAAAAACATAAAACTCGAGTATAAAAAAGTAGAATTTTTTTTCCCACTAATAGAAAACCAAGGTTTTTTCTTTCTGTTTTTTTTTTTTTTTTTTTGTCACAAACAGAGAATACTTTCAAGTGCTTCCCTTCCCGCTGTAAACACAACGTTAGTATTCAGGGAAAAAAAAACATTGCACATATTTTTTAATCATAACTCTGGTTTTATGTGGCCTATCAACACAATTTAAAAACTGGTAGTTTGAAGTCCACACTTTTAACACAGAAATGGAGAAACCTCTTCTGTCCGCCGATCCAGGAACTTGAATTCTTTGAATTTCAGGATACTTTTTCTTAATAAATGGTAAGCATTATACATATTGTCCTTACAGAGGTGGTTTCTCTTCTCGCAAGTGAAGTAGATTTTTTGAAGGCGTTTGTTTTTTTCGAGGTCGCGGATGACGTCAGGAGAAGGTGATTGGTCACTTGCAATGTTGAACCTGGAACAACATTATTTATGATGACGAGGGAACAACACCAACACAAGGATATCAGATCGTCTGGACACTCAGGGTTGTCTTGGGTATCATCTTGTTGCTATGTCATCTTACAGTGACTTGGTCATGTGATTAGTTTACCATGACTACTTTATTCTTCCTCAGCCAATCAGCAGCACTTTTGCAATTGTAACCTGTTGTGTATATAAACCTTCATTAACTGGTTTGAGAAATCCTTTAAACCAGTGACAGGAAAGTTGGATCACAGTGGTAATTATTAAAGGACATTGATGTTTGATGTCTCATTTAATTCGTCATCTGTCATTGAAATTATCAGAGGAGGCCTGAAAGGCTCACACTAGCTGTACAACCACTCACAGCAGCCCATTCCCCCTCTCATCTCGCTTCATCTTTGGCCTACAGTAGCACAGTTTCCACCAACACCTTGCTGGCCAACAGAAACTCGTACCTTAAATGAAATAAATGATATGGAGCACTCCAATCATGCTTTCAAAACTACAGCAACTGTTAAAGAAAGAGGTGATAAACATGCCCCTGCACCCGGTTCTTGTTGAAATGAGTTACTAACATGATTTCCCCTTCATGTATGGTGATAGACTGGCCAAAATATTAGGAATGCTCTGGAATTTCTGATGAAGCCAACATTAAGTGTTGCTTTAAATCGGGGGTATTCAACAAAAATGAAAAGACTTCTTACTTCTTAATGCAAAGGTTCAGATGATCATTATTCTAAATATTTAATTACTTTAAATGATTTTATTTTATTTATTTTATTTACTTGTAATATATATTGTATTATACATATTATATCTATATTTTAAATATAGAGATAAGAAAAATCATTAGAAAAAGTTGTTATTATTGGTATTATTAGTATTATTGCATATTAATGATGAAGGAACTGACCTCACAGGTCACAGAATCAACTTTTTGGTAACAAGTTAATGTGGTAGTTCAACAGTTTGACCAGCAGAGGGAGCCAGATAAGCTGCTTTGAATTCAACACTAACAGGCAGAGGGGGAGGGGGAGGGACTGTTGCCGTAGTAACTGAATCTACAAAAGTCAGTAAGTGTTTGTCTTAATTAAATCACACTTAGCTGTTAGTGTTCATCTTCAGGCACTGAATTCACTTACAAGAAACAGTCCAACAGATTCACACAAGGGGAACATGTTCGCTGGTTTTTCTGCAGCTGTGAGGACTGTTAGCCTGGACATAACAAGCTGTGTGGCTGCCCCACTGTTCAAACTTCAGGTTCCGAGTACCAGTTTTAGTTTTAGAGCTCAGCAGACCCAGTAGCTCATCACCACTGCTCCTCCATAACAACGGTGGTGAGGCTGAAGGGGACTGGAAAATAATGTAGATGGAAATGAATCACTGTAAATAACACTATATAATGTTTGATGATAATACGGTCTGAAGGTTAAATAAACATGTTTACTGCCTGGTATAACACTTGGTTTCGTCTCTGGGGATAGAATTGTGTCCACTTTGACTTGTGGTAATTAAAGTGGAATTTTTCACTTGGTTGATTTGTTGAACTTTCTTAAATCTCTTCTTTGAACACGGTGTCATCTGATTGTATTTACTGACCATTTTAGAGATTTACAATCAATAACTGGGAAACAGGAAGCATTTCACACTCTGCTACCGATGAGTCTCATGGTGCTTTCACCACAAGTTTTTTTTAATAAAAATAATAAAAATCTACAAAAACACACGAACATAATTTATTAGTACAGTAAAATCCTAAAAATTCAGTTAAATTTCTAAAAAACAAGAAGTGTTCATCCAGGAACCTTTAAATGGTCTTCAGATCCCCAGGCCTGCATAAAGCACCATGACGCAACTGTTGTTGTGTTCATTTGCTTATTAAAAAATTGAATTAAATTGATTAATGATTATTAAATAAACAATTATTATGCGGTCAGCACGGTGGCATGGTGGTTAGCACTGTTGCTGCACAGCAAAAAAGTCCTGAGTTCAATTCCACCATCAGGCCGGGGGCTTTCTGTGTGGAGTTTGCATGTTCTCTCCATGTTTGTGCAGGTTCTCCCCGGATACTCCGACTTCCTCCCACAGTCCAAAAACATGCAATAGGGGGGATAGGTTAATTGGTCAATCTAAATTGCCCATAGGTGTGAATCTGTGAGTGAATGGTTGTCTGTGTCTCTATGTGTTAGCCTGTCTCTTGCCCTATGACAGCTGGGATAGGCTCCAGTGCCCCCTGTGACCCTGGAAAGGAGAAGCGGATGGATGGATAATTATTATGCTCTTCTCACATAATGTCTCAAACTGGTTACATTCATAAAATACTTGGCAGGTATTTTGTCTTTCTACAGCTGAACCATGACTCTTCAGAGTCCAGACGATATGCACTCAGCTGCTCTGTGCTGGACTTTATCTTTTTATCAATCATGGAGACGCTGCTGACTTCATTAGTTAGTTAGTTGTTGATAGAAATTCCACAATATGTGGTTTATATTGTCTGGTGTGATTTTCTTTTTCCTCTTAATGAAAACTTCTTGACTTGTGGATTTATTTGTGGTTTTGTCTGTTTGTCTTTGCTAATGCAAAGAGAAAATTAGTGTTGAAATATATGTAGACCTGTAGAAATTTACTCGTTCGTGTAGAAAAACAGTCAAATGAAACATTCTGGACTTTTACCATTTAAAAAGGGGAAAAACCTTTATCCTGTAGATGTGAGAGCAGTCTGATGAAAACACACTTTTGTCTTTTAATTGTTTAAGCCTAAACAACAAAGGGAGAGAGAAAAATGATTAATAGATCGATAGTTGTGACCAGTTTATGAGCTGCTGATCTGCACATAAAATCATCTGATTGTTTTTCCGTGTACCGTCTATATTTACGGATGGATGTTAAGAAGGTTTTATTGATGTTGGTTTGGTTTACAAAGGTGGAAAGTTAACATAGTACAAATACTTAAGTAGATTTTTCACATATGTTTACTTCACTTGAGTATTTATTTTTAGTTTTACTCCCTACATTATTAAACTGTGTATAAATACCTGTACTTTCTACTCCTTACATTTCCAAAGCAGACTTGTTCCTTTAAGTTCATCTAGTGTTTATACTCAGGAATTAAAGTGGGCTGGAGTTCTGGTTGTGGTACTTCAGAGTAGCTAGTGTGTTGTTGTGTCCGGGGAAAACAGGTTAGTTTGCGTTCATGTGGTGAATTCACTATAAAACACTGTTGGACCGCTTATGGTTACATCAAGTGTGGCAAAAATGAATGTGCATTTAAGATAATGATGCTTAGATTATTTAACTGAATTGAAACTTTGTACCAGCTGTATACTGTCTAGTGTGAAGCCGCATAGTGTGAGTGTAGGGGCTGGACATCAGATATGATAGCTGGTGAAACTGCGTACATGTTGTTAAGTTCAGTTGTGTAAATCCACAAAGAGCAGCAGGTCAGCTGATTGCAGCCTTTACACTAAGAAAACTTTATGAAGCTTACATCAGAAATGATTGTGGGCCATCATTTTTTCCCCACACTGAGCGCCATTACTAATTTTAGAGTTCCTCCACCACTTTAACCCCTGACTGCTCATTTTCCTGTTTAGAGGCAAAGTCACCCTCTACAAAGTAGGCAACAGGAAACAGTTATTGTTTTGAAATCTTTCAAATCAAAATAAGCACATTCATTAGAATTAGAATTTAGATTAGAATAATATTTGTATTCTTGTGCACTAATAATATTTTATGATTATATTCTTATATTAATATAGCACAAGCTTTAGTTACCTTGTAACCCATAAACTGTACTTTTTCACTTTTACTCAAAGAAGTTGCTTCAGTGCTTTTACTGGAGAATATTTTTTAAAAACACAGGTATCTGTACTTCTACTTAAGTAAAGAACGTCTGTACTTTTGCCCCCTCTGATGGTCTGTGTAACTCATTACTATCATCTTCACATCATGGGGTGTTTTTGGGGGGGAAACCAAGAATCCAGCTCTCTGTGAAAACAACAGGAAGTGAGCAGATACACTGTCAGAGTGGGGTACAGATACCGGGTTTTATTTAGAGGCAGTGCCTGTGTGGTTGTGACTGAATATGTACTGTTAACAGTAATTTTGGGGAAACTCCAGAACTGACACCCTGTTATGGAACCATAAGTCATAACAAGATGATGAGCTTTGGGACTGTAGTGAGGACTGTATGCACATGTTCAGATGCTGTGTAGGTGTTCAAGTCTTTGATTTTGATTTATCCAGAAAAAAGATTCTGCTGTTGGAAGATTATGTCAACTGTATTTGATTTTATGTGAGCAATCCTCTCCAAAGTCTCCCACTGCCCATCTTAATGTGACCAGAGGTACAAAACAACAGAGATGCTTCTGTGTGCACAGGTGCTCAAGTGTGAACTCAGAGCAACAATTAAAACAAACACACTCCAGATGAACCTGCTGTGATTCATGCAGATGAGTCAGGATGTTGTTTATGGTGTTTTTATTCTCCCTGTTTTTCCTTTGCAGCTCCCTTTATTATGTGTTAGCTGCTTAAGTGCTGGTGTCCTGATTCTTTCTGCAATTGTCCTTTAGTTAAACAAACATGTCTAATGTATCTGCTATTAGTGATGTGTTTTAGCAAGACAGAAAGAAAAGGTCATTACTTCTGTTAAATCTCTTTGATTTAACATTTGCATATTTTCTGCTTGGCTGCAGGAAGCGAAACAGTCACTGTGTGCCTGCACTAATGTTTCCCTGTGATGCTTGCAGTGGTGTTTTTGTGGACTTTTATGGTTTTACAGCTTTACAGCCTAAAAACACGACTGATTATAGAGGGATTGTAGATGGTGAGGTATTTAGTGAAGACCTTACATGTTGTTTCAGTAACAATTAAATTCACCCTGATTATTTTCATCTTGTTTTTACTGCAGCTGTAACATTTGTAAAACGACACTGAGAGAGAGCCTGTTTCTGCATCTTTGTGCTGCTCTTACAGGAGTTAAATGTTCAGGTGATGATTCCAGCTGTTCTTCAACCTGCAGAAACCATCATAAAGCTACTACATCTGGATTAGAACAAACCAGTTTTTTTAATATCAGTTTAGTCAAGTTTATTGTTTCTGCCCATGTTCAGGTACAGAAATGGTCATTTCAGAGATGACAGTATCTCAAACTAGCAACGTCAAAACAGAGCAACAATAAAATAAATACATGCACATCTATGCAAAACAAACAAACAAACGACGCAGTTACTGATCTGAAACATAGTTAACAATGTACATGAAAAAAAAAATCAACAGCTCGCACACTGCAAGTTTCCAACTTTACCAGTTGTTTTGCAAATGTTTCCAGCACTCGTGATCTTCATCAGACAATAACACAAATCAACGCCATCTGATATCACATGTTTCTGTTCCACCATAAGCTGTGCATTGTAACATGACAAAAATGCATTGAAAAATTCAAAAAGGAAGAAAACTCCAGCGCTATCTTATTAAAAAAAAATAGTTCCACATGTTTATTAAAGAGGAAAAAGAAAACTAGTGTAATTTAATACAAACAACTGAAACATACAGGATAAAAGCCAGGTGAACAAAATCAAGAGAAAATCCAGGTAACAGACCTGAGAAACACAGATATATGCACCGAAAACAGTATCCAGCACCATCATAGACAGCCATATAGCAACTAGAAGTAGACATAGTAGAAATACACAGAAAAAAAAGACATTGGTAAGGGAATACTAATAGAAATGATTAAGCAACAACTTTGATGACATTTAATTAACTGTTTAATAACTGTAAACACTGACCCACTCACAGTGACTGAAACAGGAGAGTGGGAGGTGTCAGAAATAGCATCATTACATTGTTCATTTATTACGCAAAGCAGCAGAACTGCACATTAAGCTTGACTGCAGGCACACTCACTTGTCCCCATGAAGCATACCTCTCTCGCTGCCTTTGTCTCTGTCGTTCTCTTTTTTTTCCTCTCTTTCTCCATTTCGCTCTCTCGCTCTCTTACTTTCACTCGTTGTCTCTCTCTCTTCCTCTCTTTCTCGCTCTTTACAAGCCAATCCAAAATCTTCATCACCTCATCATGACGAGAGCAGATGTTCTCCTGGAGCTTCCTGAAGGGGGCCACCAGCTTGTGTTTCTTTAACCCTTTAAAGCTGGTTGGAGCGGACACGCTCCATTTTGCGTAACTATTTTTAAATCCCGGTAGCTCTGCAACCACGTGAGCTAGCGCAATAATTTTTTTTGCATATGAAACCGGAGGAGTTGTACTTACATCTTATACCATCAGCTTGTCTTCGGTCACAGTTTCCTTCCACATACAGCTTTGCAAAAACTGCATAAAAAGTGCTTGCAGCAACAAAAACATAATATTCCAGAAACATGCTTTGCCGATCCGATCAGCTGTTTGTAACACTTCCTACGTCCATCAGCGTGAACTATCACATGACCGCATGACCTGCCCGAAACCGGAAGTGACGTCATTTTCGCGGAAATGTAGTTTTTTACCATCAAGGCCTCATGAGCCTATACTGGTGTTTTTAAAAGTTATCTTTGACTTTATGACTTTCTGTGTCGTTTCTGGGATGCTTAGGACTCATATTGCACTGCTGGAAATAGTTTATTTTGATGCATATGCTGTTATTTTGCAAATTTGCATTATAATATTTATTTTTGTTTTTCCTGCAGTATATGAAAATTGGTGTATTTCAAAAAAAAAAAACTATGAAGACACTCAAAATAAATTTCCTGTGGTGGGAAACTATTTTGTGCAACTTTTTTGTATTTACAGTTTTGAGGGATAAGCCTCTTAAATTTCTCTAACTAGAAATATATGTTAAAAAAACAAAAACGATTTTCAATTTTTTTGTAGTTTATTTCACTTTTTTGCAATTTATGTAATTACTATGCACTTAATGCATACATATTATTAAAATTTGGGCTATAATGGTTGTATTGATGTATAGCAACTTGAAATGCTCCAAAAAATGGCTCCACAGCATGTAAAAATATACTATAAGCTCTGGCGGACTTGGTTCTATGGTAGGTCTTAAAGGGTTAATGGAGCTGCATCATAGTGAGGTTGGAGGTGTTTCGAACAGTAAGAGGCCGGACAAGATAAACAGGACTTGATGGCTTTCAGTTTCCTTCCAGTGCAGAAATCACAGGCCACATCTTCAGGTCCAGCATAGCAGTGATCAGCTGGAGCAGCTTGGAGTCCAGTCTTCTTCAGCTGCTCCACTAAAGCTGCTAACATGGTGTTTTTCTCCAGGACAGGCCTCGGTGTGAAAGTCTTCCTGCACTGAGGGCAGCTGTGGATTCCCATCTTCTTCTCTTCATTATCCCAGAAACCTTTAATACAGTTCCTGCAGTAGCTGTGTCCACAGGCTGTAGTCACCGGATCCTTCAGTAGATCCAAACAGATGGAACAAGAGAAGGTTTCTTGGTGCAGCTGAACTCCTTTCTGTGCCATTTCTCCTCTCAGTGTCAGTGACTGTGTGAGTTTCCACAGAAAAGAGAAACTAGTCCAAGCTCTGATCTAAATATCTGTTTCTGCAGTGAATGGCAACTTTCAGCTCTTAAAAATCACCACATGTTGGTTACACCCATCTTCCAAAGTGCAGATCTAAAGAGGGAACGACGAAACACGTGGACAGAGTCTGTCTATATGCTTTGTTTAAGAGCAGCAAGAAGAGGGAGGGTTATCAGGCTGTGATTAATTCCAGGAGCAGAAGCTGTTTGAAACAGATACTGTATTTAACCTCTTTTTCATATAGAAAACAACCTTTGACACGTTGGTCACGTGATGGTGTCAGACTGAGCGGAGGTCTTTCCTGAGCTCCCGCCGCCACTGAGCATATCCTGCTTTATTATCGATACGTTCTGTACAACCTTGAGGGATAAAAACTTTAAACAAGAGTCTGTTAAAAGCTCCTACAAGAGCTGCAAAATCTGCATCCAACAAATCTCCTGAAGAATCAGAAGCGAAAGAGGGTATGTCGACGAGCACAGCTACCACTCCAAGTACACCTGTGGACACCGACGCGCTCGCTGCGGAAATATCAAAGACGGTCGTGGACAAAATATCTACTATGATGGAGAATAAATTCGACGAGCTCTCATTATCACTAAAAAGTATATCGGCACAACTGGAATTAAATTCTCAACAGATCTCTGACACGGAGAATCGCATTTCAACTGCAGAAGACTCGCTGTCAAGTATGGAAACTAGACTGGCTGATATGGAGACTAAAGTGAATACTCTTATGGAAAAATGTCTAGACTTGGAGGGCCGGAGCTGAAGAGACAACATTGTAATTCTGAACTTAAAGGAAGGCACTGAAGGTCGTGAACCGGTAAAATTCCTCGAAGGCTGGCTACCGACTTTGTTGAGTATTCAAACTAAACAGGGGAAAATCTAAATCGACAGAGCCCATTGGTCCATTGGATTATCAAGATCTAATCGCCCTCGTGCAATGATTATTAAGGTGCATAATCCGGTAGACAAGATTAGGATCCTCACTGCAGCTAAAGATAATGGCCCCCTGACTTATGATGGACAGATCATTCATATTCGACAAGATTTGGCAACAGGAGTAAAAGAGATGCGACGTGCGTTTAACGGAGTGTGCCAAAAACTTATCCAGAAAAATATGCGCTTTTATATGCGCTATCCTGCTACACTTAACTTTTCTCACGGAGGAAACAATTACTCCTTCCGTAAATCTGACGATGCTCTTGCTTTTTTGAACAATTTGAGTTAAATTGAACACCGACAGCAATTGATTGAATATGATTAGCTCTATTACAGCACTTAAATATTATACATACTCTTAATTTAAGGATACCCAGTCCATGTTAAGGTATATTGGAACTGGAAGTTGTACACTTATTAAGGAATGATTTAACTGTCCCGTCCCTTCTTATTTGTTTTTTCTTACAAGCTTTATAAAGCAAAACATGTTTAACTCAGAAATATAAATGAGGTTCGCTCGGTGGCATGTGGGAGTTTGGAGAGGAAGTTTTGTTTCTTTTTTTTCCCCTTTTTGCCTCTCTGTCAGTGACTTTCGCTCGGTTTCACGAGACCAAGTTTTCTTTTTTGATGGATCGTAGGATCGTTTTTTTGGGGGGAGGGAAGGGGGATTTTAGGGGGTTGTTTTTTTTCTTTTTCTTTTTTTATCATTAATATGCGTGGTTATTGTTTCTGTTGTTTATTTATTTATTTATTTATTTTTTCATGTTTGTCTCTATATAATGTATCTAAAATTACCCGCATTCCCTTCTATGGAAACATCTGTTTGCTTAATTGCAGTAGCGCACTCCGAGAAATGGTTTCCCACACATCATGTTATAATAGAGGGGGGAAAGAAACTATAACAAAAGACACTGAGCTGATATGACTGACCTTAAAATAATTTCTTTAAATGTTAAAGGGCTGAATAATGTTGTTAAAAGACAAAAACTTCTTTCATTCTTGAAAAAGGAAAAAACACAAATTGCCTTACTTTCAGAAACTCATTTAAATGATTTGGAACACTCAAAACTAAAAAGAAATTGGGTTGGCCAAGTTTTTTACTCATCATATAACACAAAAAGCAGAGGAGTAGCCATCCTTATCCATAGCAATTTGCCTCTAACCACAGAAAAAGTCATAAAAGATAAGGAAGGACGCTACATTCTTATATCTGGTTTCTTATTTAGAGAATCTGTTTCTATAGGATGTGTTTATGGTCCAAATTCAGAAGATGTCTCTTTTTTTCCCCCCAATCTCTTAACCCATGTTTCAGCCATAGCTTCCCCATATTTGGTGTTGGGAGGTGATTTTAATTGTGTTCCTGATCCTAGGGTTGATAAATCTCCACCAGGGAGTGAATTGTCGCCAAGAAGCACTAGATTGAAAGAGTTCTGTTCTGATCTAGAAATTTTTGATTCCTGGCGAGTAGCTCACCCCACAGATAGGGACTTCACCTTTTTTTCTTGCCCCCACCAGAGTTTCTCAAGAATAGATTTGTTCCTGTCATCCAGGACGGTGTTGGATAGGATGGAAGAGTGCTCAATAAGGTCTTGTCCATTATCTGATCATTCAGTAGTAAGTATAAATATTCACCCACCTTATTTTGAGCCAAATTCCCGCCGATGGAGGATGAATCCTCAGTTATTGAGTAACCCCTTATTTATTGAGTATATCACTAAAGAGTGGAATGTTTTTATGACCACTAATAAAACGGAAGATGTAAGCCCATCTTTATTGTGGGAAACTGCTAAAGCCTATCTTAGGGGTAGTATTATCTCATACACTATACACTGAAAAAAAAGTTCTTTCAATTTACTTGATTTTATTGTGTACATCGGTCCCACATAATATGAATAAGTATGACTGACTTAATTTTCCACTTTCCCTCAAGTAATTAATGCTTGTCAGATCAAAGTATTTTATTTACATCAGATTACTTTAAAAAATCATGTTTGATGTACTAATATTAATCTATTATCATAATATCAATGTATTGCATAATGTCAATATATTTTAATGTTTAACACCAACTTATTTTTATTTGCCAGTGGTACACAATGATATTATGTAATGTAAACACATTGCAATTATGTTCCTGCAACACAAATTATGGCTTTAAATCCTACTTAATTTTTTCAATTGAAATATTAACTGATTATTATTGACAAAAAAGGCAAAGACTGTGAGTGTTACTGAACAATTCACCTTTATTAAACTGTAACAGCAGTGAAAGCAGCAATTCTGCCATGAACAAGTCCAAAATCGCATCCATATAAACTTGTTAACACATTTTTAAAGATGCAGAAATAACTAAAAGAAAAAGTTAGTTTGAGAATATATTTGCAAATATTTCACAAAAAACTGACCTTAGCAGCAAATAAAAGAAAGTGCTTATAGATGATCCTGTCATCTCTTACATATAACATTTGTATTAATTACACAATTGAAAATGTAAACTAAATTAAGACTACCTGAAAAAAAGCAACACGCTTTTATGAATAAACAGATTTACACAAATATAACTTGTGTTATTTGACAACAGTTTCAGCTTCTGTACATGTATTTACCTGTACAAGATTTCAATTAAGTTGAGCCTTAAATGACATTGTTACATAACTAATACCAAACACCTACATGAATTTTAATCTTCATTTTACACATGTAAGCAGGACATTAAGGTTGACTTAGAACATATTGCTAAAAATCGTTAGTAAAAATTTCTTACAACATGATACCAAAAGGAAAAATCATCCTGCATTGCAGTCACATGAGGGGAAAACAATAAAAACATAAGCAGTATAACGTTACTGAACACAAAATGAAAAACTGCAAAGAATTGCAGAAGTGCAGTCTTTGACTTTTCAATGAAACAGATGTTTTTGAAAGCAAGAACTTTAGAGAGTTTAGCTCCATCCAGTTCCATGAAAACCTTCTGGAAAACGCCAAAGTTGTAGCGAAGGTCCGCAGGGTAGGCAAGGTTTAATGCATACATGAGTCCAAATAGCATTATCACAGCAAATGCTACATTATCCAAAGTCTTCGCCACCCTGATGCCTGCAAGGACAACTCTTGTTCATCTGCTGAAGCTTGCTCTTTAAGAAGATAAATTTAAACAGTGGTGTCTTCAACAGTCTCACTGATGGCATGTTCTTCCATGCCCTGTAAAAAAGAAGCCATGTTAGTCATTTCCAAGTAAGTAATATGACACACTGTGGAAAGTCCAAAAAAAAAAAAAAAAAAGACAAGTACATACCACATACTCCTGGATAAGCATGCCAGGGTCTTCACCCATGTAGATACACACTCCCTTGACACACTCAGCATCAACATCTTCACACTGAAATGAAATGTATGTAATTAGCATCTTCATTCAGCCCTTGTCCTTCATTTAAGTTTTAATAGTGTACTTTACATGAATGTTTTTAAAGTAAAGGCACACAAATTAATAATAGGTTTACTGGCAATTAATAATAAGTTGACAAAGTGAAGGTTAAAAAAAACAAGCAGATGTAAAAATACAAAATGAGAGAATTTATCATGGGAAACATTTGAAATCTTCCACAATTATCAAATTTCATCCAAAGAGGATCATGTTAAGTGAATGTTGAGGCTTTATCACTTACATTATCCATTTATGCCACAATTCTTTTCAGTATTAGTCCAAGCTCTCCTCTTCTGTTGACCAACTTCACCAGGTTGTCCAAGTGGAGATCCAGCTGAGCCAGGAACTTTGTTTGAGGGGGGATGGTGGCAATTCTCTTAAACTCAGCGTTGATCTGAAAACATGAGCACAGAGGAATGAGCTTCAAAGTTTTAATACCTGGAAGAAGGCCTCAATCACTCATGCTGAAGAAATGGGCTGTCAAATAACAACTGTGCCTTAACCATTTTAGGCTAATACCACAAGAACACCGTGTATGAGGCAAACCTTACCCCATGGAAATCAAATAGAGCAGGCCATCTTGCCATGAAAGCCTCCACCATTGGTGCATCACGAACAACTTCATGTCTTCTGTATGAAAAAGTCTTTTCCATCTTTAGTTTCACCAACTCTGTTACTCTTTTTTTATGTCCATGTGGTGGGCTTTGACATGTCAATAGCTTTAAGAGTCCCCTTGTCTGCTACTTCTGAAACTGAGGTAAGGTTAAGAAACCCATTCCCAAACAAGGAATCCATAAACTGAAGTCTGAAACTGCCCTGAAGACAACACTGTCTCTTGACTTCAACGATGAGATCCTCAGTTGATTCAGGCGCTCCAGAGAGTGAGCCTTCGACAGGTTCCGTCAGCCAAAACAGTCTTTAGGACCATAGGACTCCCCATAGGACTCTGTAGGCAACAAAGAATTACATATCAGACATTCAGAAAGAATCATTTCAGTTTAGTTTCATAAAGCTATCCATACCCAATACTCAAAGTTATAAAGATCAGACATAAAAAAGAAGAATTTATCTAATGAAATACATGCGACTGAACCTATTACACTTACATGAACACCTTTTATTTCTATATGCCATTTTAAAGTCACAATGTGGACTGATCCAATCTCATAGTCAACCAATGGATAAGTATCAAGGAGTTCACAGAGTGAAGCGAGAGTGAATATTCTTGTGGATACTGGGCGGAGCTCAAAAGCTCTGTCGTGCTCTCTGTACCAGCCACCAAGCTCTCTGACAATGTAGAATATGCTGTGGTACAATGCAGATATGGTTTTTCAGTATTCTGGCAATCCACCTGCTGCCCTTTGGGCCAGTACCATTCCATTTCTATAAGTTATGCCCTTTAATGTCACACACTGTGCAAGGTTGACCTCTAGAATGTCAGGGAATATGTACCTAATGACTTAAGCTATCTCCTCCTTAAGCAAATCCACTAGAAAGGCCGATACAGCTGAGCCCTCTAATTCAGACTTGCCAAGAGATGGGGAGTTTAGATGGTAATCTATCATCATCTGATGTTTTGACTTCTGTAATCATAAAGGTAAAAATTCCACCATCACAAAAAACATTAATTTTAATTGAAAAAAGGTATTCCAGTCCAGAAGAGCATCAATGGTTTCTTTAAAGTACCAATCTTTCTCTCATTTATACATAATGTTTTGAGAAGCAGCTCACACATGTTCTACACAAAGTAGAAAAAAAGAGGGGGGAAAGGGTCCTAATTTGTTTTGGGCCGATGTTAGAAAATTCACAATACATCACTTAATAAGACATAGTCTGTTGAACAAACTTATCTCCTTGTAGATATCTGCTGTATTATTTGGGCATGACCGATAGAATAGTCAAGTAAGTGACACTTCACCTAAAACAATGACTAAATGGAAAAATGATTTGGCATTTATGGGCACAGGTTCTCAAACCCACGTCTAAGGTGGCAGGATGCTTATTATAACTTGAGTGCATGTCATCAGCAAGAATTAAGGTATGGCACTGTGGCCCTCCCAGCTTCTGAAACTCTGACGGTTACAGCCAGACTAATTAGCCAATGTAGCCATAGCTAGCACGAGTAACACAAACACTATTGCTCTCTCAGTGACGTTTTAACTTGCTAAGCCATCAAAAATGTCAGTGCTCTCTGTCACATGCATAAATTCCATATCTGACCGACAACAGCTGCTTTCTCCCGACTATGTGCAATTTGTTAATATTTTTCAGCTTTAGCCACAAAGCTAATACCAACTTTAGCTAGCACTGTAAAAACAACATGTAGATGCATTACAGATTACGTTTCATATAGCATGCACTACAGCAATTCTGTGAAAATGTACCCAACTAAAACAAATGTATTTAAATTACTTACCTTCTCACTATGCCTGACTCAGTGCCAAAGGTTGCATGTGGCTGAACAGTCTTCCAGAATCTGACGGTCAATTGCGCTCACCTTAAATTATGTTGTCTTATTGGATAAGGTAGGTCTTATTATCCAATCATATTTAGTTGTTGTCTTTGAATATATTGCATCATTTCCGGTTGTGGTTAAACATGATTACAATGGTTTTAGTATTCTAATTTAGTCACTTTAAATCAATGCAAGAAAAATGAGTAGTCTCAGTATTGTTTATAATCAAGTAAATGGTACTTTATTTAATCATGTAAATAAGAGAAACATGAGAGGCTTGTGTAGCATTAACTAAATTCATTTGTGCAAATTCAAAAGCCTGCCAATTCCCATTTTTTCAGTGTAGCGCAGAAAAAGGCGTCAATGAAAGAACAACTCGATTTAGAGCACATAATACAAAAACTAGAAGTGCAGTTTAAAATCTCCAGGTCCAAAACTATACTTAAGAAGTTAGAAGCAGCCCGCTCAGCTTTAAATCAATTACTGACTAAAAGAGCAAAGGCAGCAATTTTCTTTGCTAAGCATAAATTATATGAATCTGGGAACAAACCTGGCCGTCTCTTAGCAAAAATAGCAAAAGGCAGGACAGATACAAACGTTATACCATCACTGTTTGATAATAAACATGTTAAGCATTATAAAACAACGGATATTAATCGAATTATGAAGCAGTTTTATATACACTTATACTCATCAGAGTGTAGTAATACAGATGTGGGAATTTCTAGAGAAGGTGCCTGTTGTATCGTTATCAGAAAGTCACAGAAAAGAGTTAAATAACCCTGTGACAGAGGAGGTAGTGCGACTTGCTATTCAAATCAAATCAAATCAAATCAAATCACTTTTATTGTCACATCACATGTGCAGGTACATTGGTACAGCACATGTGAGTGAAATTCTTGTGTGCGAGCTTCACAAGCAACAGAGTTGTGCAACTCCCTTAAAGGCGGAAAAGCACCAGGGCCTGATGGTTTCTGCCCAGAGCTTTATAAAAAACTAAGTCACCTTCTTGTAGGACCATTGACTGATATGTTTTTAGACTCTTTTAAGAATGAACAGTTGCCCCCAACACTCAGACTGGCTAATATTTTGTTAATTCTAAAGAAAAGTAAATCTCCAGATAGGTGTGAATCATACAGACTGATCAGTCTCATTAATGTCGATGCTAAATTACTCTCCAAGCTATTAGTAAGGAGGCTTGAGGGCATTCTCCCACTGCTCATAAACCCTGATCAAACAGGCTTTATCCAAAATCGTTTCTCATCTACAAATATTAGACGACTATTAAATATTGTGGCAGACCACAGGCAGTAAGGATGGGCGGACATGTCTCAGCCTCCACCACTCTCAGCACTGGAGCCCCCCAGGGGTGTGTTCTGAGCCCCCTGCTGTACTCTTTGTACACATATGACTGTGTGGCCACTACCAGCTCCACCACCATCATCAAGTTTGCTGACGACACCGTCGTGGTGGGCCTGATCTCTGATAACAACGAGACGGCCTACCTGAAGGAGATTAGGAATCTGGAGAACTGGTGCCAGAGGAACAACCTCCTTCTAAACGTCAGTAAGACAAAGGAGCTGATAGTGGACTTCAGCACTAAGCAGGAGAGGAACTACCAGACCCCTGTCATCAACGAGTGCCCAGTGGAGAGAGTGGACAGCTTCAAATACCTCGGAGTTCACATCACGCAGGACCTGTCATGGTCCTGTCACATCAACACCGTGGTGAAAAAGGCCCGTCAGCATCTCTACCACCTCAGACGCTTGAGAGACTTCCAACTGCCCTCCAAGGTGCTCAGGAACTTTTACTCCTGCACCATAGAGAGCATCCTGACGGGAAACATCTTAACCTGGTTCGGGAACAGCACCATGCAGGACAGACGAGCTCTACAGAGGGTTGTGCGGTCAGCTGAGCGCACCATCCGCTCCGAGCTCCCTGACCTGCACTCAATCTACAGCAGGCGGTGCTGGACCAAGGCCAGGAAGATCGTGAAGGACCTCAGCCATCCCAACAACAGACTGTTCTCTCTGTTGAGGTCAGGAAAGCGATTCCGCTCCCTGAAGACCAACACAGAGAGACTGAGGAGGAGCTTCTTCCCGCAGGCGATACGGTCTCTCAATCACACCACCACACAGTACTGACCCACACATACAGTTCTTACACGCACTGGACATTCTGGACATTGTTTTCACTTCATTACTTAAATCACGCTGCTGTTATTGTGTATATGCTGCTGTTATTGTGTATATATTTATTTATATTTCTTCATACATTCTTATATAGTTCTATATTGTGTATTTTGTTGTACAGTTATTTTATTTTCAACTTTAATTTATATATTTTATCTTATTCTCCCAGTTAAATTTACCCTTCATTCTAATTTGTGTTGTACAGTTATTTCATTTTTAACCTTAATTTATATTTTATTCCTTCCTAGTTAAATTTACCCTTTTTAATTTTTCATATTTATTTCCTATCTTATTCATAGCCTTTTCCTTTTTTGTTTTCTTTAGGTCACGAGCAGTTGTCCAAGCATTTCACTACATATCGTACTGTGTATGACTGTGTACGTGACAAATAAAATTTGAATTTGAATTTATACAATACTCGAATCAGACAAATCATAAAGCCTATGTTATATCTTTAGATGCCGAAAAGGCATTTGACAGAATCGAGTGGACATATCTATTTAGTGTATTAGAGAGATTTGGCTTAGGCGAGGGTTTTATTGCATGGATTAAAACTATCTACAAACTTCCAGAAGCTTGTGTCATAACTAATGGTGTACAATCATCAACGTTTCCATTGCAAAGAGGTACGAGGCAAGGCTGTCCCCTGTCCCCTCTCCTCTTTGCATTAGCACTTGAACCTCTAGCTGAGGCTATTCGCCAGCACCAAGATGTACATGGTATAACAGTGGGTGGAACAAATCATAAGATAGCATTGTACGCTGACGATATTCTGCTGTTCTTATCAAAACCAGAACAATCAATACCAGCTATTACGTCTACCATACATGAGTTCAGCTCATTCTCTGGTTACAGAATTAATTTTGGGAAATCAGAAGTTATGCCGCTGGGTGATCAGATTAACTCTTTGCCAGATATCTCTAATCCCTTTCAATGGTCCCCCAGCGGTTTTACATACCTTGGGCTAAACATTCCACCAGTTCTTAAAGATTTATGGAAACTGAACTTATCACCAGTTATAATAAAAATCAAAAAAGATTTAGATAGATGGCAAAAACTGTCGCTTTCTCTTATGGGGCGTGTGAACTTAATCAAAATGAGTATTCTCCCCGCGTTTATTATATCCCCTACAAATGCTACCTTTATTGATCACTCAGAAAGTTTCTTGTGATATAGAAAAAGCTTTTTCAAAATTTTTCTGGCGTGGCAAGAAACCTACATTAAGGATTGGAACTCTACAACTGCCTATAGATAGGGGAGGTTTAGGCTTACCAAATTTAATTTTTTATAATTGGGCATGTCATAGCCATGTCTTATGGGAGTGGCTACATGCTTATCTAAATTCTCACTCTCACCTAGACTCTTGGTCCACTTTACCTTATTCCCTTTGGAGCTTAGCTGTCTGTGACAAAAAAACAATATTAAAAATAGGGATTAAGAATAACCCAATCATTTATAATACAATAAGGGTCTGGGGGGAAATGCGTAAAAGGTTGGGTAGAGAAGATTGCACTTCATTCTTGACTCCTTTACTGAGAAACAAAGATTTTGTTCCAGGAATGTCTTGCAGTATGTTCGATAAGTGGCACAAAAAGGGATTAAGGGTAATTGGCGATTTGTATCAAAACTGATGAACTTTGAGCAATTGCAGTCAAATTTTAATATTCCTAGAGACCATTTTTTGGCTTTCTCCAGGTTCGTAACTTCGTTCATTCTAGAATTCCACAGTCTTCAGAAATAGTTATATATGATGATATTGAGACATTTCTTATTACCGGTAAGCGAAAAGACAGAACTCATTTTATCTCAGCCTTTAATTCTCTCCTATATACTCTCAGTAGCAACAGATTGAGTGCTATTCATAAATGGGAGAGAGATCTTAATAATCAATATACCGAAGAGGAGTGGAAAGGAGCCATTAACATGAGTAGTTCCACTTTTACTTGTAACCGCTTGCGAGAAACCCAATACAAAATCATACATCGCCTTTATATAGCTCCTAATGTCTTGCATAAGGTTGCACCTCATATTTCCCATCTTTGTAGTAAATGTCGAAAAGAAACTGGCACTTTTTTTCATTACTTTTGGGAATGTAAATTAATCAAAAGATTTTGGAGCTTCATTTCTCAAGAACTAAGTGATATTTTTAACAACCTGATTCAAAGGGACCCCGGGTATTTTCTTCTTGGCCTGCCCTCAAAAGAAGTAACATTGAATCACTTGCAGCGCAAATTATGTGACAAACTATTGCTGGTAGCTAGGAAATGTATTCTCATTAATTGGGTTAAGGATAAACCTCCCTCTGTGACGTTGTGGTACAGAGAATTATTTAAAGTTATTCCTCACGAAAGAACTGCTGCTATTTTAGGAGGAAATGAGGGTCTCTTTCTCAATGTTTGGTCCCCTTTGCTTTCTTATTTGCCAAATGATTTGTCCCAACTGTTGAGGGGGGGTGGTTGCGATTAAGATTAAGATGTTCTCAGTTCTCAGTGTAAAGGACAACAATTCATTCTTGGAGTTTATCTTTTTCTCTTTCTATATCTGTGGGTAATTGAGTGAAAATATGTTTTTGTGTGTGTGTGTGTGTGTTTGTGTGTGTTTTTTTGTTTTTTCTTTTTTTTTTTTTCCTGTTTGGTTGCTATGTTTTATGCTATTCTTGATAATGAATAAAAATTGTATATCTAAGAAAACAACCTTTAAAAACATTGCACTGCCCAATAAGTAAACTGTTTTTAAAGAAGAGTTCACTAAATCAGCCTTTTCAACTACAGCAACACATGCAAATAAAATTGACTTCTGAAACTGGCAAACTGGTGAAACTCCAACAATATTTTCAACCACTGCAACTAACAACATTAAACAAAACAACTGCTGGAGCTAACCCCTGCACGGCTTTTTTAACATCTAGAAGTACACATGCCAACTCATACTATTTCATTTACAGAACTAAAATTAGTTTGTTGTGTACAGAGAATCTTTGAGCTTGACTCAATGGTTAGGCCTCATAAATACCTCTTCGTGGATGAAGCTGTATTCAGTCTAGCAAAAAGCAGAAGAAGAGGTTGCAACATGTGTTTTCTTTTTTGATCCCGGGACTTCCAGGTTATACTCGGCAAAGATGTTTCTGTACACTATGCCGGCCACTTGGTTATGGTGTTATTTATTTATTTAGGACAGTGCATGTTAACCCTTTAGAGCCGATCGGAGCGGGAACGCTCTGTTATGCGTAACTATTTTTAAATCCCAGTAGCACTGCAACCACTTAAGCTAGCGCAAAATTTTTTTTGCATATGAAACCGGAGGAGTTGTACTTACATCTTATGCCATCAGCTTGTCCTAGGTCACGGTTTCCTTCCACATAAAGCTTTGCAAAAACTGCATAAAAAGCGCTTGCAGGAACAAAAACATAATATTCCAGAAACACGCTTTACCGATCCGATCAGCTGTTCATAACACTTCCTACGTTGGAATAGACGTCAGCACGAACTTTTGCATTTCCGCCATTACCTGCCCGAAACCGGAAGTGACGTCATTTTCGCGGAAATGTAGTCTTTTTTGCGATCAGGGCCTATACTGCTCTTTTTAAAAGTTATCTTTGACTTTATGACTTTCTGTGTCGTTTCTGGGATGCTTAGGACTCATATTGCACTGCTGGAAATAGTTTATTTTGATGCATATGCTGCTTTTTTGCAAATTTGCAGTATAATATTTATTTTCGTTTTTCCTGCAGTGTATAAAAATTGGTGTATTTCAAAAATAAAACTATGAAGACACTCAAAATAAATTTCCTGTGGTGGGAAACTATTTTGTGCAACTTTTTTGTATTTACCATTTTGAGGGATAAGCCTCTTAAATTTCTCTAACTACAAATATATGTTAAAAAAGCAAAAACGATTTTCAATTTTTTTGTAGTTTATTGCACTTTTTTGCAATTTATGTAATTACTATGCACTTAATGAATACATATTATTAAAATCTGGGCTATAATGGTTGTATTGATGTATAGCAACTTGAAATGCTCCCAAAAATGGCTCCACAGCATGTAAAAATATAATATAAGCTCTGGCGGACTTGGTTCTATGGTAGGTCTTAAAGGGTTAATGAACATAAATGTAAAAAAAAAAAAATTACATGAATGTAAACATACCAGATTATAGCCAAGGGCTAATTTCCATCTGTTGTCCTTAAGCATAAAAATAGACATAATAATTCATAAAAATTCATCATTCATTCATAATAAAAACTCCATCACCAAACTTACACATACACACCATTCTGTTCCCAAATAAAACATTAAAACTATACAACTCATACATGATCACACACTTGATTTGTCCATAACCAGTTTTTAACCTTTGCCTTAAACAAATTGAGTGTCGAGCATTCTCTAATGGATTGAGGAAGACTGTTCCACAGATGGCCACCCTGGACAGAGAGGACGTTCTGCCCAAATGCTGTCCGTCTGTGGGGTATAAACAAGTCTCCTCGGATTGTAGCTCGAGTGGTCCTGTCTGAGCTTTCTTTATGCCTAATGAACTGCTTTAGTGGTGGTGGAGCAAGGGAGTGTAAGACTTTATATATTAAACTCACTCTTTTAAGTTTCACTAAGTTATTGAAGTTCAGTAATTTATGTTTTTTTAAACACATGACAGTGGTGGTGGGAAGTCGGTTTTTTGTCAAGTAGTTTTAAACTTCTTTTATAAATGTTTTCAATAGTTTTAAGTGTTGTTGGACAAGCAAGTGACCAGGACGTCAAACAATAGTCCATATGAGAGATGATCATTGAGTAAAAATAAGTTTTTGCAACATTCATATTTAAATTATTACATATATGATTAAAATTTCGATTATTAAATTTAAGTACCTGGGACACTTTATTTATGTGACTCTTGAAGGATAATGTTGGGTCTAGAATGACCCCAAGATATTTAAATTCTGGAGCTAATTCAAGCTCTACTCCATCCAGGAATATGTTTGACTGCTTCAAGTTTAAGGGGCGTTTTGAAAAATACATACCGACAGTTTTTGAGGTGTTCAACATTAGGCATGAGTCCTCCAGCCAGCTATGCATTAATGCTAAAGCAGCTGTAAGATCTTTTGCCACCTGCTGGACACTATTTGCTTGCGTATATATAACTGCATCATCTGCATACATTTGAGTAAATATATTTGGACAGACTTCAGGTAAGTTATTGATAAAAAGAGAGAACAATAAGGGCCCAAGAACAGATCCTTGAGGAACCCCTGTATCACAGTCTAAATATGGAGATTTAACCCCATCCAACACCACACGCTGTTTCCTGTGTGAGAGATATGAAGCAAACCACTGAAGAGCCTGACTGGAGATATTAAACCGAGTCAATCTGGACAACAATATCTGATGGTTTACAGAGTCGAAAGCCTTCCTCAGATCTAAAAATACAGCTCCAACACAGGGACTCTTGTCCAGCAAGCTCTTCAAGTTCTCCACTAACATACACAGGGCAGTATCTGTGGAGTGATGTGCCCGAAAGCCAAACTGCAATGGATGTAATGAGGGTTGGGTGTTTTCTAGGTGAGCAGTGAAGAGTTTAACCACCCACTTCTCAGCTATTTTAGATACGACCGGGAGTATGCTTATGGGGCGATAATTAGCCATATCAGTCTTCACACCTGCTCTGAATATTGGTGTAACTGCAGCAATTTTCCAATCTGTTGGAACAATGGAGTGTTTGAAAGACATATTCAAAACATGAGTTGTTGGACGTACGAGCAGATCCATATGTTCCTTTAGGAAGTTTGTGTTAATACCATATACATCAAGTGCTTTTGATTGTTTTAAACCTGTAATTAGTTTAGCAACTTCAGTGTCTGAAATATGAGTGATGGTGAACAAATTTTGACCAACATCATTCACATTATCAGAGCATACGACTGAGTCAAAGCTCTGACTGATCTCCTTAACAGATTAAATAAAGAAAGTGTTTAAGTTACTGGCAATAGATAGAGGCTCTCTAACAATAGAGTTATTTACATAAAGTTCAATTGTGTTTTTACTTTTGTTTGAATGACGGCCAAGTAATTTATTTAAGTGTTGCCAGATAATTTTACCATTACCTTTGGCTCTTTCAATTATATTTATAAAACTTTTTGCTTTGGCCTGTCTCAAACTTCTTGTTACTTTATTCCGCATTGAAGTAAATCTCTGTCTATCCAGAGTTAGACCTGTTTTCAGGAACTGCTTTAGTAATTGATCTCTTGTTTTCATTAAATTCTTGCACTCTTTGTTTAACCAGGGCAAATTAGATGTTATCTTTATTTTTTGTCAACCTCTAATGGAGTATGTTGATATAACATCCTTGACAATGTCAGTGAAGTGACTGCTGCAGAATTGTGGATCATCACTACACAATAAAGGCTCCCAGTTAACTAATGCTAATGCTTCTGCCACATTTTGTCGCTGACTTCTTGGTATGAATTCATAAAAGGATCTCCTATTAGATGAACTTTGAAAGTCATTCTTAACCCGTGATTTTATAAGTTTTCTAGAAAATAATATAAAATTGTGGTTTGAAATACCAGTGATAAAATTATAAGATTTAATAATTCGCTCGGGCTTATTACTGAAAACCAGATCTATTTTAGTTTTAGAGTGTCTTGTTATTCTTGTGGGTTGTTCAATGTGTTGAGTAAAGTTCAAAGTCTCCATTATGTCCTTGAGTGTTTTTCTGTCCTTTTCACAGTCCCAGTTGACATTAAAATCTCCCATTACAATTATTTCATTAGACTTATTATTTATAGCATGATATTTAAGTAATATCTGTAGTTGTTCATAAAAAATATTCTTTGCTGAAGGAGGGCGATATAAACAGATCAACGTAAATGACATTTCTGGGGAAAGAGTGATTTTAACAGAAATATGTTCTATTTCGACATCTATTGGTGAACTAAGTAAAGAGCAATCCAGGTGTTTTTTTTTTACATACACAAGTATTCCTCCCCCTCTTGTTCCAATTCTATCCCTTCTGAATACTGTGTACTCTGGAAAGACAACCGCAGACTCAGGAGAAGAACTTGTGAGCCAAGATTCAGAGATACCCAAAATAGAAATATTGGAATTGCTTAGAATATGTTCCAGTTGCTCATGCTTTGGTAACATACTGCGAATGTTAATGTGTCCACATAGAAGCCCCTTTGGTTTATTTTTAGTGTCCCAGATTACTTTAGCCTGATTAAATGTCTTGCAGATCTTTGTTCCTCTGTAAATTTTAATAGCAGGATTTCTTGTCCTTTTGTTGACAATACTATGAGCATTTAATGATGAGAAACCCTTTACCGGAGACTGTAGTTTGGGTACAGCAGGTGGGGGCCCAGGCAGCTGAGATGGGGGCCCAGGCAGCTGAGATGGGGGCCCAGGCAGCCGAGGTGGAGGTCCGAGCAGCTGAGGTGGAAGCCCAGGCAGCTGAAGTGTAGGCCTAGGCAGCTGAGGTGGAGGCCCAGGGAGCCGAGGTGGAGGCCCGAGCAACTGAGGTGAAAGCCCAGCTAGCTGAAATGGAGGCCCAGGCAGCTGAGGTGGAGGCCCAGGCAGCTGAGGTGGATGCCCAGGCAGCTGAGGTGGAGGCCCAGGCAGCTGAGGTGGATGCCCAGGCAGCTGAAATGGAGGCCCAGGCAGGCCTAGGCTAACTAGGCTAATTAGTTGTAGCCAGTCCAAATCACTGATGTTTGAATTAGGTCCAGGATTTAGTTCTATATCACCAGCCAAAAGTAGCATCAGAACAAGTTTCAGAATCTCCAGCGACAGTTGTGGTATATCTGATTGTTCATGTTTACCTGGGGGTGGTCTGGCATGACCAAAATCCAAGAATCTTGTGAACAAAAGATGTTGACTCCATTTGGCTGGGAAAGTGGTATAATTATCCAGCTTTCTTGGACATGTCGAACTCCACAGAAGATAAAAATGTATAAAAACAAAAAGACAAGTTGATGTCAAGATCCAGGGGTTTTTAGATGGTTTTTTAGGTGGGTTTTTTGGCAAACAAACAGGACCTGCTAAGCTGTGTGTCTGCACCCTAGCAGCCATCTTGTTGTTATCTCAGCTATCATACATGGTGTTTCATGTATGCCTTCCCTGCTAGCATCGTGCCTCTTGCTGTTATGTGCTGGATTGTCTCAGGGGCATCTTTACACAGCCTGCACCTGGGGTCTTGCCTGGTGTGATAGACCCCAGCCTCTATGGATCTTGTGCTCAGTGCTTGTTCCTGTGCTGCCATGATTAGTGCCTCTGTGCTGTCTTTCAGTCCAGCTTTGTCCAGCCACTGGTGGGATTTCTGGATGTCAGCCACCTCCTCTATCTGCCGGTGGTACATACCATACCAACCTTCCATGATGGTTCCTCGCCTTCCTCCTCTTTCTTGGGTTTCTGCTGCCTGAGGTATTCACTGAGCACGCTGTCAGTTGGGGCGATCTTCCTGATGTATTCATGGTTGTTCGTTGTCTCATCCTAGACCAGGGGTCAGCAACCTTTAACACCCAAAGAGCCACTTTGGCAAAAATACTTTTTGACATCTAAAATGAAGATAACACTGTATATATATTGTTGTTGTTTTTTTACCTTTATGCTTTGTGTGAACAACTAAAATAAGTCAGTAAGTAAGTAAAGTTTATTTATTAAGCGCTTTTCACAGACAGGCAGTCACAAAGTGCTGTACACAAATATTAAAATAAACAATAGAATCAATAGAAATTATACACAATTTAAAAGATCAAATGTAAAGAATATCAAATACGTAGATCAACAAAAAGCTTGTTTAAACAGAAAAGTTTTTAACTGCTTTTTAAAAGAATCCACAGAGCAACTAAGGTGTGCTTATGAAATCCATGAAGTGCTACAGAGAAAATTACATTTTATTTATGGAATTAACACATTTTGAACTCTTAAAGAAATATAACAAAAGGAAAGACACCCAGCTGAACTAAAATGATCCATGTAGCAAACAAAAACTGTTGTGAGCTGCCACCCTTATATCGCCTTTGGGCTTTTGGAGCCTTGACCTGACTTTTAAAAAGCAATTGGAAAAAAAGCACTATGCTGCTAAAAAAAAGAAAGAAAAATAGATATTTGCACAATTCTGCCTAAATATGTATTTTACCTGGTTAATGTGTGTGGCGGGCGTGGTTTGCAGTGCCGCTGCAGGGGAGGCGGACACACCTGAGCAGCACCCGCAATCACGCCTCGCCGCCTTAAAGTCTGCGCTCTCTCTGCTGTTGTCCTGTTGGGCTGTGAGCTGAAAATCTACAACCGGCTGTATGCGCACAGCAACCGTGTGTGAAAAGCGCTCAACAAAGAGATGCTGAAAAGCTGCGGGTCTGCCATGGTACAAAGTCACTTTCATCTTCACCCAGGACTGTAAGCTGTCATCTGTGAGGCGTGAGCAGTGTTTTTTTTTAAAACAGTTCACAGTGGAGAATAGCTGCTGACATAATGTGGATCCGAAGATCCATAATTGGCCTACCTGGGGTTGAAAGTCTTGATAAATGCACGGTGTTTTGGCAGGATGTACCGGCTTCCGCGAGTGTGACGCTTATTTTGAGCGATGAAAAATAATAAAATATAATTTTAATTTTATATTTCAATATCACAATAACTTTCCAATTTAGAACTACAAGATAAAAAAAGAACTAAACACAAATAAAATACACTTCAGCTAAATACTTCTAATTTATTTTCCCAAACCACGCGGAGCCGCAGTATAAGGACAAAAGAGCCGCATGCGGCTCCGGAGCCGCAGGTTGCCGACCCCTGAGCTAGAGTCTCTCTGGTAGTTCAACAGCAGTGCAAGAGCACCATCTACTGGCATAATGAAATATATCCATGGTCTGGGAATGCATAACAATGTCAAAATAAGTCACAATAATAAACAAAAAATAAGCGGGTAATTGGTTTTCTTACAAAAATAAACATGTAGCTTTTTTCAACCTACTACACTTACCTCTCTTTGTTATCATTTGACTACATTTTTCCAGTCCGAACGACATTCTGATGTCATTGCTGTATATCCTGGTGGTGTGGATCAGTGAATCGATGTCTCGTTCACTCTTGGCATACAGCTTGATGTCATTCCTACAAAACTGCTCAAAGAAGTCCTGCCATTAATTAATTCTTTGATCTTAAATATGATCAACCTATCTCTAATGATCGGCTATGTACCACAGGCCTTCAAGCTGGCTGTAGTTAAACCTTTACTCAAAAAGCCATCTCTAGACCCAGCAGTCTTAGCTAATTATAGGCCAATCTCCAACCTTCCTTTCATATCAAAAATCCCTGAAAGAGTAGTTGTCAAACAGCTAACAGATCATCTGCAGAGGAATGGTTTATTTGAAGAGTTTCAGTCAGGTTTCAGAGCTCATCACAGCACAGAAACAGCTTTAGCGAAGGTTACAAATGATCTTCTTATGGCCTCTGACAGTGGACTCATCTCTGTGCTTGTCCTGCTAGACCTTAGTGCAGCGTTCGATACTGTTGACCATAATATCCTATTAGAGCGATTAGAGCATGCTGTAGGTATTACAGGTACTGTGCTGCAGTGGTTTGTATCATATCTATCTAATAGACTCCAATTTGTGCATGTAAATGGAGAGTCCTCTTCACACACTGAGGTTAATTATGGAGTTCCACAGGGTTCAGTGCTAGGACCAATTCTGTTTACATTATACATGCTTCCCTTAGGCAGCATCATTAGAAGACATAGCATACATTTTCACTGCTATGCTGATGACACCCAGCTCTATCTGTCCATGAAGCCAGATAACACACACCAATTAGTTAAACTGCAGGAATGTCTTAAAGACATAAAGACCTGGATGGCCGCTAACTTTCTGCTTCTTAATTCAGATAAAACTGAGGTTATTGTACTTGGCCCTGAAAATCTTAGAAATATGGTATCTAACCAGATTCTTACTCTGGATGGCATTACCTTGGCCTCCAGTAACGCTGTGAGGAACCTTGGAGTCATTTTTGACCAGGACATGTCCTTCAACGCACATATTAAACAAATATGTAAGACTGCGTTCTTCCATTTGCGCAACATCTCTAAAATTAGAAATATCCTGTCTCAGAGTGACGCTGAAAAACTAGTTCATGCTTTTATTACTTCCAGGCTGGACTACTGTAATTCATTATTATCAGGATGTCCAAAAAACTCGCTGAAAAGCCTTCAACTAATCCAAAATGCTGCAGCAAGAGTCCTGACAGGGACTAGAAAGAGAGAGCATATTTCTCCTGTTTTGGCTTCCCTTCATTGGCTTCCTGTTAAATCCAGAATTGAATTCAAAATCCTGCTCCTCACATACAAGGTTTTAAATAATCAGGCCCCATCTTATCTTAATGACCTTGTAGTACCATATCACCCTATTAGAGCGCTTCGCTCTCGCTCTGCAGGCCTACTTGTTGTTCCTAGAGTATTTAAAAGTAGAATGGGAGGGAGAGCCTTCAGTTTTCAGGCCCCTCTTCTGTGGAACCAGCTTCCAGTTTGGATTCGGGAGACAGACACTATCTCTACTTTTAAGATTAGGCTTAAAACTTTCCTTTTTGCTAAAGCATATAGTTAGGGCTGGACCAGGTGACCCTGAATTCTCCCTTAGTTATGCTGCAATAGATGTAGGCTGCCGGGGGATTCCCATGATGCATTGAGTTTTTCCTTTCCAGTCACCTTTCTCACTCACTATGTATTAATAGACCTCTCTGCATTGAATCATATCTGTTATTAACCTCTGTCTCTCTTCCACAGCATGTCTTTATCCTGTCTTCCTTCTCTCACCCCAACCGGTCGCAGCAGATGGCCGCCCCTCCCTGAGCCTGGTTCTGCCGGAGGTTTCTTCCTGTTAAAAGGGAGTTTTTCCTTCCCACTGTCGCCAAAGTGCTTGCTCATAGGGGGTCATATGATTGTTGGGTTTTTCTCTGTATCTATGAAGCGCCTTGAGGCGACTTTTGTTGTGATTTGGCGCTATATAAATAAAATTGAATTGAATTGAATTGAATCCGGGTGGCTGACAACTGCTCCATTTTGTAGTCGGTATCCATAGCCAGTCTTGTCACTGATCTCACTGAGGGGATTCAGGCCTATGCAGAACAGCAGTGGGGACAGAGCATCTTCTTGATAGCGACTTGCGCTATGGGCTTGAAGTTGGCCTCCAGTGCTGTACGCCACATCCCCATTGAGTTTCTGATGAAGGCTCTAAGGGTCCTGTTGATATTGTTTAGTTCCAGGCATTCCAGGATCCATGTGTGGGGGATTGGGTCATAGGCCTTCTTGTAATCAATCCAGGCAGAGCACTGGTTGGTCAGTCTTGCTGGTGTTTTGCACCTCTGGTATTTTTGCCCATCTCTTTCTTTGCCCCATACATGTATTGACCCATGTCCTTGTTCATCTTAGCCATTATGATGCCTGACAGGAGCTTCCATGTAGTGCTGAGGCAGGCTCATGGAGTGCAGTCAGCTTCTTCAGCCAGTCATATATGACTTACTGTCAAGCATTATAGTGTTATGGAATAAACATATATTCTTAGTGCTTATTTTCTCAGTATATTGTTTTATGTATTTTAATAAAACAGGCCTTTATAAACCAGGCCCAGAGGTGACAAAGAACTAGGTCGCAGGCTGACAGGAAACTGCATGCTTTTGCAGAGCATATGAGGTGCAGACAGAAAGTGAAACTAAGCAGAGTGTTTGAAACTTAGAGTGTGTGACGTGCTGCGGAAGTATATAAATAACCAGGCTAGGTGCTGCTGCTTTCAGACCTGAGCTGTGTGCTCAGTCTCCTTTTTTGGAAATGTAAAATAAAGATCATTTTTGAGTTAGACCACTTTGAGCCTTGAGTTTTTCTTTTCTGCCAAAAGAATGCAAAGAACCGAATTTAATAATAGTTATAGGTGGATGTAACTATTTACTAGGGGTGGGCGATATAAACGCTATACGATAGAAACAATAGAAATTTGGCCAACGATAGAGATTTTGACTATACCGCTCTATCGCGATAGCGCATGTTGATGATGTCATCAAGCTGTGCCTGTTTTGGTCGAAAGCATGGCAGCGGGTACCACCATTATCATCTGCAAATTATGCCGGGCGACAGTCATAGCAAAGAGATGAAGCACTTTTGAAATATGGGGAAAGCCAAAAACTGCGCTTCCTCCACTTCCGTAATATTGATTCATTAATGTTGAATTCTCTCGCAGCTGCTCTATTCCCATGTTGTTGCAGTATATTAATAACTTACCTCGTATTGTGGATGAATAATCTCAGTTGTTCTCCTGACTGAAGTTTGGCCCGTGTATAGCATCCTGCTATGCGATTGCATTTGTCCCTGACCACCAGAATCTCTCACGTTAACTTTTAATGAGTGGAAAAAGGTTTGCGTTCATCCTCCAGCTTCACTGTGCTAATGTTATGTTAACATAGCTGTGTCGCTAGCAATCACGTAGCACAACATTATATACCAGGTACTCCAACTTCAGTAACCCTGCAAACGCCACTGCTGTTTAGTTTTCTGTCTTCATTTATGTTGGAAGTGGTAGCAGAGCTGTATGTTTTAATTAGTTTCAAAAATCTCTCAGTCAGAACATGGTATGTCATGTTTAGGTGGAAACGAGCGAGCTAACTTTCTGTTAACTTGTAACTCCGTTGAATTTAATAAATTCTGTTTTCATGGATGCCTTGATTAAACTTAATTGTTACATCTGGTAAAGCAACAACGCTGATGATTTTATTAAAGATGAAAGAATTTAGACCGTTTTTAACTCTCAGTGTTCGTTTGACTTTGGGACCTGAAGCTGACGGAGTTTTGGACCCAGATTACTCCGCGAAGTTCCTCACTACGGCAGCCCGTAATGCTCTGACAATCCATCAAGCAGTGCGGCTTACCAAAGTTGTACTAAAACATATTTTTTAACAGATTTCTGCACGCCAAAATCGGTTCGAGGTCAGTAAGCACAACCAGAATTCATACATAAGGCACACTCTTGATTTTTGAGAAAGTTAAAGGATTTTAAGTGTGCCTTATAGTGTGGAAAATAAGTTATACAGAAGAAAAGAATATATTGCGATATATATCGTTACCGCACGTGCTTCAAATTATACCGTGATATGGATTTTAGGCCAAATCGCCCAGTCCTACTCTCCACCATTTGACCCTAGAACTGAAGATGAAGAGGTGAAATGTCTTCAAGCAACTTCTTAGACAAAGGATGTACTTCTTCAGGAAGCTCACCTGCCTGCCTTCCTGTCTGCCACAACCCACCTCTGCTCTGAAAAAGGAAATAAAATGTGCCAAAGTAAAACAATTGTGTGCAACCAATGTCCACTATTGAATTAAGTAAATCCTGCATTGTCTTGACCTTTGTGATTTTGTGATTTTGACGCAAACTGTGTGTTTTCTAACCTAGACCAAAGCTCCAATACGTATACTCCTGAATCAAAATCAGCAGAAATTATTAAATGCTTTCTCCAATCCTATGGTGTTGTTGACGTTTGGCGTTTTCATAACCCATCAAGTGCATACACCACAAAACGTTCTCTCACTTAGATACTTTTTTATTGATAAACATGCTCTTTCATTGGTTAAAACCTGCGATTATCAATCAATTATTATTTTAGACTGTGGTCCTCTAGTGATGAGAATGCACATCCCTGGTGCCAATCGCATATGCCGCCCTTGGAGGCTTAATCCTCTTGTACTCTCTAACGAAACATTTGTGAATGTCACAAAATCTGAGATTAAAGATTTTCTTCAACGAAACCAGACCTCTGTAATGTCTTTTTCAGTTTAATGTGAATCACTGAAAGCCTATCTTCGAGTCCATATTATCTCATTTTCCGCAGCAAGAAAAAAAGCTGACACTGAGCACTTGAAACAGCTATTAGATGGCATTTTGCAGCTAGATATAACTATAGTCACTCATTATTGGAAAGCATCCTTAAAGAATGTCAGGCCCTCAAAATCAAATTTGATCTTATTTCAACACAGCAAGCAGAGCGACTTATCCTAACGTCTAGATGTACTTTTTACGAGTAAGGAGAGAAAATCAGCAGAGTGTTAGCATATCAAAAACGTCAAAAGTCATCCAAACAGTTTATCTCTGTAATAGCTGATGATTTATATACTACAGAGTCAAGCCAAGATGAGTCTGCTATGGACACCTTCTGTAGTCGCCACAATATAACCACAGTTGACCCTAAACTGGTTACTGAACTCAAAAGGGACCTCTCCATCCAGGAGGTCATGATGGCGATTGGTGGAATGCAAAGGGGCAAGACCCCTGGACCAGATTGTTTCCCATCTGAATTTTTAAAAATGTTTTCTAATGAACTTGCACCACTTCTGCTGTCAGAGTCCTATTCTTTTGGCACTCTCCTTCCAGTCATGCGAGAAGTGGTTGTCTTGCTCATTCTGAAAAAGAATAAAGACCCTCTCCAATGTAGCTCATACCTGCCGATTTCACTGTTAAACACCGATGCGAAGATTCTCGCAAACATTTTATCACAGCGCTTAGAGGTAGCGTTACCAACAATCAGTTCCACAGACGAATCTGGCTTTATCAAGGGCAGATACTCTTTCTTTAACATTGGACGTTTCTTAAGTATAATTCTTGACTCTCCCTCAACTGATACACCTGATCTGGTCACTTGATGCTTGATGCACTTGATGAGAAGGCCTTTGATCGGGTGGAGTGGGACTACCTTTTCTATACTTTGAGAAGATTTGGCTTTGGCCCCAGATTCACATCATGGGTTAAAACGCTCTACAATTCACCAGTGGCAGCTGTGCATACTAATAATATGCTGCTTGTTATTTTCAGTGTTGGGTAAGTTACTTTAAAATAGTAACTTAGTTACATTACTAGTTACTTCTCTCAAAAGTAACTCAGTTACTTCAAGTTACTCGTTACTTTCAAAGTAACTAGTTACTAGGGAAAGTAACTTTGGTTTTACTCAGAATTCTCTTGTTAATGTGTTGCTTCCATAACTTTGCCAGTCTTCTAGCTTGCTTACTTGCCACAAGTGCACTGTGCCACCTACCAATAGAAAGGAAAAGATAATGTGCATATTTCCACGAGAGAAATCCCACGCCTGGACCGTCGTTGACTACTGCAATGATTCTAGCCTACGTCACAGTGTCATGTGCGCCTTTTACATCCAACACAAAAACTGCAGTCGTGGTGCTTTCGATTGTACTCAGAACTCGGAAATTCTGCCTTCCAAATAGGAAGATGTAGGTAACACCAGACTGCAGATGAGCTGCATACAGGGCTGGACTGGGACAAATAAATCGTCCCGGGCATTTTGACTAGAGACCGGCCCACCATTATAGGAAAAATCATAAAGCCTTTGAATGAAAATAAGCACTGTTGTGAAAACACAGTGTACATCAGTGACAGTGATGTACACTGTTTTGATGGTATATATACATCAATCTATCAATCGTTTGTTGTAAGATTCAGATAATTATTTTTTAAAAGCGAGACATTTTAAATGAGAATAAGAAAGAAAAGTATTTCTTTGTGCCCACCTCTCCCTGTTAATGCCCTACATGCCCCCCTGGCAACACTTTGCTAGACCCGCCCCTGCACAGTTACCAGCTGTCAGCTACTTAGAAAAGGATCCTGGTGTTATTTGTCTCTCAGAAACAGTTCATAACTTCCCTTCAACTCATTCATGTGACCTAAAAGGTAAACCTGTTTCTCCATCACCTGTTCAGCTCTGATGATCCAGTAAGGACATCTCCTGGTTTCATCTTCATGTTTCCCTCTCACCAGATAACCAAACCATATCATGACCAGCAGCTTTTTTGCAGCTGTGGCTCCAGCAAACATCAGCTGATACTAGAAATTAATATTAAATAAATTCTAACAACAGCTGATCAAGCTTAAACGTGCTGCTGTTGTTTAGCGCGACATCCGCTGGTTTCCTCTTTCGGCGCAAAGTGAGCGATAAACAAACAAGAGAGCCGATCAGCTGATCACTGATCAGTTTTCATGATTGAAGTAGAAACGGGAGAGGGAGGGGGAGAGGATGAGAGAAGAAGAGGCAGCTGTGCAGCAAAGACACAGAATAACTCCAGCTTTGTGTCTTTTTCATTGTAGCTGAATTACGGGACAAACTGTTCCTTTTCACCTCAATAAGAAACGCGTAATATTTTCTCTGAATACCAGACGGGACGGTTGGCAACTCTAATAACTTATGAACAAAATAAAGTTCAACATCATTAACTTCATAGCACCCACCCAGCTGTATAGAAACTCCGTCATGCTAGCTAGCACGCAGTACGGAAAAAGTCAGAATAACGAAAATAAACTCCACCTAAACTTGGTTCATATCTGACCCAGAGAGACTGCAGGTCATAACTTCTTACCTGAAGTTCAGTTCACAC
Organism: Simochromis diagramma; assembly: GCF_900408965.1. NCBI lineage: Eukaryota > Metazoa > Chordata > Actinopteri > Cichliformes > Cichlidae > Simochromis > Simochromis diagramma. The sequence continues at coordinate 425,353 of NW_024387350.1, read as the reverse complement.
TTGGACCGGCGGCCGCCTCGGGTCTCTTTTCCTTCTGCGTCCCTTTTCCTTCATCCACCTGCTGGCCTCCACCACTTGCTAATGTTACTGAATCTGTGGAAGCTCCGCGATAGCCACCACACGAAGTAACGAGTAACGACCCTATCTAAATCCCAGTAACGACTAACGCGTTCCTGATTTTGGCATAATAACTAGTTACCGTGCTCGTTACCACAATAATAACGTAGTTACTGTAACGCGTTACTTAATAACGCGTTAGTCCCAACACTGGTTATTTTAAATTCTATAAGAGCACTAGCCAGGGTTGCCCTATCTCCACATTTGTTTGTCACCGCTATAGAGCCCTTAGCATCAGCCATACAGCAAGATACTAGCATCAGTGGAGTCATCTGAGGAGGCCAAGAATACAGTGTTTCACTTTACGCAGACGATCTATTGCTCTTTATAACTGACCCCACACTAAACACCTCAAAACTACTAAGCTGTCTGCAAACGTTTGGTTCAATGTCTGGCTACAAAATAAATCCTCAGAAAAGTGAATTCATCCCAATCAGTACAGCTGCAAAAAATATCCCATCTAATTCAAAATCAATAATAAGAAGTTTAAATCCCTTGGAATCGGGATCTCCAGCTGTTACAAATATCTTTATAAAGCAAACTACCTGCCAATGTTGGAGAATCTGGAAAAAGGACATCCATTTCTGGAATTTATTATCCCTTTCCCTCTGTGGGAGGATTAACTTATTTAAAATGAATGTGTTGCCAAGGCTCCTTTCCCTATCCCTATATTTGTAACAAACATTTCTTCAGCCCTTTAGACAAGTTATGACAAGTTAATTGGAACAAGAAGAACCCACGTTTAAGAAAGAACATCCTGCAAAGGCCACGTCCACAGGGTGGACTGGCTCTGCCTAACCTTCAGTTTTATTATTGGTCAGCCAATATTAGAGTACTGCTCCATTGGAGGTGTGACATTGATCATTTAGACTACATAGTCTTTCTCTCTTTGTACCAATTATTGGAAACAATATGTTTGCCCCCTCCTTGTCAGGTGGAGGCTTTCAGGTTTGGTGTAAAAATGGCATTCTGTCAATATAAGACCTTTATATAAGCAACAAATTTGCCTCTTTCAAGCAGCTGGTAAACAGGTGTTCAATACCCAAATATAATCTTTTTAGATATTTACAACTACAAAACTTTGTATCCTCGCATACTAATTGCTTCCCCTCTCATCCAAGTGGTGATATTTTCAAAAGTTGCATTCGATCAGAAACAAATTATGGGTAACATATAAAATAAACTAATCCAACACTAGCTCAACCACTCTTAATCATCTAAAGGTAAAGTGGGAAAAGGATTTACACGTTGAAATCTCAGGGGAAGACTGGCTGAAAATTATAAGAAGGATTTATTCATCTTCAATTTGCCAACGTCATACTGTTATTCAGTTTAAAATTGTACATCGACTACACTGGTCAAAGACTAAATTTCAAAACTTAGACCAGATCTGGATCCTACCTGTGACAAATGTGAGCAGGCTACAGCCACCCTTCTACATACGTTCTGGACATGTTCAATGCTTCATCAGTTTTGGAAATTAGTTTTCTCTACTCTTTCAAAGATTTTGGGATAGCCATTTGGTCCTTGTCCCTTACTTTATTTGGTACCGGGGAGTCTTCTTGTTGGTTTATGAAGTGTGTAAGTATCCTCCCCCATAAAAAGTGTTTCAGCTCCTATAGTGGCAGGATTACACCTGTTGATTCCCCTGCAGCAATGTGAAGCTTATTCACACTGCCCAAACCCACCACGTGAGCAGGGTCATGATATCATTTATGTCATGTGTTTTCCACAATCGCTATGAGACACAAATGCTCAGACTGTAAGTGTTAACACATCTTCTTATTTCATTCCCATCACATAAAAACACTAAGCAGTGGATGCCTGTTAAATGTTTGCTTCCCACACCAAAAGTTTCTGACTTTGTGCAACAGACTCGCTGTGATCTAGGGAATTGTGCACCACATATAACAGTTGTGTTACACTTTATTCTGCTTTAGCTGGAAGCTGATGAAGGACATTCAGAGAGTGTGTCATTATTTCAAACTGGAAACTTAAGGCTGCAAACCCGTTTCAGAAATCCTCTAGATTATACCATGAATCTCATTTGTTTCACTGTTTTTGATTCACTTCTTGAAACAGGGAAGGTATGATTAGATGATACTTGTTGGGTGCAACAACCAGGCTCCCCTGAAACCACACCCTGAACCCACTGCTCAACCCCTCCCCTGCAGCTGAGCCACAAATTACACTGTGTCATCACTATAACTGCATGTGTACAATGTCGATATTGATGTTATGTAACAATGATGATAAAAAAAAACAATATGAGAACATAATTTGATTGAGCAAAACCTATTTATTAACAACTATTAGTATAAATAAAACATTCATTCTGTTATCTTTTAATAGCAAAATAACATTAAAGCAGTGTCCAAACCTCCTCCAGATCCTTTTGTATGGTGCTGTCATCAGCTCGATGCACAGGTGACTAAAATAATGATAAAACAATCAATTCTCTAATCATTGACTAACTGATGAATCACTGCAGCTCCAATATATTGTTGCATTTGACAACCCACTACAGCAACTACAGAATAAAACCACTAACCAGACTGATGACAGATTTCAAACATGCTGAATATGAAGAGTAGTATCATTTAAACTCACATGATTATCAGCCATAAGAACAAATTCAGATTTATATTGATGTAAGGTATATAAATGTAAGTACAGTTTGAATCAGTGCAATATTATTTTCACACATCAATGGACCACTGAACTTCTCAGCTTCTAAAATGTAAAGCCTCATTTAGAAACTACACAAGTACATATAATGGTCAGGGATCAACATGAACCTGTCTTCTCTATTTGACTTTAATCAACTCTGCAGTGGATCCAAGTCCATAAAGATAAAGTCCAGCATAGAGCGGCTGAGTGAATGTGGTCTGGACTCTGTGGAGGAGAGTCATGGTTTCAGAGATGCTGTAGAAAGACAGAATACCTGCTCTGTGATCCAGGTACACTCCTACTCTGGAGGACCGAGGACCTGAGAGGACAGTTTGGACTTTGTTGTGCGGAAATATATAACTGTTTGTGACACAATATAATGCCCAAGATTTGTTATTGTATCCAAATCCACATTCATTTGAGCTCCCTGTTCTGCTGATATTCTTGTATGTGACTGCTAACACAACTCCTCTCCCTCTCCACTCCACCTCCCAGTAACAACGTCCAGTCAGACTCTCTCTACTCAGGATCTGACAATACTCAGTGAATCTGTCTGGATGATCAGAATAAGACTGTGATTGATTAATTCTTGTTACTTTTCTGTTCCCCTCAGATAACAACAGCTCTTTGTTTGCTGTGTTTGGATCCAGTGTGATTTCATGTGAATATTTTAAGAATCCAGCTCTGGTCTTTGGCTCTGGTGGTGACAGTAAAACATCCACTTCAGTGACTGTCAGTGAGATGTTTGTCCATTCCTCTCTCAGAATGTCCTGTAGTTTATCTCTGGTCTCTGACACAGCTGCTGTCACATCCTCAAAGTACCTCAGAGGACGAATATTGATGCTGGATGAGTGTGTAGACTCACTGAGTGCTGACAGTGAGGGGTAGTTGTGTAGAAACTGGTTGTGATCCTCTGTGTGTGAGAGCTGCTCCAGCTCGCCGTCTTTCCTCTTCAGCTCAGCGATCTCCTGCTCCAGCTTCTCCTGAAGCTCTTTGACTCGACTCACTTCAGTTTCCTGCTGGGATCTGACCTGCTGCTTCACATCAGAGCTTCTTTTCTTGATGAGACGGATCAGCTTAGTGAACATCTTCTCACTGTCCTCCACTGCTTTATCAGCAGAGCCATTGATGGCCTCCACCTCCTGTTGAAGCAGCTTCACATCTTTCTCTCGCTCCTGGATTCTCTGCTGGATGTTTAGTCGTCTCACCTCGAGCTCCTTCTGCTTCTCAGTCCTTTCTGCTGCAGATGGGACTGTTTCATGGCCTTTATGATGAGAGCAGATGTTCTCCTGGAGCTTCTTGGAGGGGGCCATCAGCTTGTGTTTCTTTAACGGAGCTGCATCATAGTGAGGTTGGAGGTGTTTCTCACAGTAAGAGGCTGGACAAGATAAACAGGACTTGATGGCTTTCAGCTTCCTCCCAGTGCAGACATCACAGGCCACATCTTCAGGTCCAGCATAGCAGTGATCAGCTGGAGCAGCTTGGAGTCCACTCTTCTTCAGCTGCTCCACTAAAGCTGCTAACATGGTGTTTTTCTCCAGGACAGGCCTCAGTCTGAAAGTCTTCCTGCACTGAGGGCAGCTGTGGATTCCCTTCCTGTCCTCTGTATCAAAGTGTGTTTTAATACAGTTCCTGCAGTAGCTGTGTCCACAGGCTGTAGTCACCGGATCCTCCAATAGATCCAAACAGATGGAACAAGAGAAGGTTTCTCGGTCCAGCTGAACTCCTTTCTGCGCCATTTCTCCTCTCAGTGTCAGTGACTGTGTGAGTTTCTCTTCCTTATAACAAAAATTAGTCTGAGCTCTGATCTCAACAACCTGTATTTCGGCAGTGAATGGAGCCTGTCAGCACTTACTTGTCACCACATGTTGATGGTTACACCCATCTTCAAAGTGAAGATCTGAAGGAGAGGGAACAAGGAAACGTGGACAGAGAGGAGGTGCTGTGTTTATGAGTTGGAAGAAGAGGGAGGGTTATCGGGCTGTGCTTCATTCCATGAAGAGGAGCGGTTTGAGAGCGATACTGTGATCTTTTATTTAATTTTGTTTGCTTTTATAGTGTGGTGGCAGATTTCTTTTCTGATGTATTAATTATATATTTTAATCATATCACGTTAGTAATAGTAATATGACTTTCTCAGGTGGTTGTAACTTTTCTTAGAGTGGGAGGGGGTCAAGGATGAGCTGGACTGAAGCTATAGGGATATATGATCTTCTGTGGAATGTCTTTGTCTGTCTCTGGGTATATAAGATGTAAGGGCGGCGGCCACAATTCAGAGATCGCCCTAGGGTTTTGGCTGGGATGTTTCTCTCCATATTGCAATATGTTATTAAACCATTTCAAAACGCTCACTGGGTGTGTTGCAGGTTATTGTTAACATTTCTATAACAATTTGGCTTTGTCAAACAGGATTCATTGGTTAAGTTTAGCTGAATCACGGGCACGCAGTGACTGGCCATCCTGAGGTAAAATTGTTTTCAAAAAAGAAGGTGTGCTTCAGCGATGTTCAGCGATTCACACATGCAGGAATCTTTAACGAACCAAAAGAATCTGCACTGAGCTGTTTTGATTTGGGGAGGGTTTTTAAACCTGACCCTTCCTGGCCGTCAGAGATTCTACGCGGCGCGGAGAACAACAAAGGACGGGCCGCTCATCCGAGGCGCAGAACAAAGAAGCGCCGGGGGAAACGCGCTGGTATTAGGAACAGACTGAGACAGCAGGCGCATCGCGCACCACTGCCCAGTATCCTACTGGCCAATGTACAATCCATGGAGAACAAGCTCGACGACCTAAGAGCAAGGGTCACCTTCCAACGTGACATGAGGGACTGCAACATTCTGTGCTTCACGGAGACATGGCTGACCCCCACCGTGCCGGACCAGGCCGTCACTCCGTCAGATTAATTCTTTGTGCTCCGCGCGGACAGAACGGCAGAGTCAAACAAAACCAAAGGTGGAGGAGTGTGTTTCATGGTAAACAGAAAGTGGTGTGATGCCAGGAGCATTTCTACTCTCTCCAGCGGCTGCTCACCACATCTGGAGTTCCTGAGCATTAAGTGCCGCCCTTTCTATCTGCCCCGTGAGTTCACCTCGGTCATCGCCACGGTGGTCTACATCCCACCCCAAGCGGACACAGGTATGGCTTTGTCCGAATTACATGATGTGCTGAGCTCGCTTCAAAACAAGGACCCGGGCGCAGCCCTCATTGTAGCAGGAGACTTTAACAAAGCGAACCTCAGACAAGTCATGCCAAACTTTTACCAGCATGTCTCGTGTCCAACGAGGGGGGATCGAATTTTGGATCACTGCTACACGCCATACAAGCAGGGCTACAAAGCTGTCTCACACCCGGCTTTTGGGAAGTCTGACCACAACGCCATCTTCCTCATTCCCCAGTATAAACAAAGCATACGGAGGGAAGAAGTAACCACAAGGGAGGTAAAACGGTGGACTGCCCAATCAGAAGCTATGCTACAGGACGCACTCAACGACGTCGACTGGGACATGTTCAGAGCATGCGCAGTCGACATCAACGAGTTTACGGAAGTAGCAGTATGCTTCGTCAATATGCTAGCGGAGGAGATTATCCCCACTGCGAGAGTCACCACATTCCCAAACCAGAAACCGTGGATGGACAGATCGATCCGCACTGCAGTAAACGCCAGGACCGCCTCCTACAACGCGGGTCTCGCCACTGGCGATATGAGCGCCTACAAAGCGGCCTCATACGGCGTGCGGCGCGCGGTGAGAGATGCCAAACGCCGGTACCGGGAACGTGTGGAGTCCCACTTCCACCAGGGCGACACACGGAGTATGTGGCACGGACTACGCACCATTACGGACTACAAAGCCAGGGACACTGCGCTGATCAACGCTGACTCTGCATTCACCAACGAGCTGAATCAGTTCTACGCCCGTTTCGAGGTTAGCCAGGCGGCTAATGCTATCTACCGCCTGACTACCGAGGACAGTGACGTCATCAGCGAGAGACCGGTGACCAGCATCGCGGAGCATGACGTCTGAGCGACATTGAGGAGAGTGAACACAAGGAAAGCGGCGGGGCCAGACGGCATCACCGGCCGTCTGCTGCGCTGCTGTGCTGACCAGCTAGCCACCATCATCCCTGTGCCCAAGAACAGCAAACCCTCATCCCTGAACGATTACCGGCCAGTTGCACTGACCTCGGTAGTAATGAAGGTGTTTGAGAGGCTGCTGAAGAACATCATCTCTTCCTCCATCCCAGACACCACAGATCCGCTGCAGTTCGCCTACAGATCCAACAGATCCACAGAGGATGCCATCGCCCACGTCCTACACACCACTCTCAGCCATGTGGACAAGAAACAGGGTAACTATGTGCGAATGCTGTTTGTTGATTACAGTTCAGCGTTTAACACAATAGTGCCCTGCAGACTGTTCACAAAGCTGAGGGATCTGGGACTTAACAGCCGTCTGTGTGCATGGGTGTTGGACTTCCTCACTGGCAGAACTCAGGTGGTGAGGGTGGGCAGGTGCTTCTCCAACAGCATCACCATCAACACAGGAGCACCTCAGGGATGTGTCCTCTCGCCACTGCTCTACTCCCTCTACACTTCAGACTGTGTGGCCACCCATGGCTCCAACACCATTGTGAAGTTTGCTGACGACACAGTGGTGTTGGGTGCCATCTCCAACAACGATGAGACGGCCTACATGGATGAAGTGAAGAATCTGGCATCGTGGTGCCAGGACAACCACCTCCAGGTGAACATCAGCAAGACCAAGGAGCTGGTGGTGGACTTCAGAAGGGGTCAGCACAGAGACTACAAGCCCATTATCATCAATGGAGCTCCAGTGGAGAGGGTGCAGTCCTTCAAGTACCTTGGTGTCCACATCTCCTCAGACCTGACATGGGCTGCCCACATTCAGGTCCAGACCAAAAAGGCTAGGCAGCGCCTGTATCACCTACGACAACTGAGGAAGTTCAGGGTCTCTCCAAAGATCCTCAGGATTTTCTATACAGGCGCTGTGGAGAGCATCCTCACACAGAACATGACATCGTGGTTTGGGAACAGCTGTGTGAAGGACCAAAAAGCTCTCCAGAGAGTGATCCGTACAGCAGAACGCTGCTGCAGGATTGCTCTCCCCCCGCTTCAGGACACCTACACCAGGAGATGCCGGACTAGAGCAGCGCAGATACTGAAGGACCCGTCCCATCCTGGCAACAAACTGTTCCAACTTCTGCAATCTGGTAGAAGGTTCCGCATCTTCCGGGCAAGGACAGAGAGACTCAAGAGGAGCTTCTATCCCCAAGCCATCCGTGCCCTAAACACACACACCCGCCCGCTCACATCATTTCACATCATCTATAATTGACTGAGACAGGACTCTCTTCCAGACACTAAAAAAAGGCACAATGTACATTTCAAATTCCTTTAATTTTAAATATGTTTATATTGTCTATCCTGTAAAATAGTCAGATGTCTATTCATATTAATGTACAGAATTCACCTGCTTGCTGCTACTACTGCACATTCACCCAATGTATATACTACATATATATAAAATGTTCTTCCTCTACACCCCCCCCCCCCCCCCCCCACACACACACACACAATTTTTGCACATGTCGAGGAGCGTGTCAGGCTACATTTCACTGTGTGTTATACTTGTATAACTATGCATGTGACAAATAAAGAACCGTGAACCTCTTGCCACAAGTTCCCAGAATCCTTTGCGGTTTTACCCCTGAATGACGTCACATTTTCAATCTTTATCCTGGTGGGCCGGTCTCTAGTCAAAATGCCCGGGCCGATTTTTTGTCCCAGTCCAGCCTTGTGTGTGGGATGAATGAAGAGAAGAGGTGTGTTGAAATGTGGGAAAAGTAGTGTTTTTACTGAATCAGAGAATGAAAGTGTTAATAAGTAGTGATGAAAATGATATTAAATTAATGTCTTAGTGCGTCAGTTGCAGATGACCACGGAACCTGATCAACCTCCTCCATGAGCACAGCGGCTGGAGCAAAATGATAGATTAACATAATTGGAACCACACCCAACCCGTGCTTTGGCTGCATATTTCACAGCTTCACCTCCATGTACATCTTATCCTCAAAAAGAAACTCTGAGGACAATCAGTCTCTCCTTGAAGGCAAAATGCAGTTCAAGAGCAATGGCGTCGACTTCAAGAATCAACACCAGGTGAACAGACAGCAGCACTGCCCTAAACCTTAAAGGGTTCAGCAGCATGTATAAATACTATGGCAGGTGGAAGCATGCACTCCCAATCACAAGGTGGGAGGTTCACCAGCGACATCACTGTGTGTGAATGGACTTGGGAAGACTGTCTGAGTGACATTTGCCATACTGAGAGTTGAAATGGCAAAGGAAGAGACTAAAAAATGAGGTAAAGCTGAAGAAGAACAGCCCACTGGGCCTCTGGCATGCCACAGATGTGGGAGAGGCAGATAGCAGCAGTGAGAAGTGGAAAGAGAGCATGGAGGAAAAAATGAAGGCTGTTGTTGTTACTGTGAGAGCACGTGAAAATTGGGTTGAAAAATGAGGCCGACTGTCTGTGGAGGTTGAGAAAGTGTCCGAAGCATTGCAACAAAAGGTTAAAAAAAATTTTTTACACACACACAAACGGAGAGACATGAGAGAAAGGTAGCTTCCAAGGAAATACCTTTTTGGGGGAGAAATGGGAGCTGGGGAGGAGACAGGCCCTGTTGAATCCGCAGCTCCAATGCACACATGCAAGCCTACTAACACACACACACACACAATGAAGATTACACTCGTGAATATGCCCATATCTCTCACTGATGTTCAAGCAGGGAAAATTTAACAGACACTTGTTATCAAATGTTGAGTTTATCCACTGCTGACAGTTAATTCTCCAGGTTGCAGGAAAACAGGTTAAGTTTTGTAAAAGAGACTGGTATGACCAACCACTGATCAGACAATAAATATAGTTGTCAGTATTGTAAATTCGGAGACGCTTTCTGCTGATTGAGCATCAAATAATTGGTTCTGTGATCATAATGAGTGCAACAGTACAGGCCTGAAGAAGAAACTCAAATTCCAGTGATTAAACATTGAAGTGTTAATGGTGAACATTAGTGTTGTATGAACTGTGCAGCTTCTACAAAAATTTCTCTGTGTATTTAGCAGGTGGAACTTTGCCAGACTTTCCAGGAATTGTGTGATATTCTTGAGCACTTGTGGGCAACCAGTAAATATGATGTTGGGAAAATGAACTGATGTACTGATTCTTAAATCTGATTTCAGACCAAGTAAGCATCAGTGCATAATTGACTGCGTAGTGACTGCAGCACATGTCATGGCACCTGAAGTTCTACATCCCATTGTTCTACCAGGGAGCAAAAACCTTTCTGTGATTTATCTGGCAGAGTTTTTGTTTTTTTTAGTACTAGGCTGATCGTGCCAGTTAGTTTTGGGTTTGTTTGTTTGTTATTCTTTTAAAATGGAGAGTTGTTATGTTTGGGCGTCCTGAAATTGGCCTAATGTTCTTTATGTTTTTTTGTAACAGTGCACTTAGAGAAAACCTGCGAGGTGATATTTTGTGTGTTGATTTAATAATAAGCTCTCTTTTAAGCAGTCCTGAAAGATTGGAATTAAAAGCGCTATAAAATAATTTATTAAGAGCAAATATAAGGTGAGCTTCTCCAGATTACAATGGGCTTTGGAGGAAGTTACCTACTTGAGACACTGACCATATTAGATGTAAGAATGAATGCATGTGACTGGACTGATGATGTGGACTAAGTGTGACTGACTTGAAATGGAGACTAAAGGCTGGAACTATTTTAGGATTAGTCACTTCTAATCCCTGATCCACTCCAAACAGTGAAAGAAGGGTGGATGTATGTTTTTTTGTGTATGTGTTTTTGCAGGAGCAGAAGGATGACAGAGACTAGGGAGGAGACTAGGTTCAAATGAGTGTGTGTGGGCCCTGCAGACCCTTCAGCTGCCACTTTTCTGTGTTACTGATTTTTGTGTAAAGGACACTTTGGTTTTACTGGCTGTTTGTTGGTTATGGTATCACACTGTATTATTGTAAACATTACAGTGGGAAAATGTGCCTACAATGTGCAAAATATACTGAAAACAGTGTTCACAGCAGCAGATTGTTGACTACATGATTTACAGCAGCACCTCTGGAATCTGTTGATCCAAGTCTGACCTCCGGGACACTCCACTGGCTAATGTTGGTTTTCTCTCTAAGGGTTTTTGTGGAGGATTTGGCTTCACACAGACAGACATGAGTGAAATAAAGCAGGATGTGCAGTGATTACAAAACATTTTAGAACAAAGTAAGTGACAAGTGAGTGACATTACTTTGGAACAGTCACTGGTTACAATAGTTTTGAAGAAACATATAGGATGATCCATTTTTTGGGCAAATTACAGGGAGTGCAGAATTATTAGGCAAGTTGTATTTTTGAGGAATAATTTTATTATTGAACAACAACCATGTTCTCAATGAACCCAAAAAACTCATTAATATCAAAGCTGAATGTTTTTGGAAGTAGTTTTTAGTTTGTTTTTAGTTTTAGCTATTTTAGGGGGATATCTGTGTGTGCAGGTGACTATTACTGTGCATAATTATTAGGCAACTTAACAAAAAACAAATATGTACCCATTTCAATTATTTATTTTTACCAGTGAAACCAATATAACATCTCCACATTCACAAATATACATTTCTGACATTCAAAAACAAAACAACAACAAATCAGCGACCAATATAGCCACCTTTCTTTGCAAGGACACTCAAAAGCCTGCCATCCATGGATTCTGTCAGTGTTTTGATCTGTTCACCATCAACATTGTGTGCAGCAGCAACCACAGCCTCCCAGACACTGTTCAGAGAGGTGTACTGTTTTCCCTCCTTGTAAATCTCACATTTGATGATGGACCACAGGTTCTCAATGGGGTTCAGATCAGGTGAACAAGGAGGCCATGTCATTAGTTTTTCTTCTTTTATACCCTTTCTTGCCAGCCACGCTGTGGAGTACTTGGACGCGTGTGATGGAGCATTGTCCTGCATGAAAATCATGTTTTTCTTGAAGGATGCAGACTTCTTCCTGTACCACTGCTTGAAGAAGGTGTCTTCCAGAAACTGGCAGTAGGACTGGGAGTTGACTCCATCCTCAACCCGAAAAGGCCCCACAAGCTCATCTTTGATGATACCAGCCCAAACCAGTACTCCACCTCCACCTTGCTGGCGTCTGAGTCGGACTGGAGCTCTCTGCCCTTTACCAATCCAGCCACGGGCCCATCCATCTGGCCCATCAAGACTCACTCTCATTTCATCAGTCCATAAAACCTTAGAAAAACCAGTCTTGAGATATTTCTTGGCCCAGTCTTGACGTTTCAGCTTGTGTGTCTTGTTCAGTGGTGGTCGTCTTTCAGCCTTTCTTACCTTGGCCATGTCTCTGAGTATTGCACACCTTGTGCTTTTGGGCACTCCAGTGATGTTGCAGCTCTGAAATATGGCCAAACTGGTGGCAAGTGGCATCTTGGCAGCTGCACGCTTGACTTTTCTCAGTTCATGGGCAGTTATTTTGCGCCTTGGTTTTTCCACACGCTTCTTGCGACCCTGTTGACTATTTTGAATGAAACGCTTGATTGTTCGATGATAACGCTTCAGAAGCTTTGCAATTTTGAGACTGCTGCATCCCTCTGCAAGATATCTCACTATTTTTGACTTTTCTGAGCCTGTCAAGTCCTTCTTTTGACCCATTTTGCCAAAGGAAAGGACGTTGCCTAATAATTATGCACACCTGATATAGGGTGTTGATGTCATTAGACCACACCCCTTCTCATTACAGAGATGCACATCACCTAATATGCTTAATTAGTAGTAGGCTTTCGAGCCTATACAGCTTGGAATAAGACAACATGCATGAAGAGGATGATGTGGACAAAATACTCATTTGCCTAATAATTCTGCACTGAGGAAATAAACTGCACACGGCACACTTGTGGTGTAGTGCTGGACTACACTACTTATTACTCTTATGACCTACAGTTGCTTGCAAATGTGAAGTTTATATCAACTTACAAATTTTCTTTTCTAGGCAATAATAGTGTGGATGCAGGCTCCATGCGGAGCTAGGAGCTAAACAGACTTAACATGAAAACCAAACTAATTTCATTTCCTAAGACAGGGTTGCTGGAAACCACCTGTTTGACCCCACTGTCCTCCACACGGTGCCCCATGTCAATCAGGTCCCACACCTCCAGACTCAGAAACAACTTCTTCCCCTGGGCCATCCAGACTGTAAACAACGACAATTGTTGAAAAGCTATGTTTTTCATGCGATCGCTATGTGGAAGTGGAGAAGAAAGGAGAGGACCCAAATGCAGGACTCACAGTGAATGATAATGAGTGTAGCTGCCGTCATAGGCAACTCTCGCATTTAAGTTCATTTTATTAGATATGCAAGGTTGAAACAATTAGTAGTTGAAAAAAAATGTGTATTTATGTTTTGTTCATTAGATTTATATGTTTAAATGTGTTATTTGTGCTAATTGTGCAATTAGATAGGAACCTTTTCTATAGTTCCGTCTGTTGTTGCTAAGAGGGTATTTTTTGGCTGTCACACTCAGCAAGCTAATTAAGAGACGAGCCACGAGGTTTGCACGTCTACAGAAAGATAAATAAAAGAAGATTGGAAGAAGATTAAAGTTTTATTCCCTTTGAGTGAGGCCAATGAGGTAAATGTTTTATTTTGTTTATTATTGTTGTATGTAAATACGCTAGTGTTGCGTGATATTCTAGTGCAATTACCACAGTGTGAGGTGTAATGTGTATTTTATTGATCGTTTGTTGGAATGTTTCGTCATATATAATGCTTAAGGGCTTTATTAAGAATATTCATTTAAGTTTGTATTTTTTTTTAGTTCTGACGGCATTGTATCGGCTGTGGTTGGACATCATTACATGTTAAGGCATGTCGAACAATCCTCCTGTCCGAAATAAATGTCAGTTAAAATGCAAAGAACAAGATGAGCTTTATTAAGACTCGAGGGGAGTAACAACGAGGGTGTTTATTATAAGGGCTGGAAGAACACAACATAAGATGGCTGACTGGATGACTGAACTGAACTTAGATGCACAAACGGGATTGACAATGACAAGACAGTGACACTGCTCCAGTATTTCTGAGATTTACACATTTCTATTGAGGTCGGTTGGCCATCTGACTAGAATGCCTCACGAGAAACTCCAGGCATGTTGTACAGGGAGGAGGCCCAGTAATAGAACTAGAACTTGCTGGAGAGATTATATGTCTCAGCTAGGCTGGGAATGCGTTTGTGTTCCACCAGATAAGCAGGAGGAGAAGGATGGAGAGGATGGTCTGCATTTTCGTGTTTATGCTATCCTCGCGATCCAGCCCCAGATAAGCAGAAGAAGATGGATGATATAAATAAGTATGGGGAGTGCTAAGGCAAGTAATTCACTGACAACCAAACTGTAAAATCTATTGAGTGTCCAGAACCCCCCCCCCCCCCCCCCACAAAAAACTATGCAAACTCATTGCCTCAAAAAAATAAGTAAAGCTTGCTTAAGATAACTATGTTAGCACAAATTATTCATTGCACATATACAGTACTAATAACTTGATGTTTCTGACTGTGCAATACTACTGCAATACTTTTTTAAAAATCACATTGTTTTATCATCCTTAAAATTCATAGTACAACACTTATATTAATATAACACTGTATGCAAATATGATTCTAAAAGAATAATTAACAACACTTTTTGTATTCTCTTTAGACGCAGAAAAAGCATTTGACAGAGTTAACTGGAAATTTCTATTTGCAACTTTACACAAATTTGGTTTTGGATCCTCTTTCATAAACTGGTTAAAAATATTATATAATTCCCCAAAAGCTTGTGTTAGAACAAATGACCAGACATCCTCCAGCTTCTGTCTCTTGAGGGGCACCAGGCAGGGATGCCCACTCTCCCCTTCACTGTTTGCAATTTTTATTGAACCACTAGCAGCAGCAATTAGAAAGAATTCAGTAATTAAGGGCATAAAATGCAAGAACGTGGAACATAAAATCAGCCTTTATGCGGATGATGTGTTACTCTTTCTCCAAAATTCACAAACCAATATCTCTGGGGTGATTGAATTGATAAACTCTTTTGCAAGACTATCAGATTACTCAATTAACTGGTCAAAATCTACAGTTCTACCGATTAATTGCTCCCTCCATAATTCCTCTTCTACACCACTGCAATCGGGAAATATAAAATATTTAGGTATTAATGTTTCTCCCAAGCTTGCAGATCTAACTAAATTAAACCATATCCCACTTTTAAAGAAGGTAGAAGATGATCTGGCTAGATGGAAATGTCTACCCATATCACTCATGGGAAGGGTTGCCGCTATAAAAATGATGGTCTTACCAAAAATAAATTATTTATTCTCAATGATCCCAACTAAACCGCCACAAGATTGGTTCAGATCTCTAGATTCATGTATGTCCAAATTCCTTTGGAAAAATAAACCCCCACGTATAAGCTTAAAAACACTACAAAAGACCAAGGATAAAGGAGGACTAGAACTGCCTAACTTTCAGCACTACTTCTTAGCCAACAGGCTTCAGTTTATCTCAGGATGGCTAAAACATACCCTCTTAGATGAACCTTGGCTAGATGTAGAACAAGCACTTTGCAATAATCTAGAGATCTCAGACCTACCATTTATCAGCTCAAACATCCAACGACATGAATGCTTTAAAAGCATCAACATCAGCTCTTCTCTGACAGCATGGTGGGAGTTTCTAAAATTGACGGCGTCTTCATTAATCCCATGCAAACGTACACCTATCTGGAACAACCCTGACATATTACAAAACAATAATATGATAAACTTTTCAGATTGGAGTGGTAAAGGAATCAAATATTTAGAACATATACTAGAAGGAACAGAATTTTTTTCATTTGACGGACTAGTTACACAATATGGGATCAACAAGAAAATATTTTTAGAATATCAACAAATTAAATCCATAGTAAAAAAGAAATTTAAACCGGGTCAAGTTGAACTACAAACACCACCAAGTGTGGTTCAATTTCTTACTCTTAAAACCCCCAAATTACTATCCAAAATATACAGAATGCTTTCTGAAACAGATGAATCAATATCACTTCCTATTGCAAAATGGGAAGCGGATTTATCAGTTAACTTAGACCTAAACTTCTGGTCTCAGATTTGCTTAAAAACCTTTCATCTAATTAGAAATCCCAGTCTTCAATTAATTCAATACAAAATATTACATAGAGTGCACTATACAGGTCATCGGATGTTCAAGATGGGCTTTACGTCTACCAACAACTGCTCACACTGCCAAACCAATTCACCGGACAATTATATCCACGCTCTTTGGTTCTGTCCACCAGTTCAGAAGTTTTGGCGCGAGATATGTGAAGACTTATCGAAGTGTCTGAAATGTAACATTCCAACTTCCCCCTTAGTGTGTTTGTTGGGCAGCTTAGATAATGTCACTTCAGAAAAGAATATCGCCCATATGGTTTTCACTGCCCTATGCATAGCCAAGAAAACAGTCCTCATGAACTGGAAAAATAAAAATAATCTTAATTCTAACCAATATAGAAATTATCTATTAGATTACATTAGTCTTGATACAGCCTCTGCCACCACATCAGATCAATTGCTCTGGGCTCCTTTGATCAGCTCCATCACCTAGTGGGGGTGGGGGATCATAGTTTGGTCCCGCCTTCACTGTTGTGATTGGTGTGGGGGTAGGGACAGGCTTAGGGCGTCGGGGGGTTCCCCGGAGGCATCTTCCTTGGGGGGCTCAACCCGGGGTAGCGGTCATGTCCGGTTAGGGGCTCTGTTGGCTCTCAGGTGACTGTTTCCTCGCGGCTGCGTGCAGCGGGGCTAGGGGAGGGTCTGTGCTGACGGACGTGGGTTACTGACCTGGTAGCCTGGCTGCCCCTGGGTGGGTCCGGGATGGGCGTGAGGTTCTGGGGGCGCTCCGTCTCTGGGCTGGGGCCCGGGCCGGGCCTCGGGGGCTTGGGTCCTGGTTGGTGTGTTGCTGGGGTTGTGGGCGGGTGGGTGCATGGGGGCCCAGCCCTGGAGCAGGGTGCCGCTGGTGCATCGAGCCACCTGGGGGGCTCTTCAACTGGTGGGGAAGATTGTCACATCTCGCAGGAGCTTTCCTCTCCTCAGGGGCTCTCTCTGCAGGAGGGGGAGACACAGGAGAGGTGGAGGAAGATCTCAGCCTGGGTGTTTATTGTCTTATGTAGTCTGGAAGATGAGTGGATGGTGGGGTGGGTGCAGTTTTCTCTGTGGTGGGGTTGGGTGGACTGTCCCGGGCTCTGTGGGGCCGGGAGGCGCTGCTGCGCTGGGCCCCGGTCTGGATGGGCCTGGGCCCCCTTTCCCTGGCGGGTCGCGGAGTATGGGGGTGCCTACTGGGGTCAGCGGGGGAGCTGGCCCCAGGGAGGGGTCACTTGCCCCTCCCTTCCTTCCCTCCCCATCTCCAGCTGCCTCCCTCTTCCCGCTCCACCACAACCACCCACACATGCAGGACCTTGGAGTAGGGGTATGTCACCAGGGTGCAGAAGAGGCTACCACCCCCCCTGTCCCCTTCTGGCTGCCTCTGCCTCAATTTTATCCCACAACTTAGACATTCACATTACTCACACTCTCATTACACATACATATAGGATCTTGGGGGTGGGCACGATACACGGAATCCAAAATACCATCAGGGTGTACACCCCACCCCTGGCGTCGTTGCCCACCTCTCAATGTTAAATACACGTAGACATTGAGGGCTAGCAGGAGGGACCATGCGCTTACCTGCTGCTCTCTGGCAGGTAACTCCATGCCCTCCTGGGTTTTAAATGCACCTTAGAACACACATGCATCAACACTACAATGAGCGGGTGGAGGGAGGTTTGGAGTCTTCTCTCACCCCCATTCTCTGCGACCTGCTGGAGCGGGGGGGCTAGGAGGAGGAGTTGGCCGTCCGACTGCGGTCTGGAGTGTGGGGCCTCCCTGCTGCTGCGGAGTCGGGGCGGTCTGCCTCCCCCCACCGCAGGGAAAAGGGTAACACCACCTGGGTCTGGGTGCAGTTCCCCCCTCCAGGGGCAAGGGTACCTAGACCCGGTTTGTAGAGTATGCTTGGGGAGTGTGATTGTGTGTACAGCGTCTTTTTATGTCTGAAGCGGCCGCTGGTCCGAGAGTGTCAGGTGAACTGAACTTCAGGTAAGAAGTTATGACCTGCAGTCCATCTGGGTCAGATATAAACCAAGTTTAGGTGGAGTTTATTTTCGTTATGCTGACTTTTTCGTAGTGCGTGCTAGCTAGCATGACGGAGTTTCTATACAGCTGGGTGGGTGCTATGAAGTTAATGATGTTGAACTTTATTTTGTTCATAAGGTTAATTATTAGAGTTGCCAACCGTCCCTGTAAAAATATTACGCGTTTCTTATTGAGGTGAAAAGGAACAGTTTCTCCCGTAATTCAGCTACAATGAAAAAGACACAAAGCTGGAGTTATTCTGTGTCTTTGCTGCACAGCTGCCTCTTCTTCTCTCATTCTCTCCCCCTCCCTCTCCCGTTTCTACTTCTTTTTTTTCTTTTTTCTTTTTTTTTCTATTTTTCCTTTGTTTTTGTTTTTTTTTCTTTTGTTTTTTTTTTTGTTAAATGACATCAGAAACAGCAGTATGCGACATTACGTGATGGCAGAGCTTCAGTTCATCCTTTGTCATTTTTTTATTTTTTTTATTTTTTTATTTAATAAATAGGACAGGGGGAATGAATGAGAGAAAGAGGGGGAGAGAAAGAAAGAAAACCAAAGGGGAGAAGAGACGGTGAGAAGGGGGGGGAAGAGAGAGAAAAAAAAAAAGAAAAGAAAAAAAACAAACAAAAAAAACCTCCTGGGTCACCTGTATGGAGAAAAAACAAACAAACAAACAAACAAAAAACAAACAAACAGAGGAGACAGCAAACAACAAAGAGCAACATAATAATAGAGAAAACAAAGCACCATCACAATAAACTAGCTAGTCATAGATATCAATAGTTACTAAATAATAAACGATATTGTGCAGCACGCAAGATAGACAGCGCACAGTGTGCTTTGAGGCAGCAGCCAAGAAAGCTTTAGTCCGCGTCTGTGAATACCCATGTGTACACCTGTGTGGATCAGCATGCTTGCATTCCAAAGGTTTCTCCATGTAATGATCTGCTAGGGAGTGTGGGGAGCCACAGCCCTGTCCTCCAGGGTGTGAAGCGGGTATGGAGGAGATCAAAACTCCAGACATCCAGAGGCCCCCAGAACACAAGAGACCATGGAAGACCAACAGAGGGGCAGACGCGCCACTGTTCCAGTAAGAGCTGAGGAGAGTCCCAGATGAGGGCTCGCCCAGCAGCCGCGGAGCAGAAGCCAGGGGGAGTTGCAGTGACGCGCCCGTGAGCTCCGCCGGCCCCCAGCTGTGCCTGAGTGACCGAGCCCCAGGCCGAGAGGCCGGGGGCACCCCATCTCCAAAGGGGCCCGAGCGAGCCCCAGGCCCCAGGCCCCGACAAGCGGCCGCCAAGGAGTGAGCCGGTGTGTACCCGGACGTCCACCCCCAGACACAAAGAACCACCAACACACCGACACCTGAGGGAGTCCGCCACCGGCAGGGGAAGTGGTGGTGGGTGGAGATAGGCCTCCATACCTTGGAGGGCCTGAGGTGTCCCCAGAGAGGTGGCGTCTGATACCCAACCTGACATATAGACACAGACATACAGGCACACACAGACACAAACATCCATTCCCACCCTCATGCTCTCATATGCACTCACTCCACACTCAACCAACGTGGAGACAGACATAAAGAGACGCTGTACACACAATCACACTCCCCAAGCGTACTCTACAAACCGGGTCTAGGTACCCTTGCCCCTGGAGGGGGGAATTGCACCCAGACCCAGGTGGTGTTACCCTTTTCCCTGCGGTGGGGAGAGGCAGACCACCCCGACTCCGCAGCAGCAGGGAGGCCCCACACCCCAGACCGCAGTCGGACGGCCAACTCCTCCTCCTAGCCCTCCCGCTCCAGCAGGCCCGTTTCTACTTCAATCATGAAAACTGATCAGTGATCAGCTGATCGGCTCTCTTGTTTGTTTATCGCCCACTTTGCGCCGAAAGAGGAAACCAGCGGATGTCGCGCTAAACAACAGCAGCACGTTTAAGCTTGATCAGCTGTTGTTAGAATTTATTTAATATTAATTTCTAGTATCAGCTGATGTTTGCTGGAGCCACAGCTGTAAACCTGCTGGTCATGATATGGTTTGGTTATCTGGTGAGAGGGAAACATGAAGATGAAACCAGGAGATGTCCTTACTGAATCATCAGAGCTGAACAGTGATGGAGAAACAGGTTTACCTTTTAGGTGACATGAATGAGTTGAAGGGAAGTTATGAACTGTTTCTGAGAGACAAATAACACCAGGATCCTTTTTTAGGTAGCTGACAGCTGGTAACTGTGCAGGGGCGGATCTAGCAAAGTGTTGCCAGGGGGCCAGGTAGGGCATTAACAGGGAAAGGGGGGCACAAAGAAATACTTTTCTTTCTTATTCTCATTTAAAATGTCTAGCTTTTAAAAAAATAATTATCTGAGTCTTACAACAAACAATTGATAGATTGATACATATATACCATCAGAACAGTGTACATCACTGTCACAACAGTGTTTATTTTCATTCAAAGGCTTTATGATTTTTCCTATAATGGTGGGCCGGTCTCTAGTCAAATTCCCCGGGACGATTTTTTTGTCCCAGTCCAGCTCTGTATGCAGCTCATCTGCAGTCTGGTGTTACCTACATCTTCCTATTCAGAAGGCAGAATTTCCGAGTTCTGAGTACAATCGAAAGCACCACGACTGCGGTTTTTGTGTTGGATGTAAAAAGCAGGCTAGGATAGAATCAGATGTGGGATTTCTCTCGTGGAAATATGCACATTATTTTTTCCTTTCTATTGGTAGGTGGCACAGTGCACTTGTGGCAAGTAAGCAAGTTAGAAGACTGGCACTCTTGCTGGATATCCAGTTACGGAAGCAACACATTAACAAGAGAATTCTGAGTAAAATCAAAGTTACTTTCCCTAGTAACTAGTTACTCTGAAAGTAATGAGTAACTTGAAGTAACTGAGTTACTTTTGATATAAGTAACTAGTAATGTAACTAAGTTACTAATTTAAAGTAACTTACCCAACACTGGTTGAGACTGAAGAAGTCACTTGGATGAGTGACGAAACGTTTCTTCCACTGAAAACGCTACGTCCAGATGAACAGAATCTTTTGGGTATTATTATTACTAATATTTAAAATGTAATTAAACAGAAATGTTTGTTAAATATAAAAGCAGTTTGCTTATGTTGTTAAAGAAAGGCTGGATTTGACATTAATAGATGCCCCATATGTTCTAAAGCTTGCACAAAGCATAAAAATAGATACCGTGGTTAAGAATATACAGTTCATATGTTGTAAAGGTTCATATAGGTTCACAACCCCGAAAAAAGATTTGTCTGGGCTTTTATGAGTAGCTGCTCACTTTTCTACTTCAAACAATTAACAGAAAATTTCACAGATATATTTTAATATAAGGTTTTTAAGGCTGTGGGGTTAATTTTTAAGTAACATGAGCCGAGATGCAGCAGCAAAGCTAGGCTAACACTAACTAGCTAGCAAGTTCATAAACCTGGTGCTAAACTGAGAGAAGCCACAAAAACAGTTTGAATAAGAATCAACATTTACTCATCAAATCAGTGTATCACATAAAGAATCACAGCAATGACAACAATAATCTCTTGAGCTGAAGCTTCTCTGGCCAAACCGAGACTTTGTAAAGGACCCAGGACAACTCAGGTGTGGGATGATGACAACTGTCTTTCTTTATATTTTGTCCAGCGCCCTGCTGGCACTGCCACAGATGTGTTTTTACACTGCCCACAACGCTCGCACCGTCCAGCTGCTTCACCCTCAGCTCACTTCTCTCCTTCTCCGGCTCCAGCAGCAACTAAAATAGGGAAGGTATGATTAGACGATGCTTGCTGGCTGTGATAACCAGCCTCCCGACCACTGCTCCACCCCTGCAGCCGAGCAACAAACCACACTCCACCACAGACAGAATTAACCAGCATTGTTAAAAGAACAAAGGACAAACATTTCCTGGCTGCCTTAGCTTGTTATCAGCTCCCAACACACACTATTGATACATTTCCATGCATGAGTGTTGCGAACACAGACCTCTCTACCTTACCTGGAAACACTGGCTTGTGTTTAATATCACAAAACACAAACAAGGAATTTTTTGAAGTTTTTTGGAAGACAGGTTCAGAGTAACTTCTCATCAATCTGCAGACAACGTTGTGCTTTTTTTTCCTGTGCCAGATACAAAAATGTGTACCTTATACACTCATCAGCAGTGTTGGTCAAGTTACTTGAAAAAAATAATCAGTAACTAATTACTTCCCCCAAAAAGTAATCCCGTTACTTTACTGATTACTTTTTCAAAAGTAATTAATTACTTAGTTACTTAGTTACTTTTTAAAAACACGATTTACAACCTGAATAGGTGATAAAGCGATAGATCTTTCAGCCCAATTCTACTTTTTCTGCATAATCCATCATACAAAATGTAATCAAATGAAAAAGTCTCTTTTTAAAACTTGTTTTATTAGTTTTAATCTTTTACCTTTATGCATCAAGCAAAAATTTAATTATATGCAACATTCTCTGACTGGAAGAAATTTGTTTAACCCTTTGAAGCCAGTCGGAGCGGGCACGCTCTTTTTTGCGTAACTATTTTTAAATCCCAGTAGCACTGCAACCGCATAAGCTAGCGCAATAAATTTTTTTGCATATGAAACCGGAGGAGTTGTACTTACATCTTATGCCATCAGCTTGTCCTAAGTCACGGTTTCCTTCCAAATAAAGCTTTGCAAAAATTGCATAAAAAGGGCTTGCAGGAACAAAAACATAATATTCAAACACGCTTTGTTCGTAACACTTCCCACATTGAAACAGACGTCAGCGCGAACGATCGCATGTCCACCATTTCCTGCCCAAAACCGGAAGTGACGTCATTTTCGCAGAAAGTGTAGTTTTTTACTTGTAGGCCTTAAGAGCCTATACTGGTGTTTTTATAAGTCATGTTTGACTTTATGCTTTTCTGAATAGTTGCTGGGATGCTTAGAACTCGAATTGCACTGCTTAAAATAGTTTATTTTGATGCACATGCTGTTTTCTTTGCAAATTTGCATCATAGGATTGTTTTTCGTTTTTCCTGCAGTATATAAAAATTGGTGTATCTCAAAAATAAAACTATGAAGACACTCAAAATAAATTTCCTATTGTTGTAAACTATTTTTTGCAACTTTTTTGTATTTAAAGTTTTGAGGGATAAGCCTCTTAAATTTCTCCAAGTAGAAATATATGTAAAAAAAACAAAAACGATTTTCAATTTTTTTGTAGTTTATTGCACTTTTTTGCAATTAATGTAGTTACTATGGACTTAATGCATACATATTATTAAAATATGGGCTATAACAGTTGTATTGATGTATAGCAACTTGAAATGCTCCCAAAAATGGCACTACCCATATGGAAAAGATATATATAAATCTTATAAAGTTTTTATCTGTCTTGTATGAAACTTGTATGAAAAGCATGCAAGAGTGAAAACACATATAAGATCCCTTGAAAAATTATATAATGAAACTTGTATGTTTTGTATACTTACTAAAAAAATATATGAAAGTAATGAGAAAGTGGCCACTTTCATGAGTAAATCATGTATGTTTTTACTATTTCTTTTCCATATGGGTACAACATGTAAAAATATAAAGTAAGCTCTGGCGGACTTGGTTCTATGGTAGGTCTTAAAGGGTTAATATTTAAACCTATTTTCTGCACATTCCAGCACATAAAATAAAATACTTTTGTGTGTTTACACTCAGTCTTTCAAAAAGATGCAAGTAAAACACAGCAGAAAATAAATAAAATCAAAGACTAGCTGTCCTGTTTCTCTATTTTCACCTGTAAAGCAGGAGTGTGGTAGGCGGAGGTGTGCTCTGGTGCAGGTGTGCCGCAGCGGTCAGTGGAAGAATCCATGAGTTTCTCTGTGAATTTCCCATTACGTTGTTGTGCACTTGGTGCTTGTTTAGGGGTTTTTTTCAGTGTAAAAAGAAGTTTTCTTCCCATGTACAATGGACGCCAATGTTTTTGTCACTTTTTATGGAATAAAACTTAAAGTAAGGTCAGTAGTTCCACGCTTTAAACGCTACACGCTTATACTCTCTCCCGCACTCTATATATTATCCATTGTTGATCTGCACAATGGATAGCAAGCATGTTGTCACGAACGTCGCACTCGCTTACGTCACTGTCATGAGACATTCTGCTAAAAAATCACGGTTTTAGTAACGGAGTAACGCAGCGTTCCTACGGGAAAGTAACGGTAATCTAATTACCGTTTTTGCAATAGTAATCCCTTACTTTACTCGTTACTTGAAAAAAGTTACAAGCAACGCGTTACTGCCCATCTCTGCTCATGAGTAATATGTATGGGACTAATATTGTTGGTAATGATGCTCCCACATAGCAGACAGGTCTGGCCCGGATTTGGTGTCAAGCTGGCACTGCTGGCTGACTTCTGGCATGGTAAGTTGTATGTCATCCAGATATGGGCCCGGCCTGGTGTAGATGGCACTGTTTATATGATGGCATGCCATATCTGGCCTGAAATAATAAGTTGAAATTTTGAGAAAATAAGTCAAAATTTTGAGTTATGGATCCTTTTTTTTGTGGCAGAAACAGGTTTCCATAGGATATTGATGTTATGTAACAATGATGATAAAAACAATAGAACATAATTTGATTGAGCAAAACCAATTTATTAACAACTATTAGTATAAATAAAACATTCATTCTGTTATCTTTCAATAACAAAAGTCATTAAAGCAGACCTGTGCCCAAACCTCTTCCACTAACAGATCCTTTTCTATGTCGTTGTCATCAGCTAGATGCACAGAGGCATCCTGACTACCTCCATCAGCCACATTTCAAGTCACTACAGTCTTTTCACGCTCCCCTGTTTCACAAGAGTCAAATATCTTTGAAGAACACCACAGCACTTTTTAGCTTTCTCATGCACATCCAAGTCATGTAGTTGCAGTACCTCGACCACAGCATTGTCCAACTTATTTTGAGCCGCTTGTCTGATGGATGCTGTGTTCTGCTGTTTTCACAACAAGGGGGGATGGGCCACACTATGGTGAGGCTACAGAGCGTGTGTCGACAAATCCAGGAAGTCTTTGATGAAGCGCGTATCAAGGCTTACTTCTTTAAGTATAAGTGACAATTAAACATGTTTATCCTCTACAATATACAGGCCTTTATATAATATAAATCCTTAAGGATTCAAATTTTTGTTACATTTTAAAAGTTCAAACCTCAGAGACACTAATTTCATATGTGATGAAGAAAATCAACAATCTTCATTTTCAGAAACTAGAACCAGCTTTAAATGTGACTAAAATAATGATAAAACAATCAATTCTCTAATCATTGACTAACTGATGAATCTGCAGCTCCAATATATTGTTGCATTTGACAACCCACTACAGCAACTACAGAATAAAACCACTAACCAGACTGATGACAGATTTCAAACATGCTGAATATGAAGAGTAGTATCATTTAAACTCACATGATTATCAGCCATAAGAACAAATTCAGATTTATATTGATGTAAGGTATATAATTGTAAGTACAGTTTGAATCAGTGCAATATTATTTTCACACATCAATGGACCACTGAACTTCTCAGCTTCTAAAATGTAAAGCCTCATTTAGAAACTACACAAGTACATATAATGGTCAGGGATCAACATGAACCTGTCTTCTCTATTTGACTTTAATAAACTCTGCAGTGACTCCAGCTGAAAAATAAAGCCAAAGTCCAGCATAGAGCAGCTGAGTGAATGTGGTCTGGACTCTGTGGAGGAGAGTCATGGTTTCAGAGACGCTGTAGAAAGACAGAATACCTGCTCTGTGATCCAGGTACACTCCTACTCTGGAGGGCCGAGGACCTGAGAGGACAGTTTGGACATTGTTGTGCCAAAATTTAAAACCATTTGAATCATAACGTAAAGACCAAGATTTGTCATTGAATCCAAACCCACATTTTTCGCCCAACCCTGCTCTGCTGATACTTTTGTATGCGACTGCAACGCCAACTCCTCCCCCTCTCCACTCCACCTCCCAGTAACAACGTCCAGTCAGACTCTCTCTACTCAGGACCTGAGACCATTCAGTGAATCTGTCTGGATGACGAGAATAAGACTGTTTTTTTTCCATAAATGTTACTTTTCTGTTCCCCTCAGATAATAACAGACGTCTGTTTGCTGTGTTTGGATCCAGTGTGATTTCATGTGAATATTTTAAGAATCCAGCTCTGGTCTTTGGCTCTGGTGGTGACAGTAAAACATCCTCTTCAGTGACTGTCAGTGAGATGTTTGTCCATTCCTCTCTCAGAATGTCCTGTAGTTTATCTCTGGTCTCTGACACAGCTGCTGTCACATCCTCAAAGTAGCTCAGAGGACGAATATTGATGCTGGATGAGTGTGTAGACTCACTGAGTGCTGACAGTGAGGGGTAGTTGGGTAGAAACTGGTTGTGATCCTCTGTGTGTGAGAGCTGCTCCAGCTCGCCGTCTTTCCTCTTCAACTCAGCGATCTCCTGCTCCAGCTTCTCCTGAAGCTCTTTGACTCGACTCACTTCAGTTTCCTGCTGGGATCTGACCTGCTGCTTCACATCAGAGCTTCTTTTCTGGATGAGACGGATCAGCTCAGTGAACATCTTCTCACTGTCCTCCACTGCTTTATCAGCAGAGCCATTGATGGCCTCCACCTCCTGTTGAAGCAGCTTCACATCTTTCTCTCGCTCCTGGATTCTCTGCTGGATGTTTAGTCGTCTCACCTCGAGCTCCTTCTGCTTCTCAGTCCTTTCTGCTGCAGCTGGGACTGTTTCATGGCCTTTATGTTCATCCATTGTGCAGAGATAACAGATACTCTGCTGATCAGTACGACAGAAAATCTTCATCACCTCATCATGACGAGAGCAGATGTTGTCCTGGAGCTTCTTGGAGGGGGCCACCAGCTTGTGTTTCTTTAATGGAGCTGCATCATAATGAGGTTGGAGGTGTTTCTCACAGTAAGAGGCCAGACAGACTAAACAGGACTTGATAGCTTTCAGCTTCCTCCCAGTGCAGACATCACAGGCCACATCTTCAGGTCCAGCATAGCAGTGATCAGCTGGAGCAGCTTGGAGTCCAGTCTTCTTCAGCTGCTCCACTAAAGCTGCTAACATGATGTTTTTCTCCAGGACAGGCCTCGGTGTGAAAGTTGTTCTGCACTGAGGGCAGCTGTGGATTCCCTTCCTGTCCTCTTCATCCCAGAAACTTTTAATACAGTTCCTGCAGTAGCTGTGTCCACAGGTTGTAGTCACCGGATCCTTCAGTAGATCCAAACAGATGGAACAAGAGAAGGTTTCTCGGTCCAGCTGAACTCTTTTCTGTGCCATTTCTCCTCTCAGTGTCAGTGACTGTGTGAGTTTCTCTTCCTTATAACTGAAACTATTCTGATCTCTGATCTCAACAACATGTGTTTCTGCAGTGAATGGAGCCTGTCAGCTCTTACATGTCACCACATGTTGGTTACACCCATCTTCAAAGTGCAGATCTGAAGGCAAGGGAACGAGGAAACACGTGGACAGAGAGGTGGTGCTGTGTTTAAGAGCAGGAAGAAGAGGGAGGGTTATCAGGCTGTGCTTCATTCCAGGAAGAGGAGCAGTTAAAGAGCGATACTGTGTGTTTAACTTTCGTTTTATCTTCTGCTTACTTCAGTTTTTAAGCTTGTTAACCCTTTCTTCTACATAAATGAATTTAAAAAATCCAGTATCAATGAACACTGGACATAAATGTCTCATGGTTTTAGTCACATGACCAGATTCTAAACCTGTAACTGTCAGAGTCTGCTGCATTAATGAAAGCATATATATAGCATGGATATTGTGGCGAACTCAGACAAGGAGGAGATGGAGGTATCGTTTGGTCTTGCTTCCCGTGAGCTAGCCAGGGAGCACAGCCGTTTATTAACATTTGCAGAAGAACACTGCCGCTAGCTAACTGCTCAGCGCGGCAACAACAACAACAACACACAGGGCACCCTCTGACCCCGGAAGGACACACCGTCACAGCGACAGGGCGTCACCTGTCACTATGGCAACATAAACAAAACATAACTGTACAAACAGAACCCCGAACAGCCCTGACCCGCTACATAGCCCCCACCTAAGGGGTCAGTCGTCCCCGACGACCCCATTACCCCACACAAAGTCCTGCAAATGTCCAGGTGCCTTCTTTTGGCGCACCAGCCGGTCACGACCGGCGGGGGAAAAGTCACTCGGGTCAGAACGTGGGGTGCCACCATCATCCCCTGCCCCGGCGTCTGCCGGATCGAGCGGTCCGTACGGTGAGAGCCTGTCCCAGTGCAACACCACCATGCGCCCCGGGCCCGGCATGCGGATACGGTACACCACGTCTGTTAGCCGCTCCACGACCTCTGCTGGCCCTTGCCAGTGACTGCAGAGTTTGGGGGACACTCCTCTCTTGCGAACCGGGCAGTACACCCAAACCTTGTCGCCAGGCATGAAAACCCCCCCTCGGCACTTGGTGTCGTAGGCTCTTTTCTGTCGTATTCCGGCGCTGGCCTGGGCCTGGCGGGTGTAGTCATGAACCACCTGCAGCCGCTCCCTCAGCCTCCTGTAGTAGTCCATCTCTGGCCCACCATCAATCTCCGGCTCGGGGGGGGACCCGAACACCAGATCCACAGGCGTCCGGAGCTCCCGTCCAAACATCAGAGCGGCAGGTGTGCACTGGCTGGACTCCTGCACCGCAGTCCAATACGACCAAAGGACCAGAGGCAGATATCGGTCCCAATCCCGCTGGTGGCGGCTGGTGAGAATGGCGAGCTGGGTGGCCAGCGTGCGGTTGAAGCGCTCAACCAAGCCATCGCTTTGTGGGTGGAGCGGTGTGGTTCTCGTCTTCTCCACCCCCAGTCGCCGGCAGATCTCCCCGAAGACCTTCGATTCGAAGTTACGCACCTGGTCACTGTGGAGCTCAGCCGGGACCCCAAAACGGGTGAACATCTCCTCCACCAGCTTCTCGGCCGTCGTCGTTGCGGTCTGGTCCGGCACCGCGTAGGCCTCTGGCCACTTCGTGAAATAGTCCATAGCCACCAACACATACCGGTTCCCTGACTCTGTGACGGGGAAAGGCCCTAGGACGTCCACTCCCACTCTTTCCATTGGGGCCCCCACCAGGTACTGCTGAAGGGGGGCAGTGGAGCGTTGGTTTGGGCCCTTCTGTGCCGTGCAGGTGTCACAGCAGTGCACATGAAGTTCCACATCCCGTCGACAGCCAGGGCAGTAGAACCGTCCCCTGAGGCGGCGGAGAGGTTTGGCGTTCCCATTGTGTCCTGCCCCCACCGAGCCGTGGACCAGCTCAAGCACCTGCGACCGCAGCGACCGAGGCACCAACAGCTGCAGGAGATCTCTGCCCTGACCGGGGGCCCGCCATCTCCGGTACAGGAGGCCGTCGTGGGTCTCCAGATTGTTGTGCTGGGAGTAGTAGGCCTTCACCTCGGGCTCCTGTCCCGACACCCCCGTCCAGGCGGGGCATTGCGCCGCCTCCAGCCAGGCCCCCACCTGAACCAACGTCGCGTTGGCCTCCTGCTCCTGCTTCAGCTGCTGCGTTGTCATTGGGAGCCACCCCCCTCCGCCGGCTGTGGCCTGAGCAGTAGCCACCCCCAGCACCTCCTGAACCCCTTGATGAACCGACGGTAGTAGGAGGCTAGGCCCAGGAAGCTCCGCAGTTCTTGGACGTTCGAGGGAGTCGGCCAGTCCCGGACCGCAGCCACTTTTGCGGGGTCAGTGGCGACACCTCGAGCGCTGATCACATGGCCCAAGAACGTGGTCTCTCTCGCCAACAGCCGGCATTTGAGGGGTTGAGCCGCAGCCCAGCTCGTCGGATGGCACTCAAGACCTCGCTCAGGTGAGACAGTGCACTGTCGAAGTCGCCACCGTGCACCAACAGGTCATCCAGGTACACAACGCAGCGGCTACGAGGGATATCCACGAGCACCCTCTCCATCAGCCTCTCAAACGTCGCTGGCGCATTACAGAGCCCAAATGGCATGACCCTGAACTGCCACAGCCCCTGTCCAATGGTGAATGCAGTCTTAGGCCTTGCGTCGGGGGCTAGCTCCACCTGCCAGTAACCGCTGCGTAGGTCGAGGGAGCTGAACCAACTGGAGCCGGTAACGTAATCTAGGGCCTCGTCGATCCGCGGCAGCAGGTACGAGTCCTTCTTGGTGACTGCATTGAGACGGCGAAAGTCCACGCAGAACCTCGGGCTTCCATCCTTCTTCCCCACCAGAACCACGGGTGCCGCCCATGGGCTATTGGATGGCTCGATCACCCCAGCCGCAGCCATCTCACGGATCTTCTCTTCCGCTACCTGCCATTTTGAGAGGGGCAGCCGGTGTGGGCGCAGACGGATGGGCTGAGCAGAGCCGGTGTTGATGGTGTGCTGGACCAGACTCGTCTGCCTACAGTCTTTGTCACTGGCAGCAAAGATGTCCACATTCTCGTCCAGGAGGCACCTCAACCGCTGGCGCTGGTCGACGTTGAGGCCTAGGCTGCTGCGCTGCCAAAGGTCATCAACAGCCTCGATGGTCTCGGTCGAAGGAGGTTTGTCAGGCTGAGAGGCTGAGGCTGAGGAGAGTGGAGATGACCCGGAGCCACCGGCATCCGAAATCTGCTGAGCGGCAGCTGCCCGACGCCTGTCTCATCTGGTTCCCTGCTTTTGGCCGCGCTGGAGAGCAAAAGTCTCTGCGCCAAGAGTGATAGCCAGCTTCGCGGTGTCGACGCAGGCCCCCCAGCGGCTCAGCAGATCCAGGCCAATGATGCACTGGTCTTGAATGTCGGTGAGCCAGAAGTCATGCACCAGCTCTAGATCCTTCACTCGGATCCGCAACGGTTTCTTCCCCCGCATAACAGTTTTCTCCCCCGTCACTGTCATCAGCTGGGTGTCTGTGGGCAACCAACCCTTCACCAGTGGCCCGGATGTTTCAGGGAGCACGCCAGGTCGTATCAGGGAAATGGTAGACCCCGTGTCCACCAGGGCCTGGCATGGCTGGTCCTCAACACAGCAGCTCAGGTAGAGTCCCTTGAGGTGCCCAACTCGGCCCACCACTGTGCATCGTCCTTGGAGGGGGGCAGGAAGCTGGAGCGGTAGTCCCCTCGCTACACCGCTCCCTCCTCGTTTCCCTGAGGCTGCGTAGTTCTGGTCTTCGGGGCTGTTGCTGGGCAGTCACGCGCCACGTGGCCAGGCTCATCGCACCGGTAGCAGCGGTCGGTCGGTCAACGAGGACGCCTCCGGGGCACCGAGAGTTGCAGCTGGGACATCTCGGCGACCCCCCCCCCTCCCCGTCGCAGTCTGCGGCTCTGATTTGGGGGTAGTTTTGGGGGGGTGGGGGGGGGCACCTGCTGGTTAGGTCGCGAGGTGAGCACCGGCTTGGCCCTTTCAGCCTCAAGGAGCGCCTCACGGAGGGTCTGAGGCATGGCCAGGTGGACGTGTTGGCGTAGTCGCTCTGGGAAAAGTCCTTGCAGAAAAGCATGCAGGATAAGCTCCTCACGGGCTGCTGCTGGAAACTCTGGGTAGCCACGACGAGCATACAGCAACACGTCTCCTGCAAAGGTGCCCAGGCTCTCCCCCGGTTGACGGCTCCGGTTGGTCAGCTGCTCTCTGCTCTGATCAGTGGAGTGCCGCTGCCCGAATCGCCTCTCGAGTGCCGCGGTGAGGGCCTGGATCTCATGCTGCTCTGCCGGGGCTAGGTCAAGGAGTATCTGCAGTGCATCTCCCTCTAATGCTAGCGCTAGGTGTGTAGCAGTCTCCTCTTTGCTCCAGCCACTATGTCTGGCCACTATGAGGTAGGGCTCTAGCGGGGTTAGCCCATTGTATTTCGGTACCTTAACTGGCGTGGTAGGCATGACTGCTCGCGGTTGGGGGCTCGGCGTGTGGGTCGACAGAGGTAACCCATGAAGCATCGCCCTAGCATCTGTCGCGACGGGCCGCCGCCGCGGTGCGCTCGCGCCATCGGGACCCGTCGGGGGACTTACATGGCCACTCACATCCTCTCTCTTCAATCGCCAGTTTCCCAAGCGGGGAATGTTCTCCTCGACAGCTTGCTCCAGCCTCTGAATGTCTCTCTCCATTACGACGAGGGTGAGCTATCCCACTTCTGACACCAATGTGGCGAACTCAGATAAGGAGGAGATGGAGGTATGGTTTGGTCTTGCTTCCCGTGAGCTAGCCAGGGAGCACAGCCGTTTATTAACATTTGCAGAAGAACACTGCCTCTAGCTAACTGCTCAGCGCGGCAACAACAACAACAAGACACAGGGTGCCCTCTGACCCCGGAAGGACACACCGTCACAGCGAGAGGGCATCACCCATCACTATGGCAACATAAACAAAACATAACTGTACAAACAGAACCCCGAACAGCCCTGACCCGCTACAATATGTTAGCAGACATATTGTTGTTGTCCAATGTTGTTTTTTTATGTTGCTGTAACAAGATGAGGGCTGATAAATGCCACTGCATTGCTTTGAACAGCATAAAGTCAGCAGAGTCTGCACATATAATTACAGATATTTCTGCAAAAAGTCAAAAGAATCCTGCATTATCTTTTGGTTTTGCATTTATAATACCTGCTGCAAGAGAAATAACTATGTTCTTTATATAAAAATAACAACTAACTTTTCTGGCACAACTTCACCTACTTCCAAAGTTCATAGAGAAGTCAAAGATCTGATGACTTGAAGACTCCAGCGACACTTACAGTATTAAGGAACAGTTTTATTAAGTGACCAACACGTTTTGGCTTGTGGCCACGCGTATCAAAATAAAGAATTCTGTGCTTAAATAATAAATTTAATAAAGTGATTTTCAAAATGCTTTTCAAAATGGCGATTCCACTCCTCATTTCAAAATCCATTTCCCTTTCCTGTTCGCTCAGGGATTAACATTTGGATTAGCAGTTGGATAAACAACTTCATTTTAAAAATCCTGCGGCTATTCAAATTAGCTACACCGTGGGATGTAAGGAGCTCTCTGATTGGCTGGTCAGACACAGGCTGTCTGCCAGCCTGGATTTTTCTAGCTCATAGCTTCGCCCTGCTAAGAAGCGTGTGCTTGTACAAAGGCTGTTCAGCCTCAGGATTTACACTCGGCTCGACACGGATATGTGAAGAATGAAGGGACCCTGCAGCGAAACGGAGAGCGCAACCTCTGACTGAGTGCCCGTTTACGCAGTCTGACCACCTGTGAAGGTAACGTGCTATCATGGGTAACACTAGCATCACTGCACGTAGCCCCGTTATTTTAAGGTCACCTTAGCTTATGAAAATTTTACGTCGCAGTTGTACGATGTTTGTATGTTTTGTAAGCTGATGTGCTCTTCACAAATAAAGCTTTCGTTTTTCATGATGTATATTGTATTAATAATTAAATTTCATTATCTGTGTCTTTACCACACATTTTCCACACAGATGTAGATACTGTAGGTTCAGTGAATGCTTAAATTGCACTGATTAGAATATACTGGACATTCAAAGCTAAGATTCAGCGCACTGTGTTAGAGGCTGGGATTTGATGAATTCATCAAATATACAACCTTTGTCGGAGCTGTAGCTATAGAACGCCAGGACTGCCATAATGAATTAATTAAATACACCAGGAAATGATTAATTAAATGTGGCAATAATTAATTAAAATTGGAAATAATTAATTAAATAAATATTTTTGACACATTTAATTAATTATTTATTTATTTCACATCTCACAGCGCAGGCCCCGGCACACAGCTGCCATAACCCCCGCAGTACACTGACTTCATTTACTGAGGTTATATTTATCGGGTTTTTACTTCCTGATGTTTGTATGTGTCATACCTGTTCCAGTCGCCAATTCTGAATTATAACTAACATTAAAAACCTGTTTAAGGAGGAGAGAGAGCAAATAAATCCAGGGACATTGGACAGCCGGTGCTCGACATTGCGTTATATGGAGCACCCAGTTAAACTGTGGCTATCACCAGGTAACGTGGGTGTGTTTCTTGAATTAGCAGCAGGTGTTAAACAACTGCTGACAGGTGAGGAGGAGGATGCATGCAGGTAACCTGAGGGCCTATTCAGCTGATCGCTGGTGTCGTGAAAAAAATGTCAGCTCGTTCTTTATGTTACAGAAGCACAGAGACACAAGACCAGGCGGAAAGAGACGATCGTTTGGTGAAAATGAGAATCTGCAAATGCAACATGTGGAACAAGGAGAGTGGAATATGTAAACAAACCGGTTAACGTAACTCCCCCCCCCCACCCCACCCCAAAAAAGAAACCAAAAAAACAGTTAAGAGAACTGCCCAGCCAGGCAAGATAAACTTTACTCGTCACGATGAGACGTCTTCCCCGTCTCTGTCAGTCCCTCCATCCTTAAATGTCTCCAGTTGTCCCGAGTTCTCTCTGACCGTCTCCTTGGTGCATTTAAACCCCTGTTCCTCCCTGTCCTTGTCTTTGGTTGTCCTCATCTCTGTTATCAGTCATCATAATTTTACCATCTCTGTACACGTCTGCAAATTTCTTTATTAAATCATAAGATTCTTAAATTCATCAAGTCTCTCTGTGCCTGGGTCCTCGTCACAAAACATGACATCACTGTTTTGTACATTTTAACACAATTTAATCCCCACATTTGTGAAAGAAAAACAAAACACTTTTTGAAAAGTCTGAAACAAAACCATCAAATCTGATAAAGGTTATTTAAATGCTGCAAAAGAAGAATGGATTGGAATAAAAAAAAAATACATATCCTAACCTTAATTACTGGGGGAGAATAATGAATGATGATCAGTGAGTAAAAAGTAAACTGAGTGCATTTTTTGGACAGAGATTCACTTTTAATGTGTATGTATAATATAATACAGATACATAAAAAATACACTCCAAAAATAGGAGTGTCACGGACCTGGTTCCGGGGACTCGGGGTTCGTGAACAGTGTGGACCATTATTGTTATTATTATTGTTATTAGTGTATTGGATGTATGTTTGCTGCACTGTGCTCTTGTGTTCCATGCTGGTGTGTGTGTGGGTGTCTGCGGGTGTGACTGAAGGATGAAGGACAGCCACCTGCAGGCCTGATGCAGGTGGCTGTCGGTCACGCCTAGGTTCTCACACACCTGCTTCTGATCGGGCTCGTCGGGGGAGCTACTTAACAGAGCGATGGAGCTTCCTCCGGCGCAGGATCGTTGAGTTAGACTCCATGTCAGTGTTTAAAGTGCTGTTCAGTGTATGCCTGCTGGAGTTGGTGCCATAACGGCTGTGTCTGTTGTTTTTCCTCAGGAGGACAGCGGAACACAGGACTGCAAGACACACGGGGTGTGCGAAGGCACAGGGGCAGAGAGCATGAAATACCAGCACTTAGGAGAAGATTCGTCACGGGAGTCGAGGGAGCACTTTTGGAGATTTAATGTGTGGTGTACATTTACCTCACTGTAAATAAACCCACTGCTCATTCCACTAAGTCCGGCGTTTGGGTCCTTTCTCCAACATCCCCCACGGTCTGCCACCCAGACCGTGACAAGGAGAGTCCTTATAATGTACAAATGTACAAAATATTAATTAAAAAATAATAAAAATGGAGGCAAATTTGCCTAGGGTACAATGTATACTATGTACAGAAAGATCTTTAATGCAGCTACTACTATGGCTCTATGAAAGATTTTTTTCTTTTATTTTAACCTATATCATTTTGAAATCTTTTATTATGCACATATGTGCATAATAAAAGATTGTTATTGTTTGAACGTGATCGACTCTTGATTGTTTGTTCACAGCCCAACATCAAAGAATTGGTACAGTTTTTTGGAGCCGTGACCTGGATGTTGTGAGTCTGAGTGTTGAACGAAAGAGAACAGAGTCCAGTTATCGGACGGACAGGATTCGGCCGATCGATCGATTGGAGTGGGCCCACAAAAGTATAAAGGTAAGCACAGCCTGTTGATTAATATCCGAATTTTGCTGATTTGAAAAGCTAAACTAAATTACAATTCCACTGGTGAGATCTCCGGTGAATGTTCATGGTAACAATTTTGTGTAAAGGTTCCTTTGATTGATTACTAAAAGTAAAAGTAATAATATAGAGTAATGAACAAAGAATATAGAGTTTAGAATAGGACGGGAGTTGGACTCCTGAGAATGCGAAGTTCAGGGATTGGTATCCCCACTGCCTGTGGACGCACAGTCGGACCGGTTGGACCGGAGATCCAGGTTGGCAGACCTCGGGACTTAGGACCCCGTTAATCGCTAGTGGTCTGCGGCCACTTCTTTGTCTGGGACGAAGTTTTGCGTTGTTTGGACGACAGAGGCCGGGCCTCTTGCTTTGGACGCTACTAAAATTAAAGAAAGGAATTGTAGAAATCCGGGCCATCGTCCGGGACGAGCACTGGCTTAATTGAGTGGCAGAGGTTGGACCTCGGGCGTTGAACGCCTCTTAAGACGTCGAAATTGTGTAGGGAACACGGCAGAAAATAGGTGTGTCTAAGAAATAATGTTTGTATGTAGGTGGTTGAGGTAGTAATTGTGTTAATTGTACTATTGCGGAGAAAATACCGGGAGTGCAGAATTATTAGGCAAGTTGTATTTTTGAGGAATAATTTTATTATTGAACAACAACCATGTTCTCAATGAACCCAAAAAACTCATTAATATCAAAGCTGAATGTTTTTGGAAGTAGTTTTTAGTTTGTTTTTAGTTTTAGCTATTTTAGGGGGATATCTGTGTGTGCAGGTGACTATTACTGTGCATAATTATTAGGCAACTTAACAAAAAACAAATATATACCCATTTCAATTATTTATTTTTACCAGTGAAACCAATATAACATCTCCACATTCACAAATATACATTTCTGACATTCAAAAACAAAACAAAAACAAATCAGCGACCAATATAGCCACCTTTCTTTGCAAGGACACTCAAAAGCCTGCCATCCATGGATTCTGTCAGTGTTTTGATCTGTTCACCATCAACATTGCGTGCAGCAGCAACCACAGCCTCCCAGACACTGTTCAGAGAGGTGTACTGTTTTCCCTCCTTGTAAATCTCACATTTGATGATGGACCACAGGTTCTCAATGGGGTTCAGATCAGGTGAACAAGGTGGCCATGTCATTAGTTTTTCTTCTTTTATACCCTTTCTTGCCAGCCACGCTGTGGAGTACTTGGATGCGTGTGATGGAGCATTGTCCTGCATGAAAATCATGTTTTTCTTGAAGGATGCAGACTTCTTCCTGTACCACTGCTTGAAGAAGGTGTCTTCCAGAAACTGGCAGTAGGACTGGGAGTTGAGCTTGACTCCATCCTCGACCCGAAAAGGCCCCACATGCTCATCTTTGATGATACCAACCCAAACCAGTACTCCACCTCCACCTTGCTGGCGTCTGAGTCGGACTGGAGCTCTCTGCCCTTTACCAATCCAGCCACGGGCCCATCCATCTGGCCCATCAAGACTCACTCTCATTTCATCAGTCCATAAAACCTTAGAAAAATCAGTCTTCAGATATTTCTTGGCCCAGTCTTGACGTTTCAGCTTGTGTGTCTTGTTCACTGGTGGTCGTCTTTCAGCCTTTCTTACCTTGGCCATGTCTCTGAGTATTGCACACCTTGTGCTTTTGGGCACTCCAGTGATGTTGCAGCTCTGAAATATGGCCAAACTGGTGGCAAGTGGCATCTTGGCAGCTGCACGCTTGACTTTTCTCAGTTCATGGGCAGTTATTTTGCGCCTTGGTTTTTCCACACGCTTCTTGCGACCCTGTTGACTATTTTGAATGAAACGCTTGATTGTTCGATGATAACGCTTCAGAAGCTTTGCAATTTTGAGACTGCTGCATCCCTCTGCAAGATATCTCACTATTTTTGACTTTTCTGAGCCTGTCAAGTCCTTCTTTTGACCCATTTTGCCAAAGGAAAGGACGTTGCCTAATAATTATGCACACCTGATATAGGGTGTTGATGTCATTAGACCACACCCCTTCTCATTACAGAGATGCACATCACCTAATATGCTTAATTAGTAGTAGGCTTTCGAGCCTATACAGCTTGGAATAAGACAACATGCATGAAGAGGTTGATGTGGACAAAATACTCATTTTCCTAATAATTCTGCACTCCCTGTAGATGTGTGTTGAGTTCTGTCAAGTTAGTGTAAAAGTAGAAAATACCAAGGCAGAGAAAGGAAGTGAGGTGTGTGATTGCAGCGAGTGCTGAATAGAGGAAGTGATACAACCAGCTGTCAGGGGTGACTGAGAGACTTTGAGAAATGAAAGGGTGTAGAAACTGAGGAAATAGAGTGACGTGGAGAGTGTGTGTGTGTAAGATGCGCTGTGTGTGTGTGTGTGTGTGTGTGTGTGTGTAACAGGAAGTAAGAGTATCTGCATGCACTCTGAAGAAAATTGGGTGATGTGAGTGGAACAAATGATGAGAGTGAGACGTTTTAAAATGTGGATAGAAGTGATGAAAATGATATTAAATAAATGTCTTAGTGTGTTAGTACAGGTAACCACAGACCTGGATCAACTTACTTCACGAGCACAGTGGCTGGAGCAAAATGATAGATTAACATAATTGAAACCATACCCAGGCCATGTTTTGGCTGAAATTCCACAGCTTTACCTACATATACATTTTATCCTGGAAAGAAGCTTCAAGGATGGTCAATCTCTCCCTGAAGAGCAACAGCGGACCCTTCAGAGTTTTAGGTCAGTGGTGCTCTCTGTTCAACAGAGAGCACCACTGACCTAAAACTCTGAAGGGTCCAGCAGCATGTACAAATACCATCGTGGATGGTAGCATGGGCTCTTAGTCTACGTTCTGTCAAGAAATAAATATATATTCTTAATGCTTATTTGCTGATTAGATTGTTTTATGAGAGGCCCAGACTTCAGTATAAAACTTGGTTGCAGGCTGACAGGAAACTGCATGCTTTTGCAGAAAATAGGAGCTGCAGGCAGAAAGTGAAACTAAGTAGAGTGTTTGATCAAAACTTAAAGTGTGTGTGATGTCTAGAGGAAGAATATAAATAATCAGGCTTCCTGTTTTCTGCTTGAGACTTGAGCTGGCGTTGCTGGGTGTGCTAAGTCTCCATTTTCCAGAAAATGTATAATTAAAGATCATCTTTTGAGTTAGACCACTTTGAGCCGTGTCTTTCTTGGCCGTTGAAGAATACAAAGAAACAGGATTTAATAGTTCACACTGCAGGTCTTAATGCTCAATTCCAATTTTTTGATCAAATACGATTTTTTTGTCTGCTTATTCACACTACAAATAAAATGTGACAGCAAACGCGCTCTATTGTGAACCCTCAAAGCGGCCCGCATGCGCAAAAGAAGACGTCTCACATAACGCGCTTCGTTTAGACCCAGACCAAACAGTATTGTTTGAATGATGGCCCTTAATATGAAGACTTGTTTGGGACTTTACGTTTCCCATTTTTGCTTTAAGTTGTTTTGTTATTTTGTTATTTATATATGGCCTAATACTTATCCTTATTGCTGTTTTAGACAGGAGTAGTGCTTCAAAGGATAGTTGCAAATCGGCATCTGTCTTGTGTCAGTGATGTAAAAGACGAATTTAATGCGACTTGACCATTCAAACAGCAGTCGCTTTCTAAAACATCAGATATGTATCGGATTCAGTACCACATATGAAAGTGACCCAGATCGGATTTGAAAATATCAGATCTGTGCTGTTCACACTGTCATAACATGATCGGATATGGGTCACATAGGGTCAAAAAAGTCGGATTTGATGCGCTTTCACCTGCAGTGTGAACATAGCCTTAATCACAAGTGGGAAAGTTCACCAGTGACATTATTGAGTGTGAATGGACTTGAGAGGACTGTCTGAGTTTCACATTTGCCATGCTGGGAGTTAAGCGGCAAAAGAAGATCACTGGTTGGTCTTACCAACCAGTGATCTTCTTTTGCCGCTGGTTGGTAAGACCAACCAGTGATCAAACAATAAATGTAGTTTAAATGTAGTTTAAAATAGTAAATTGTGAGATGTCTTTTACTGATTGAGCAACACAAGTCATTTACTGTATGAAGGAAATTCTTTTTTGTGATAATATTTCAAATATGCATTTCTGTTGTCCTGTCAACTTAGTGGGTTATGAACTGATATGAAAATTAAGTGATTGTTGTTAGATTAGGAACAGATGGTTTGATCTCACAAGTGAACAGGATGTAGCAGAGTCTGTTAGAGTGGAGACTAAAGAAAACTGAGTTTCCTGATTCTGATGCATGGGTGAAGTGTGCACCCAGATATACACCTCTGACTATATGAAACTAAACTTGCTTTGTAAAATACATGACAGCATGTTACAATATAATTGAATAAAGTGACTGGGTCTGTGACTAAAATGGGTGCAGCAGAAGAAATTCACAATCTAGTGATGAAACATTGCCATGAAGTGTTTAGGAAGTGGTTAATGTTGAACATTGGTGTTGTGTGAATTGTGCAGCTGCTGACAATATTTTTCTGTGTATTTAGCAAGTGGAACTATGCCAGTAGACCCCAGAGCACTTGTGGTCAACCAGTAAATATGATATGGGGAAGATGAACATAGGTAGTGACACGTAAGTCTGAGTTCAGAACAGATAAGCATCAGCAATTAATTAACACTAGAAGCAGTGACGACAGCACTGCGTCTCATGGTACTGGAAGTTCTAATGCCTACATCATATTGTTTTATTGGGAGCAAAAGTTTTTCTGGTTTGTTTTCCCTTTTTAAGAGGTTCATGTTTGGAGGTGTTCTGAAATAGGCTTAATAGTTTATATATAACAGTGCACTTAGAAAGACCTGTCAGGCATCATTCCTCCGGTGGTGATGTCTTGTGTGTTGGTGATTTAATAATCAGCTATCTCTCTTTCTCTCTCTCTTTCTCTTTTTCACGCAGGCTTGCAAGATTGGAATTAACAGCGCTGTAAAACATTTTCTTGAGAGCAAATATAAGGTGAGCTTCTCCAAATTACAATGGGCATTGGAGAAAGTTATCTATGTGGGACACGATTAGATGGTAAGTCCCTGTTTAAAAGAATTGTAGCGAGTCAATCCCCGGGTCTGTGGAAAAAGACCTCAGGGTAGTCCACCCCTGAGGTTGAAGCAAGAAGAGGAGAAGAGCGCAGAGAATCGCCTGTCCCGGAAGATTAGTGTCTTTAACTGTTAAGAAGATCAAAAGCCCCTTAGACAGAGGTTCTAGACTGATCACAAAGGTAGAAGCAGGAAACAACCAGAATGGGGATCGGGGGAAGCTAGAAAATAATGAGAGGTCTGGTAATAGCCTGTGATTTTTATGCCATGACAATTGCCCACAGCAGTCATCCCACATACGGTCCACCCATTAAAGGAGGACAGATGTCATGATCCT
Source organism: Simochromis diagramma (assembly GCF_900408965.1). Classification (NCBI taxonomy): domain Eukaryota; kingdom Metazoa; phylum Chordata; class Actinopteri; order Cichliformes; family Cichlidae; genus Simochromis; species Simochromis diagramma. Next base: position 383,926 of record NW_024387350.1, on the reverse strand, counting down.
GGGTCTTTTGACCCAGCGTTTTGTGTTTTCTATTATTGTGATGTATTTTGGTTCTGGTTTTCTATTTCTTTGGGTTTTGGTTCTGTTCTTCCTCAGTTTAGTGTTTAGTCTTTTCTGCCTGTGTATTCCTGTGTCAAGTCCACGTTTCTAAGTCTGTGTCTTTGCATGTGTGAGTTCCTGTTTTATTTTGTAGGTCTGTGTCTCTCGTCAGTTTTTCTAGTTTCACTCCCCTTGTCTCGTTATGTTCAAATTCTCCCAGCCGTGCCTCCCTCCTAGGGCTGGGCGATGTGACCCAAAATTCATATCTCGATATTTTTTTAGCTGGATGGCGATATACGATATATATCTCGATATTTTTTCAAGCCGTAAGGTAAGAACAAAAAGAGAGTTCTTAGTCAAAGCTGTGTCCCAGATGTCACACAGCCACTTTTATTAACATACAGCATAGATGTACATGAAGAAATTACTGAAAAATAAATTAGCAGCATTTATTAAATAATAATGCTCCATAAATAAAAGAAAACAATGTTGTTTTTGTGCATAACAAAAAGCTCACAATTGTGCAGTCAAAATGTAAACTAACAGACCCTGAGCATAATAACAAAGACAGATTTTACAGTTGGTTTTTGTACACCACGTTCCTGTTTGTTTCGCCCTTCATGTTAATAAAGCTCGCTCTCTACTTAAGCAGTCTGCATCTTGGCTCCGTTAATAATTCCATACGGCTCGCCTCGCGAACCGTGATAACAGAGGGCCAAAAAAGGGAAAAGAATCATGATAACTAAGAGAACTGACATCTAGTGGGTAAAAAGGGTGTGTGTGTAATGTTTGGAGAGATATGCTGCATTTTCATCCCCAACAATACGGCCCCAGATGGTTCTGTAACCAGAGCCCTGGAAGGCCTCAGAAGACATTATCCAAAACAATACACTGAAGACACAACCCGTTGGAGGAATGCATGACATCTATGTTTGGGCAATGGAAAGGTTTTATTTTGTCTATTATGGTTTCTCTTGCTAGATTCCTAGCTATCATTGTTACATGGACAGGACAGGTTAATGGGAGAACACAGGAATTAGTTCATCTCTCATTAGGAGAGAGGAAAATGGGGGAATTGTGGAAAATATATTATGTAGCAGTGTTTCAGTGTTATATTAATCCAGAGGCTAACAAATGTGCATATCATATGGCATTAAAAGAAGTGATCTGCTTGTAACTGCATAGAGTGAGGTGAGAACAGGATGTACTCAGGATGTGCCATTTATGGTCATGAGGCCTCACAACGAGAAACAGGAAACAGCTGGGGGTGAAAGAGCTTTGAAACCATTAGTAAGGTATAAACATTAGTACCACAAAAGGGGATGCAACTAACTGTCACTGATGCATGATAATATATTCTGCTTATGCATACAGGGTGTGTACAGCCCTTTAAATAGTAAAGCTCTTTGCTTCCTCTTTGAGATCTACTGGACTGCGCTCTGGGTGGTATCGTGTCCATGTCCCACATATGTGCTTAATAAAGCACATATGTGCATAATAAAAGATTGTTTTTGTTTGTTGTCAGCCCAATAACAAAGAATCGGGACACATGTTTAAAAGCAGCTAAACGGAAAAAGGGCAGTAGTATAGAGACAGATTGCATCCGGATGCAAAGAGACGGTACTTGCAAAAAGTAGAGTGCATTGGAAATGTGGACCTGTATGAAATACAGTAGTGGAGTATAAACCAAAGTGAACCAGTTTCACAATTATAAATCTCTGGAGGCACACATCCAATTCACCAAGGATTGGGTACAAGATTTGGCTATTTTTTTAGACTCCACGTTGTGACTACGTCGTCATTCAAACAAAGGTAAGTGAGCTTGGGTACTGCGAGTAAAATGCGTTTGATTTCCCCCCGAACATTCAGAATAGTGCAAGTGTGCATTAGGAGGAAAGTACAGTGAGAACATGTGGCGGCTCTGTTAGATGCTTAACATAGTGAGTTCAGTGCATTGATGTGGCATTGTCCTGAAGGATTTAGTTATTCTCTATGGTTAAAGAAATTGCAACGATGTATTCATATTTATCATAAATAATCCTAATTATATATCTTGCTTCAGTGTTTGTGTCCTGTGTCACAAAAAATTTTTTGCAGGCAGGCTTCTGAAAGAGAACAGGGAGATTTAGAATATAACATGCAGCGTTCTATAGATGGATACATTAAAAAAAAATGAAAAATGACATATATGTGCTAACTTTCTAAACACATGTATTGTTACATTTGTGATAAATGGATTTGAAAGTAGATAAAACACATTTATGTCAGCCTTGGATCATTTAAGTTCTTGACTTTAAATGAACTTTGTCTGTGTGTGTTTCAGGTACTGCACTCTCAAAGACTGAATGAACCAGCATTGCAGCCATGGGTCACTGTGAGCATCACAGGGAAGGTTGAAGCCGCCCACTGCACCTGTAAGGCCGGAATCGCAGAGACCTGCACCCACGTCACTGCTCTTCTGTTTAAAGTAGAAGCAACAGTGTTGATCCGTGGCACAAGGACTGTTACAGATGAACCTGCATACTGGGTTTTGCTGGGTAATATGACCAATATACAGCCAGAGGTTGGCCATAAGATAGACCTCTCCTCTTCAGCTGCCTAAAAAAAGTCTCTCGATCAAAACGTAAACAGACCATCCGTAGTGACAGGTAAAAGAAGCCGTCCTCAAAAAATAAAAATTCTACTCAGGAGGAGTTGCCACCCCTATTGGATACACTGTTGGAACACAGTAAAGCTGTGGGATGTGGGAATGACCCATAATTTTTTATCTAGGGGGTCTAGATTTATGCCTGAAGTGCATTACCATGTACTGTATTTCCCGGACTACAAAGCGCACCCGAATATTAGCCGCACAAGATAAAAAAAAGGGGAAAATCCTGTTTTGTACATACATTAGCCGCACCTGACTAAAAGCCACAGGTGTTTCAATGTTGACTTATCATATGTAAGAGAATATGCACAAAGCGAATTGTCAGGAAAGAGATGGCTGTTTGGAGACACACCACTTTTATTAATATTTTTGAAAAACAAGTTAGGGGTACATATTTGCATAACTTTTTAGGTATATGTACAAGTAGCGGTAATTACAAGTAGGACACATGTACTGTGCTTCATAAACGAGTAACAAATGTAGTACATAACAGTAACCTACAGCACACCAGAAAAAACGATTCGGCCTACCTTTTAGGCTCAGGTGCAGTGACACGGCTTTAACAAGAAGAAAAGTCAGTCATTCACCACCATCTTTCTCTTCTTCCTGCGCAATAAAACCACCAAAGTCCCCTCCTCCAGTGTCGGATACAAACAGACTCAGGGTGGCTTCGTCATCCACTCTCCGCTTCTCTCCTTCGTTGTCACTTTCAAAACCAAAGAAATCCTCGTTGTCAGTGTCAGAGTTGAACACCCTCTGAAGGGCCGTGGTGGTGTCCTCCTCTCCATCATGCAGCAGTCCAGCCCTTCGAAATCCGTTGGTCATCGTGGATGTTTTCACACTTTTCCACGCTGTCAGAATCCACTGGTGGAATTGGGCATAACTTGCTTTTCGCAAGTTTATTGCCGCTCATCATCCACACCTCCCGCTGAATGCGTAGCGCTACTTTGAAGTTTGTTTTTCGCGCTACTTTGTACGGCACTACGTTGCCTGGCGGACGGACATGTGACCAACATATCACTCTTGAACCCCGATCCTTCCGCCAGGCAACGTAGTGCCGTACAACAGCGGAACAAACAAAACAAATCCTCTTACGATATGACAAAAATCATGGACAATCCATAGAAAAGCCGCACCTGACTAAAAGCCGCAGGGTTCAAAGCTTGTGCAAAAAGTAGCGGCTTATAGCCCGACAATTACGGTAAATAATTTGCATTTAATGAATATGTGCTTACTAAGTACCACTGTTCAAAAAGTTGAATAAAGAAACAAACAAATTTGTGCCTTTATTTTATTAAAACTATAGATGGCACGATACCACTTTTTAATGTCCGATACAGATTCCGATATCATAAATTTGGATATCTGCCCATACTGATATGAATCTGATATAGCGTATTTTGTAATCAATAAAACTGTGTTTTATAAATATCTTACTGCATTTTGTATAAGTTCATACTCAAGTTTTAAAAAACAAGAGACTGAAGCTATTCTGTTATACCTGTATGCAAAAAAATACACTCCACCCCAAACATTTTATAGTTCAGCAACACTGATCAATCTAATAAATTTAAACCTACACCATCCTCCCTATTCTGGTATTTTAAAGAGTACTTAGTGGAAATATTAAGCAACCTAACTAATAGGGTTGCCAACTCCCAGCAAAAATATTAGGGAACCACACCCCACCTTTAATTGATGTAATCCACTTTAATTTAATGCAAGTGTAAAACAAATGCACAGAGATAAATTATTTTTCTACAATATTTAAAAAGATTCAACATCTTTTTTCAACACAATTGCATACTGCACAGATGGTACCTTCCCAAAGGAAAAAGTACTATAGCTTAGGGGTGGGCGATATAAACGATATACGATAGAAACGATATAAATTTGGCCAACGATAGAGATTTTGACTATACCGCTCTACCGCGATAGCGCATGTTGATGATGTCATCAAGCTGCGCCTGTTTTGGTCGAAAGCATCGCAGCGGGTACCACCATTATCATCTGCAAATTATGCCGGGCGACAGTCATAGCAAAGAGATGAAGCACTTTTGAAATATGGGGAAAGACAAAAACTGCGCTTCCTCCACTTCCGTAACATTGATTCATTAATGTTCATTAATTTTCTCGCAGCTTTTCTATTCCCATGTTGTTGCAGTATATTAATAACTTACCTCGTATTGTGGATGAAGAATCTTATGTTCTCCTGACTGAAGTTTGGCCTGTGTATAGCATCCTGCTATGCAATTGCATTTGTCCTTAACCACCAGAATCCCTCATGTTAACTTTTATCGAGTGGGAAAAAAGTTGGCGTTCATCCTCCAGCTTCACTGTGCTAATGTTATGCTAACATAGCTGTGTCGCTAGCAATCACATAGCACAACATTATATACCAGGTAGTCCAACTTCAGTAACCCTGCAAACGCCACTGCTGTTTAGTTTTCTGTCTTCATTTATGTTGGAAGTGGTACAAGAGCTGTACGTTTTAATTAGTTTCAAAAATCTCTTAGTCAGAACATGGTATGTCATGTTTAGGTGGAAACTAGCGAGCTAACTTCCTGTTAACTTGTAACTCCGTTGAATTTAATAAATTCTGTTTTCATGGATGCATGGATGTAAAACTTAATTGTTACACCTGGTAAAGCAGCAACACTGATGATTTTATTAAAGATGAAAGAATTTAGACCTGAAGCAGACGGAGTTTTGGACCCAGATTACTCTGCGAAGCTCCTCACTACGGCAGCCGTAATGCTCTGACAATCAATCAAGCAGTGCGGCTTACCAAAGTTGTACTAAAACATTTTTTAACAGATTTCTGCACGCCAAAATTGGTTCGAGGTCAGTAAGCACAACCAGAATTCATACATAAGGCACACTCTCGATTTTTGAGAAAAGTAAAGGATTTTAAATGTGCCTTATAGTGTGGAAAATACGTTATACAGAAGAAAAGAATATATTGCGATATATATCGTTACCACACGTGCTTCAAATTATACCGTGATATGGATTTTAGGCCTGTTAGATTATAATATTATTTTATGCCATGTTAGACCCCTAATTAAAGATTGTGAATTATTATGTAGTTTTAGTTTGCATTATTCTCCTGAATTAGAAGAAGCTGATAACTATTGCATTAGTTAAACTGATTTGCATTACATTAGACTGCTGATTTATTGTGACTGAATGATATTGTTTTATGATGTTATAAGAAATACTGTTTGCAGAAAGTCATCGCCTTATTTGTCTGATTAGAAGAGAACAGAGCATGCTGGAGTTTTCTGCCCCATCTCAGCAGGAGCAGATAAACAGGGAGCCAAGGTCGTAGCTTAGGCGCCGTGTGAGAGAAAAGCATGTGAATGTTTAGGCTTTTATGATAAGGTGGGGGCACCAGAGGCTATAAGAGTTTGAGCAATGCTCCACCATTTTGAGATCTGATGCTATCTGCATCAGTGTCCATCTCCCACGCGTGTGATCATTAAAATCATCGTTTGACTCAACCCGGCCGGACCAGTGTTGTTATTGTGGTTTTTTCTCTTGTCTCCATCCCCAGCCCTACTATAGCTTACTAGGGTGTATATTAGACTTATTAGTTACTATATACAATAATGGATTTCTATACATTTAATCAGATGACCACTTTTGTTGTAAGTTTTTAAATGACATAACAAAGGAAAATATTTCTTTGTGCCCCCCTTTCCCTGTTAATGCCCAACCTGGCCCCCGACAAAACTTTGCTAGACCCGCCCCTGCACAGTTACCAGCCTTCAGCTATGTAGAAAAGGATCCTGGTGTTATTTGTCTCTCAGAAACAGTTCATAACTTCCATTCAACTCATTCATGTCACCTAAAAGGTAAACCTGTTTCTCCATCACCTGCTCAGCTCTGATGATTCAGTAAGGACATCTCCTGGTTTCATCTTCATGTTTCCCTCTCACCAGATATCCAAACGGATATCATCACCAGCAGCTTTACAGCTGTGGCTCCAGCAAACATCAGCTGATACTAAAAAGTAATATTAAATACATTCTAACAAAAGCTTATCAACGTGCTGCTGTTGTTTATCCGCTGGTCTCCTCTTTCTAGCGCAAAGTGGGCGATAAACAAACAAGAAAGACAGGACTTGTGGCAGAAAAACCGATCAGCTGATCATTGATCAGTTTCATGTTTGAAGTAATAACAGGAGAGGGAGGGGGAGTGAATGAGAGAAGTAGATGCAACTGTGCAGCAAAGACAGAATAACTCCAGCTTTGTGTCTATTTTTTAATTCTAGCTGAAGTACGGGACAAATGCTTCCTTTTCACCTCAATGTGGAACTCTGATGGCCAGTCCAGCTGTGGCTCAATATATCAGTTGTTAAGCTTAACGTGGAAATACTATGCAAACATTCAGGGATGAACTTACACACTTACTTTACTTCTCTAGGATAGTTTTCGCCGAGATGAAATGCTGCGGTTAGGAAGCATGTAGCGAGGCTCCAAATGCTCCAACAGACCGCCGACAGGTCTCACAGACAACAGCCGCTCTATCACGTGACGCATACTGCTCCGATGTGCCGAGCTCGGTTACGCCAAGTAGCGTGTTTTGTGAGGTGATTTTGTGATACTTCGGATCGGATTACACTTTTTATTTCTCTCCGATATCCAATCCAGTAATTTAGGTCAGTATCGGACCGATACCAATAGGTAATATCGGATCGGTCCATCTCTAATTAAAACCACTTTAAAGAAAATCACATCAGTTACAGTGTAGAATTGCTTTCATTTATAGCTTACAAATGACAAAATGTTTACAAAAGATCATGACAGCGTTTACATGATATCACCCACTATTAACACTACTTAATTTACTGTAGCTTTTGAAAAATTAATGCTATATATACAACACAAGACTTTTAAGAGTATTTAACAAGAGCAAGTTTCATTTTTCCCTGGTTTCACTACCACACTGTTCACCAAAATCTGTTCACTGTTCACCAATGTCTATAAATAGGAATAGTAGTGGTACAATAGCTATATCAAGCTATATAGTTTATGTCTTCAATATTTCCAACTATATCCATAATCACATACTGTGTATGCTACCATTGTATATAGTGTATCTTACTTTTTTTCATTGATTGTACTTATTTGTATTTTTGTATTTCCTTCTGATATCTGCTGAGGTGACGCAAAAATTTCCCCGTTGTGGGATCAATAAAGTCTTATCTTATCTTATCTTAAAACACAGCAAACCTTCACGATTGTATCCAGAAGGGTCACCTCTTCACCCTCACATGGAAGAAGTAATCTGATTGGCATGGTGGTATGGAGCATGTAGTTTGAAGCAGGGATTTTGTAGTGCCCCTTGTGTAGCGTTGGAACCCAGTCACAATGTGTTTCATCCATTTCATAGGCTGGTTTGCTGCAATAATGCCAAATAATTAGCAACTCTATAAATGGAAGGTAGTTCTGCAAAATCACTCAGTAGGATGTTTGTTCTAATTTGCTATGAGCTCAGAGTGCATCACAAATAAAACTAATAGGCTATAAAGAGTGATAGGAACATATTTAGAGCTTACCGGAATGAAACTGTCTGGAGCACCAACAGATATTTGGAGATGGAAGAGAACTGGATATCAGCTCGTCTCACAGCTGCTATCCAGGTTAGACGCCTTTGTTTGGTAACATCGATACACGAGCTGCCTCATGTTGCTGCCAGGTTGGGAAAGAATGAAAAGATAAACCCTTTTCAAGCTTATTCTCTTGCCGGTCGTGCAATCTAACATTGCAGCGGACCACACAGCAAATACGAACCATGGCTGTTGTGTGTGCCTTCGCTCCTTTTTCGCTTGCGCTTTGTTTAGACCCCCATAAACTCATGAAATGGTGTGTCTGTATACGTATGATAAATACAGTGGCTTGCAAAAGTATTCGGCCCCCTTGAACTTTTCCACATTTTGTCACATTACAGCCACAAACATGAATCAATTTTATTGGAATTCCACGTGAAAGACCAATACAAAGTGGTGTACACGTGAGAAGTGGAACAAAAATCATACATGATTCCAAACATTTTTTACAAATAAATAACTGCAAAGTGGGGTGTGTGTAATTATTCAGCCCCCTGAGTCAATACTTTGTAGAACCACCTTTTGCTGCAATTACAGCTCCAGTCTTTTAGGGTATGTCTCTACCAGCTTTGCACATCTAGAGACTGAAATATTTTAACAGGGAAAGGGGGGCTCAAAGAAATACTTTTCTTTCTTATTCTCATTTAAAATGTTTAGCTTTTAATAAGTAATTTCCTGAATCTTACAACCAAAGTTTCCATCTGATGTAAAATGTATAGAAATCATACATATACCAACAAGACTGTACATCACCGTCACAACAGCGTTTGTTTTCATTCAAAGGCTTTTTTGGCTTTTCCTATAATACCTGGTGGGCCGGTCTCTAGTCAAAATGCCCTGGTCAATTTTTTGTCCCAGTTCAGCCCTCATACTGACCCAGTACTGGTAATTTTTCTTATGCAGATGAGGCATTATTTCTGTACCATTATTTAATTCCAGAGTGTTACGGCCCTAGCAGGGCCTCCTCCTGAAGGTGCCTGTGTGGGCGTGTCCCACCACCTCTTCTGCCTGAGGTGCCACCTTTCCCTTTTACACAGCTGACTCACGTCAGTAATCAAGGAGATTTAAGCCCAGGGAAAGGTGAGCCCTGGGCCAGAGTGCCAGTAGTGTGGTTACAGCTTGTGAGCTGAGTGGTTGTTGTGTTTGCAGCTAGTGAGCTGCTCTTTCTTTTTGGCTTACGTTTTACTTTATTGACCAACGCCTGAGTTTGTTTGTTTTCTTAACTGGTGATAGTGGCTTGTCCGTCTCTTTTAGTTAGTATAAATTGAAACTTTAATAAAACTCTTTAATTTAACCCTTTTGCCTCCTTGACTCCTTTTTCTGACCCGGTCACTTTTGTTACTTCCCCTCCCCGCCTAGACCCCTCAGGGGAACGTAACACAGAGGTTTTTAAGTTTGTTTTTGTTTTGCACTTGTTGACTTGTAAAAGCCTATATGACATATTTTATTTCATAATTCATTAACCGCACAGAGAAGGCATCATTTAAATATGTTAAATATGTTTCTTTAAGCAAGTTCTTCATAACTGCGCTAAGTGTCCTCTTTTTTGGAAATCAAAATATGGTCACCCTAGACTATAATCATAACGCAGAAAAGCGCTATTAGATTAATAAATCAGGAGGAGTATAGGGCTCACACAAATGCACTCTTTATTAAGCTGCAAACTATAAAATTCCAGGATCTGGTGAAGTTTAAAACAGTGCAAATAATATATAAGGCAAGGAAAAGGATGCTCCCAATCGAAATAAGTAAATGGTTCTTAGAGAGGGAAGGGAGGTATAATTTTTGAGGGAAGTGGAATTTAAAAATACAAAGAGTAAGAACAACATGAAAAAGGATGTCTATTTCACTAGCGAAGTTAAATTCTGGAATGAGTTAAATGAAGAAATAAAGGTCAGTAATGGGGCCAGCCCATTTCCCAGCTGCACTTGTTTGTTGAATCTTTGGCCACAGCAAAGCTCACGACTACCTGCCAGTGCTGAAGAGATCTTCTATAAAGCCAATGGCCATTTCTTTTACAGATGGCAGGTCTTGGTCCGCTTCCAGAGTGTGTCTGTTTATTATGAAGAAGAACTGAACAAGAATCTGCCTGGTTTTGTTTTCTTCACGATTGCTTAGACCAGTGGTTCCCAAACTTTTTTTGCTAGGCCCCCCTTTGTTTTACAAGAAAAATGTTGCCCCCCCCCCCCCCCCCCCGCATGCGCGCACGCACACGCACACGCACGCACATATCCTCCAACCACACACACCCATATTCACCTCAAACATTTAGTAAACAATTAAGCAAATAAAAGTAATCTGCAATAAATGACAGGCAGTAATAAAATACACTACTAACTCTTTTACGCTACGTCCACACCTACACGGGTAGGTGGGTATACGGGTTGCGTTTACGTGTGGACGAGGAATACAGAGTTCGTCATGCAACATCAAAGGTATGTGCCTTCTTTCACGTCACGTTGTGCGCCACGTTATTGTTTACATGAGATGAATTGCAGAATGGCAGATAGAGACAAAATACTGTTAATCTGACTATCTGCAGGTTTTACACGCTTACATATACACACGCAGTTAATGTCCCTCCATTTACAAAGGCAGAGGCGTCACGGTGTGACTATTTTAAGTGTAGTTGTTTTTTTTCCTTGTGTAATAATATTCAACAATGCAATCAAATCAAAAAATGCCTCTCTGTGCAAAATGGGTTTAAAAACATAAACACCTGTGGGATACTGTTTGTCTGTGACTTGAACCGGGGAACAAATCGTGGCAGGATCACCCTGATATTATTTGTATCCCACTGTAACTTTACTGTATAAAGAGCTAACATCTCCAAAATGTCAGGAGTAGTTAGTCATTACAACAAGTGTTTGTGAACTAAAAATCAAGAATGTGGGATACTGTTTGTCCGTGATTTGAGTAGCCCAGCGAAAACCAATTCTGCAGGGGAGACCTACCTTGGCACTTGTGCAGGTGAAACCAAAGGGCAGACATGCTTCACCATATTTTCTAGTCTTTGGCTTAGAATGAAGTTGGTTTGGAAACATATTCAGCCTCCTGGTTTGCGTTTGTGTAGGCGCCCTGTGCTAGCAGTGTCCAAGCGTTTTGTTTTTTTGCCCCCCTTTTCATACCACGCCCCCCCCCGCCATGGCTCTGCATCAGATTTGTGGAGACGCTCTGCCTGCCAGACACAGCTCAGGGCAAAGAAACATGTCTATTTTTCACAATATGCAGGCCTGTGTTATTTAGTTTTTATATTTACATGTATAAATGATCGAGTGTGATCAAACTTTACATCTAGAAAAATGACGTTAAATGTCATCACATACATGTTACATTTTAAAGGTTCAAACCTCAAAGACATTAAGTTTACAGTCATATATCATCAAGAAAATCAACAATCTTCACATTTCAGAAACTGGAAGCAGCTTTAAATGTGACTAAAATAATGATAAAACAATCAATTCTCTAATCATTGACTAACTGATGAATCACTGCAGCTCCAATATATTGTTGCATTTGACAACCCACTACAGCAACTACAGAATAAAACCACTAACCAGACTGATGACAGATTTCAAACATGCTGAATATGAAGAGTAGTATCATTTAAACTCACATGATTATCAGCCATAAGAACAAATTCAGATTTATATTGATGTAAGGTATATAAATGTAAGTACAGTTTGAATCAGTCCAACATTATTTTCACACATCAATGGACCACTGAACTTCTCAGCTTCTAAAATGTAAAGCCTCATTTAGAAACTACACAAGTACATATAATGGTCAGAGATCAACATGAACCTGTCTTCTCTATTTGACTTTAATCAACTCTGCAGTGGCTCCAGCTGAAGGATAAAAACAAAGTCCAGCATAGAGCGGCTGAGTGAATGTGGTCTGGACTCTGTGGAGGAGAGTCATGGTTTCAGAGACGCTGTAGAAAGACAGAATACCTGCTCTGTGATCCAGGTACACTCCTACTCTGGAGGACCGAGGACCTAAGAGGTCAGTTTGGAGATTGTTGTGCCAAAATGTATAACTGCTTGTGTCACAATCTAATGCCCAAGATTTTTCATTATATCCAAAAAAACATTCATTGCCAAATCCTGCTCTGCTGATATTCTTGTATACAACTGCTACATAAACTCCTCCCCCTCTCCACTCCACCTCCCAGTAACAACGTCCAGTCAGACTCTCTCTACTCAGGACCTGTAGACATCCAGTGAATCTCTCTGGATGATCAGAATAAGACTGTTGTTGTTCCATTCTTGTTACTTTTCTGTTCCCCTCAGATAATAACAGACGTCTGTTTGCTGTGTTTGGATCCAGTGTGATTTCATGTGAATATTTTAAGAATCCAGCTCTGGTCTTTGGCTCTGCTGGTGACAGTAAAACATCCTCTTCAGTGACTGTCAGTGAGATGTTTGTCCATTCCTCTCTCAGAATGTCCTGTAGTTTATCTCTGGTCTCTGACACAGCTGCTGTCACGTCCTCAAAGTAGCTCAGAGGACGAATATTGATGCTGGATGAGTGTGTAGACTCACTGAGTGCTGACAGTGAGGGGTAGTTGTGTAGAAACTGGTTGTGATCCTCTGTGTGTGAGAGCTGCTCCAGCTCGCCGTCTTTCCTCTTCAGCTCAGCGATCTCCTGCTCCAGCTTCTCCTGAAGCTCTTTGACTCGACTCACTTCAGTTTCCTGCTGGGATCTGACCTGCTGCTTCACATCAGAGCTTCTTTTCTGGAGGAGACGGATCAGCTCAGTGAACATCTTCTCACTGTCCTCCACTGCTTTATCAGCAGAGCCATTGATGGCCTCCACCTCCTGTTGAAGCAGCTTCACATCTTTCTCTCGCTCCTGGATTCTCTGCTGGATGTTTAGTCGTCTCACCTCGAGCTCCTTCTGCTTCTCAGTCCTTTCTGCTGCAGCTGGGACTGTTTCATGGCCTTTATGTTCATCCATTGTGCAGAGATAACAGATACTCTGCTGATCAGTACGACAGAAAATCTTCATCACCTCATCATGATGAGAGCAGATGTTCTCCTGGAGCTTCTTGAAGGGGGCCACCAGCTTGTGTTTCTTTAATGGAGCTGCATCATAGTGAGGTTCAAGGTGTTTCTCACAGTAAGAGGCTGGACAAGATAAACAGGACTTGATGGCTTTCAGCTTCCTCCCAGTGCAGACATCACAGGCCACATCTTCAGGTCCAGCATAGCAGTGATCAGCTGGAGCAGCTTGGAGTCCAGTCTTCTTCAGCTCCTCCACCAACTCAGCTAACATGGTGTTTTTCTCCAGGACAGGCCTTGGTATGAAAGTCTTCCTGCACTGAGGGCAGCTGTGGATTCCCTTCTTGTCCTCTTCGTCAAAGTGGGTTTCAATACAGTTCCTGCAGTAGCTGTGTCCACAGGCTGTAGTCACCGGATTTATCAGTAGATCCAAACAGATGGAACAAGAGAAGGTTTCTCGGTCCAGCTGAACTCCTTTCTGTGCCATTTCTCCTCTCAGTGTCAGTGACTGTGTGAGTTTCTCTTCCGTATAACTGAGACTAGTCTGAGCTCTGATCTCAACAAAATCTTCAGTAAATGGAGCCTATCAGATCCTACATGTCACCACATGTTGGTTACACCAATTGTAAGCGCCAGACGTCTGCTTTATATTTTTATTTACAATTGAGTTCATGTTTGTTTTATAATTCATAGATTCATTACATAAGTCATCTTTTCAGGATTAATAAATGTGAAAATATATGTGTTTACATAAAGTAATTTTAAGTCACTGTTTTGGGATTGGAACCTAAAAGAGGGAAGGGGAGGAGCATGGACAGAGAGGTTTCGGAGTGTCATGGTTTTCTGACCGTGTGCACAGGTAGTTCTGGATAACTGCTATTTTTTTGGAACTTTCATGCTTATTTAGGAAGGAGTTCATTGTTACATCTTCAGTTTGTAATAAATAAACAGTCTTCAAATCATAATGCAACTGGAAGCATTTCTTTTGGAAACCAGGAACACGCGTCAGCCATAGACTCCCCTTTTTTGAACTTGGTTTATATGAATTTACCCTACATTTAGTCAGAAAACCCTCTTGCTCCTTTTTTGGGAAAAGGAATACTGAAAAGGATCATGCTTAGCAACGAATGGCCGTGCACTGTGGATTGAAGGTAATAGCCTACTTGGAGGAAAAAATCACGGTAAGCAGTGAAAACAAGCTTTGCTACTGTGGAAATTTGTCATAATGCATGAGAGTGATGAAGAACTAGTGTGTGGAAAAAGAGAATTAAAAAATGACAGAAAAGGCTGTCGAGGAAAAGCTGCACAGGTTGACCCAGTCTAGAAAGGCTAAGCTAGGCCACCTAACTAGCCAAGCTAATCAGCTCGAACAGCTAATGGAAGATGATGCTAACGTGAATGCTGTTAAGCAGAAATTGCGTTTAGACTACCAAGATTCATTTGGAGAACTGTGTAAGATAAATGATAGTTTGAGTATTAATGCATGAGGAAGAATTCAAGGTTCAAGGTTCCTTATTTGTCACATGCATAGTTATACAAGTATAACACACAGTGAAATGTAGCCTGACACGCTCCTCGACATGTGCAAAAATTGGGGGGGGGGGGGGGGGGGGGCTGTAGAGGAAGAACATTATATATATATATATATATATATGTATATATATATATATATATATATATATATATATATATATATAGTATATACATTGGGTGAATGTGCAGTAGTAGCAGCAAGCAGGTGAATTCTGTACATTAATAAGAATAGACATCTGACTATTTTACAGGATAGACAATATAAACATATTTAAAATTAAAGGAATTTGAAATGTACATTGTGCCTTTTTTTAGTGTCTGGAAGAGAGTCCTGTCTCAGTCAATTATAGATGATGTGAAATGATGTGAGCGGGCGGGTGTGTGTGTTTAGGGCACGGATGGCTTGGGGATAGAAGCTCCTCTTGAGTCTCTCTGTCCTTGCCCGGAAGATGCGGAACCTTCTACCAGATTGCAGAAGTTGGAACAGTTTGTTGCCAGGATGGGACGGGTCCTTCAGTATCTGCGCTGCTCTAGTCCGGCATCTCCTGGTGTAGGTGTCCTGAAGCGGGGGGAGAGCAATCCTGCAGCAGCGTTCTGCTGTACGGATCACTCTCTAGAGAGCTTTTTGGTCCTTCACACAGCTGTTCCCAAATCACGATGTCATGTTCTGTGTGAGGATGCTCTCCACAGCGCCTGTATAGAAAATCCTGAGGATCTTTGGAGAGACCCTGAACTTCCTCAGTTGTCGTAGGTGATACAGGCGCTGCCTAGCCTTTTTGGTCTGGACCTGAATGTGGGCAGACCATGTCAGGTCTGAGGAGATGTGGACACCAAGGTACTTGAAGGACTGCACCCTCTCCACTGGAGCTCCATTGATGATAATGGGCTTGTAGTCTCTGTGCTGACCCCTTCTGAAGTCCACCACCAGCTCCTTGGTCTTGCCGACGTTCAGCTGGAGGTGGTTGTCCTGGCACCATGATGCCAGATTCTTCACTTCATCCATGTAGGCCGTCTCATCGTTGTTGGAGATGGCACCCAACACCACTGTGTCGTCAGCAAACTTCACAATGGTGTTGGAGCCATGGGTGGCCACACAGTCTGAAGTGTAGAGGGAGTAGAGCAGTGGCGAGAGGACACATCCCTGAGGTGCTCCTGTGTTGATGGTGATGCTGTTGGAGAAGCACCTGCCCACCCTCACCACCTGAGTTCTGCCAGTGAGGAAGTCCAACACCCATGCACACAGACGGCTGTTAAGTCCCAGATCCCTCAGCTTTGTGAACAGTCTGCAGGGCACTATTGTGTTAAACGCTGAACTGTAATCAACAAACAGCATTCGCACATAGTTACCCTGTTTCTTGTCCGCATGGCTGAGAGTGGTGTGTAGGACGTGGGCGATGGCATCCTCTGTGGATCTATTGGATCTGTAGGCGAACTGCGCCTACAGATCTGTGGTGTCTGGGATGGAGGAGGAGATGATGTTCTTCAGCAGCCTCTCAAACACCTTCATTACTACCGAGGTCAGTGCAACTGGCCGGTAATCGTTCAGGGATGAGGGTTTGCTGTTCTTGGGCACAGGGATGATGGTGGATCTTTTGAAGCATGTGGGGACCACAGACTTCGCCAGGGACTCGTTGAAGATGTAAGTGAACACACCTGCTAGCTGGTCAGCACAGCAGCGCAGCAGACGGCCGGTGATGCCGTCTGGCCCCGCCGCTTTCCTTGTGTTCACTCTCGTCAATGTCGCTCGGACGTCATGCTCCGCGATGCTGGTCACCGGTCTCTCGCTGATGACGTCACTGTCCTCGGTAGTCAGGCGGTAGATAGCATTAGCCGCCTGGCTAACCTCGAAACGGGCGTAGAACCGATTCAGCTCGTTGGTGAATGCTGAGTCGGCGTTGATCGGCGCAGTGTCCCTGGCTTTGTAGTGCGTAATGGTGCGTAGTCCGTGCCACATACTCCGTGTGTCGCCCTGGTGGAAGCGGTACTCCACACGTTCCCGGTACCGCGTTTGGCATCTCTCACCGCGTGCCGCACGCCGTATGAGGCCGCTTTGTAGGCGCTCATATCGCCAGTGGCGAGACCCGCGTTGTAGGAGGCGGTCCTGGCGTTTACTGCAGTGTGGATCGATCTGTCCATCCACGGTTTCTGGTTTGGGAATGTGGTGACTCTCGCAGTGGGGATAATCTCCTCCGAATTTGAAAAGGACCAAAGTTCTTGGTATGAACCTAATGCTAGTCGTATTCGTGGATTCATGCAACATGTGGAAACGTGGGTTAAAGCAGCTGAGGAGCGCACAGAACAAGCTAGACAGTGTGATGCAGACATCCAGCCTTCCGACAGTGTTTCTGTGATGTCCGCTGCATTAAGCAGTAAAAGCAGGAGGCGCAGGTCAGCCGTTGGGAGCCAAGTGTTCACTGCTTCCTCAGTACGCCTCAAAGCTGAAATGGAGAGAGCCACATTGCTTGCACAAGCAACTGCTCTCAAACAAAAACAAGAGCTTGAACGACAGGAAACTGAGTTGAAAGCAAAAAGAGAGCAGCTTGATCTGCAAACTGCTATTGCCGCCTCTGATGCTAAATTAAAGGTATTAGAGAATTTTGAAAATGAGCGCTCATCGCATGTGAGTCCTGCATACCCAACGACTAATGATTCTGGATTCATACCATTACCTGTAAGTCAAACTCCAGTCACCAACACAGAAAATGGTTATGGGGAATTCATGCCTTTACAAAATCACCCTATTGGTACGCAGCAGTCTAGAGTGGATTTTGCAGCAGATGAGCAAGCAGTTGAAACACTCTGTACTGTTATGACACGTCAGAATAATATAACGGAGCTGATGGTGAAACAACAAAAAATGATGACGTTGCCACCTTTAGACATCCCTACCTTCAGTGGTGATCCTCTAGATTACAATACATTTGTAAGCGCCTTTGAGCATGGAGTAGAGTCTCACACTGAAAGTCCTAAGGACCGCCTCTACTTCTTAGAGCAGTTCACTAATGGACAGCCGAAAGAGCTAATAAAGAGCTGCCTTCATATGAAGCCAGATGTAGGCTATAACAAGGCTAAACAGCTCGTTAAAGAGCACTTTGGAAATGACTGCAAAATTGCTGTAGCCTACATGAACAAAGTCTCAAACTGGGCACCTATCAAGCCAGAAGATGCAGAAGCCTTAAATGCGTTTAAACTCTTTCTGACAGCTTGCTGTAACACCATGGCTGAAGTGAGTTACATGGAGGAACTTGATAATGTCGCAAGCTTGAAAGCCATTGTAGCAAAACTTCCATACAAGTTACATGAAAGGTGGAGAACTGTTGTGTGTGGTATGCAAGAGCGAGGCGACAGAAGAGTCAAGTTCAAGGATTTGGTGGAGTTTGTTAATAAACAAGCCAAAATTGCACTTCACCCTGTTTTTGGTGACATAAAGGATAGCACCACTGCTAAACCATTCACCATTAAACAAAACAGTAACAAGGATCAGAAAAGGGTTGTAATGAAGAAGTCATTCACCACCAGTGCCACACCATTGGACATTCAGGAGAAAGACACAAAGCCAATGGAAAACACAAATTATGTGAAACCCACTCCACAGGCATGTCTGTTCTGTAATGGTGGGCACATCATAGACCTGTGTGGTAAGTTTAAGGGCAAGCCACACAACGAAAAGCTGGAATTTTTGAAAGGCAAAGGACTGTGTTTTAGCTGTTTGAAGCAAGGTCACATGAGCAAACTTTGTAAGAGAAAGGTGAGCTGTGAGGTATGTTCTCTTGCTCATCATACATTGTTGCATATCAAGAAAAGGGACACAGATGCTGACACAGAGAAGAAAACTAAGAACAGTGAAAGTCAAACGATCTTAAGTGCCTTTGTCTGTGCAGAGTCTGAGGATTGTGGGCCAACTGGGGCCGGGGAAGATGACTACACACTTGCAATAGTTCCTGTACAGGTCAAAGCCAAAAAGGGAAGTGTAGTAGTGCAGACTTACGCCTTCTTGGACCCAGGAAGCTCTGCCACATTCTGTACAGAGACATTAATGGACAAATTGAAGATCACTGGAAGGAAAACTGACATACTACTGAAAACTATGAATGAAGAGAAACCTGTCTGTACTCATGTAGTGTCAGGCTTGGAGGTCAGTAGTTTATCTGGTGACGACTTTATTGATCTGCCAGATGTCTTCACACAAAGGACAATACCTGTAGGAAAAGAAAACATACCCCTACAGAAGGATCTCGAAAAGTGGCCTTACCTTAAAGAAGTAAAACTGCCTCGATTTGAGACTGACATTGGATTGCTTATCGGAGCAAATGTACCTAAAGCAATGGAGCCATGGGAGGTTGTAAGCAGTGTAGGTAATGGACCGTATGCTGTAAGAACCAAGCTAGGTTGGACTGTGAATGGACCTTTGAGAGAAACTGGCTGTCATGCAGACAAGAGAAACCCAGCCAAGGCTAATGCAAACCGCATATCAGTGAGCCGTTTAGAGAACCTGTGGCTTCAACAGTTCATGGTGGATTTTCCAGAGGGAGGAAAACATGATGAAGTGGAAATGTCAAGAGAGGACCATTAGTTTATGGACATGGTCATGGAATCTGCAAAACTGATGGATGGCCACAATACAATATGTCTACCTCTGAAGAACAGATTGGTCACCATGCCAAATAATCGCTCAGTCGCTGAACAATGAGCACATAACATGAGGCTTAAATTTCTCAGGAATGACTGCTTCCGACAAGAGTACACAGACTTCACGGAAGACCTTCTTAAAAAGGGCTATGCAGTACAACTGTCAAATGATGAACTGGCGCACAAAGAAGGAAAAGTGTGGTATATACCCCATCACGCCGTGTACCACCCTGTGAAGCAGAAATTAAGAGTTGTGTTCGACTGTGCAGCATCCTATCAGGGCACATCCCTGAATGATCAACTTCTTCAGGGTCCAGATTTGACAAGCAATCTCATTGGTGTTGTCATACGATTTAGAAAGGAACCTGTTGCAATTATGGCAGACGTTGAAGCAATGTTTCACCAGGTGAAGGTGCCCGACGGTGACTCTGACTTACTCAGGTTCCTCTGGTGGACAGGTGGCGACTGCAATCAAGCTTTGACTGAGCACAAGATGACTGTGCATTTGTTTGGGGCCACATCCTCACCCAGTTGCGCCAATTTTGCTTTGAGGAAGTGTGCTGAAGACCAGAGTAGGCAGTTCAGAGCTGAAGTTGTTCAAACAGTCCTGCAGAACTTTTACGTTGATGACTGTCTCAAATCTGTCGCTACGGAGGAGGCAGCTATATCAATGTGTCAAGATCTAATGAAAATCTGTGCCAACGGAGGCTTCCATCTCAACAAATGGGTGAGCAACCGAAGGAAGGTGCTTGACTCCATCCCAAAGTCTGAACTGGCAGCAGAAATGAAAACCCTGGACCTGGATCATGGCAAACTTCCACTTGAGAGGGCCCTTGGTCTCAATTGGTGTGTTGAGTCAGACACATTCAGATTTAAGATCAACATCAAAGATCGCCCATTCACAAGAAGAGGACGCCAGCAGTCTTGCCAGCAAAGATTATCCTGCAGGAATTGTGCAGATTGAAGATCGGGTGGGATGACGACTTACCTGAGCACATAAAGAGGCGGTGGACTGACTGGTTAACCAGCCTTCCTGCTTTGGAACACTTCTCAGTTGCAAGATGTTTCAAGCCCAAAGATTTTGGAAATGATGTATTTGCTCAACTACATCACTTTGCAGACGCAAGTGAGGATGCATATGGCTCAGTCAGCTACCTACTCATGCGTAACACGAGCAATGAGACACAATGTGTATTTATGATGGGCAAGTCCAGAGTGGCGCCTCTCAGGCCTCCTACCATACCCCGTCTGGAATTGACTGCTGCTACAGTAGCCATTAGGATGGATAGTGTCCTGAGAAGAGAGCTACAACTGGACCTTGCAGAATCAGTTTTTTGGACAGACAGTACGGTGGTGCTCCAGTATCTCCGGAATGAGACCACGTGTTTTCGTACGTTTGTGGCAAACAGAGTTGCAGCTATCCTGAAAGGCTCTGATGTGGAACAGTGGAAACACATCAGCACAGACAAGAATCCTGCTGACTGCACCTCAAGAGGGCAAAGAGTAGATGAATTTATGAAGAACAGAACGTGGGTGTCTGGGCCAGATTTTCTTCGCAGTCCAGTGGAGTTTTGGCCTAACACTCCACTGAATTGTTCGGAAATCACTTCTGGTGATCCTGAGATCAAGAGAGCCACAGTAAAGAAGATAGAGGTGGAGGAAAATGTTGCTCCATTCAAGAGACTGATAAATTACTTCTCATCATGGACAAAGTTGAAAAGAGCGGTGGCGTGGTTCCTGAAACTTAAAGCCTTACTTTGGAGTCTCTGTCAAAAACGTAAAGAGCTATGCGTAACCAGTGTGGAGAATAGCTTAGACAATGATCGACAGCTGAGGAAAAGTCAGATTGACAGTTTCAGGACAAGCTTTAAGCCTACACAAATTTCAGTGGAACACCTGAATCAAGCAGAGCTTGATATAATCAGATTTTGCCAAAAGGAGAAATTCTCGGATGAGGTTTCAGCTCTACACAAGGGACAAAGTGTGAAGCGCAATAGCCACTTATACAAACTGAACCCTGTACTACAGGAAGATCTGTTGAGAGTTGGTGGAAAACTGAGCTGGGCAGCTATGCCGGAAATTGCTAAGCAGCCTATTATCCTGTCTAGAGACTTTTACATTTCTGACTTAGTCCTCCAACAGATACATAAAGAAACTGGGCATGGAGGGCTCAATCACATGCTCTCTGAATTGCGACAGAAGTTTTGGATCCCAAGTGCCAACACAGCCATTAGAAAGATCATCACAAAGTGTGTGACATGTCGTCGCTTGCATGGGAGAGTTGGGAAACAACTGATGGCTGATCTTCCACAAGAGCGAGTGTTTCCAGATGATCCACCCTTCACCCGGGTTGGTGTAGACTACTTCGGCCCATTCGAAGTAAGACGTGGAAGAACCATCTTAAAAAGATACGGTGCTATATTCACTTGTTTAGCGGTTTGTGCAGTGCACATAGAGCTGGTCTCATCATTAGACACAGATTCATGCATAAATGCAATCTGGCGCTTCATAGCACGGAGAGGACAAGTGAAGGAGATTCGCTCAGATAATGGGACGAATTTTGGTGCTGCCAGTCGTGAGCTGAAGGAAGCAATCACTGACTGGAACACTTCACCGTTTCAGCATCTATTTCAACAGCATGGAATTAAGTGGACATTTAACCCTCCCACTGCTTCACATCATGGCGGAGCATGGGAGAGGTTGATAAGATCAATACGAAAAGTGTTGAATTCTACTGTGAGAGAACAAGTTCTGGAAGAAGAATGCCTTCATACAGTCTTATGTGAGGCAGAGTCGATCATCAACAGCCGACCAATCACCAGGGCATCAAGCGACCCAAATGATTTGGAGGCTCTGACACCTAATCATCTTTTGTTGTTGAAAACAAAACCTTCATTGCCTCCAGGATTGTTTGACCAGAATGACCTCTACTCACGACGTAGATGGAAACAGGTGCAGTATATGTCCAATCTATTTTGGAAGAGATGGATTAAAGAACACCTACCTCAAGTTCAAGAACGTCAGCGGTGGGCCACAGCATCAAGAAACTTTGCAGAAGGAGATGTCGTTCTTCTTGTGGACGACTGTGCACCACGAAGCTCATGAATTATGGGAAAGATCATCAAAACAGTTCCAGACAAGAAGGGTCTCGTTCGCCGAGTCCGGATAAAGACAAAGACTAATGTTTTGGACAGACCCATCACCAAGATTTGTCTGCTTGGGGAATCTAAAGGGGCTAGTGGTAAAGACTAAGCCCCTACGATAAGCCATGTGCTAGCAACCTCTGGCTCTTTCCTTCTTTCTCTCTTTCCTTCTTTTCTTTCTTATTCTTTTTCATCTGTTCTTTTGGAAATGAAGAGAAACCATCCTTAATATACTTTGCAAAGCTGATTGGCAAAGTATTGGACAATTCATTTGTCTATAAATAACATTTTGTCATATGTTTAAACATTGGATATGTCTAAACGTGGTTCATATTAAGTTTGTAAAGTTAAAAAATGTGGTAATTGTTCTAAGGCAATACATTATTAGAACAATTAGGGGCCGGTAATGTAAGCGCCAGACGTCTGCTTTATATTTTTATTTACGATTGAGTTCATGTTTGTTTTATAATTCATAGATTCATTACATAAGTCATCTTTTCAGGATTAATAAATGTGAAAATATATGTGTTTACATAAAGTAATTTTAAGTCACTGTTTTGGGATTGGAACCTAAAAGAGGGAAGGGGAGGAGCATGGACAGAGAGGTTAGGAGTTTCACGGTTTTCTGACTGTGTGCACAGGTAGTTCTGGATAACTGCTATTTTTTGGAACTTTCATGCTTATTTAGGAAGGAGTTCATTGTTACATCTTCAGTTTGTAATAAATAAACAGTCTTCAAATCATAATGCAACTGGAAGCATTTCTTTTGGAAACCAGGAACACGCGTCAGTCATAGACTCCCCTTTTTTGAACTTGGTTTATTGGAAATTACCCTACACCAATGTTCAAAGTGAAGATCTGAAGTGGAGGGAACGAGGAAACACGTGGACAGAGAGGAGGTGCTGTGTTTAAGAGCAGGAAGAAGAGGGAGGGTTATCAGGCTGTGGTTCACAGAGGAGCAGTTTGAGAACCATACTGTGTGTTTAACCTTTTTTATTTACTGCTCACCCCAACTTTTAAACTTGTTAATGCTTTCTTCTATATAAAAAACTTCCCTTTAGAAATGTCAGCGTTATCACTGAAGTTAACAAACAGTCCTTAAGGTTTAGTCAATGCAGGACTGCATGCACGCATGCTAGCAACTGCCACAACTAGCTAACGTAAGCTAAAGTGGCAGTTTTTTGTTTTTGACGCTGTCACCGGTACGAGATTTCGGAATGGCACCACTTACCTCAACATCCAGTTGTGAAAGCTGCATCAACCTGAGCCAAAAAGTGATCGAGCTGGAACAAAGGATATCCACGCTATACCAAATCCGGGGGGCTGAACCGGAATGAAAATGTCTGGAGCACACTAAGAGATATTTGGAGATTGTTTGAGAACTGGATATCAGCTCGTCTCACAGTTGCTATCCAGGCTTGACGCCTTCTTTTGGTAACATCCGATACATAAGCTTCCTCATGTTGCTTCCAGGTGGAGAAACAATGACAAGATAGCCCATTTTCAAGCTTATTCCCTTGCTGGTCATGCAATCTAACACAGCAAGAATGAACCATAGCTGGTGTTATCGTGCTATCGCTCCTCTTTCGCTAGCGCTTTGTTTGGCCCAGAAATATGGCGCCTCAAACAAAAATCCTGGCCACGCCAACTCCCGTGACATTACGCTCCAAAACCCTATCTGTTACTCCCTAAAAGCAGGTATCATATACTTTTCTTGCTCTGTTGTTGCCTCTGTTGTCTTTTGAATGTTTATCTCGGGAATAGAAGACAGCCTTCTCTCAGGACAACATACTGATCTTTCAAAGACCCTCACCAACCACTAATGTTACATCCACCAGGTATTACACAACAACCATTTCTTTGTCAAGCAGGAAAAATGTGAGTTTCACATTTATAGTGAAATTTCCAGGGTTCATTGCTGAAAAATGTCCGACAAGTGCTGACTGAAGGCAAGCACACTACCAGGACACTGCTCCAATGATTTCTGAGATTTGCACATTTCTATTGACTGTTTATAGGGACTATAAAGCTTTCTTCAAAGGGTGGCCTTCCTCTCTCGTAGAGATCGGGTGAAGAGTGCAGTCATTCAAGAGGGCTTCACTATACACTTTATACACATCCCCGTACAATTTTTCTATACATATTT
Source organism: Simochromis diagramma (assembly GCF_900408965.1). Taxonomy (NCBI): domain Eukaryota; kingdom Metazoa; phylum Chordata; class Actinopteri; order Cichliformes; family Cichlidae; genus Simochromis; species Simochromis diagramma. Next base: position 359,169 of record NW_024387350.1, on the reverse strand, counting down.
CTGTACATTGTTACCTGAATATACGAACTTCAGTTTCTTATGTATATAGGGACACTTTGTGTCTTCCTTTTATATTTCATATTGTCCTTTCTACAAGAGCTGTGTAACACCCAAATTTCTCATCCGTGGGATAATAAAGGTTTACTCTATTCTTTTCTATTCAGAGTATAGCTGCTACACCTCCACACTGAAAGGAGCCAGTTGAGGTGGTTTTGTCATAATCCAGCTGTGTGCAGACAGGAGAGGACCCAGATACAGGCTCATGGAAAGGTGACTTAAACACAAAAATGGCTTTATTTGCACAAAGGGGAAATAAACAACACAAAACTAAACTGGGAAACCTAACGAACTGAACCCTCGGGAAGGCACACAGAGAATCACACACAACCATGAGGGAGGACGCGACAAAGGACTGAGGGAGACGCTGACCTAAATACACAGAGGGATAACAAGGAAGTGAGACCAGATGAGGAACACAGCTAACATGAATAACCATAACGAAACAGGGGAAGCTAAACTGAACAGAATGAACAAAGAAACATGGGACTTTCACAATAAAACAGGAAACGTGATGCGCGAGTGGAGGAGCGGCAGACAAGAGGGAGCGAGGGAACACGGGATGAGGACAATCTTGATGGTCTGGGGAAACATAGATAAACGTAAAGGAATAAAACATCAGGGGGGAAAAGCACAAGAACCCACACAATTAACTAAACATAGACACACAAAGGAAGACACAGAGGCCAAAGACACGGGGGGAAAAAAATCCAATAAACAAGACTGAACAGAATAACCTAACAACAAATGGACTTAACAAAAACATGCACAAAAACTCAAAACACTGGGTCAAAAGTTCCAGGACCATAACAGGTTTGGCCATCTGACTAGAATGCCTCACGAGAAACTCCATGCGTGTTGTACAGGGAGGAGGGCTAGAGATAGAACTAGGACATGCTGGAGAGATTATATGTCTCAGCTAGGCTGGGAATTTGGAACAGTTTGTGCTTCCCTGTCTGTGTCGCTTACAAGAAGAAGGTCAACAAACACACCGCAGTACATAATCAATCAGCCCTCAGTATAAGCTACAAAAATAAAATATGGGTTACACACACATACTCAACAGAAAGCTATCGATATCAGAGCAGGCTGCTGCTGTGTGCGTGTGTGTGTGTGTGTGTGTGTGTGTGTGTGTGAGGGATTAAAACATCTAATAAAGTCAGGGAAAAGCTCTCAGCCTGACTCGCAGACAGTAAAACTCAACATCAAAACATCCGGCTGGGACTCATTAAACTGTGAGGGTTTGTAGAAGATGCAGCACACACACACACACACACACACACACACACACACACACACACACACACACACACACAGAATCATGTTTTCATATCCTTGTGGGGACATCTAACTGACATAATGCTTTCACTAGCTGCTTATCCCAATGCCTAACCCAGTGTTTCCCAACCACTGTGCCGCAGCACACAGGTGTGCCGTGGAAGATTATCTGGTTTCACCTGATTGGTACTCTAAGCGACCAGCATGAGTAATGGGAAGAACAATTACATTCTCTTCCACTAGAGGGCGGTACAATTACCAGCTCTAATTATATGAGTTGCCAACTGCCAGTAAAACAGAGGAAGACAAAGAAGAAATTACATAATAGTTATGCTGTGGGTGAGACAACACAGCACGTAATAACAATAGATAAATATTTGAAGAGAAAAAGTAGTCGGTCTGACCTGGGTCCTGGAGAAAATTCTGACCCAGATGAAGACGCTAGCATGAGTAGTGGTCAGAAGCAAGCAAAAAAGGCATTCAGGGAACAAACTGAGCCAAATCTGCTAAGCCACGTGTGTGTGGAAGATATTATTGAAATGCTTTTTGTGACATTTTTGTTTGGTGGTGAGCTGTGTGATTTTTTGTCCTGGAATTTATGATGAAGCTAACAGAACAGTAAGTGTTGCTTTAAATCGGGGGGTATTCAACAAAAAAGAAAAGACTTCTTACTTCTTAATGCAAAGGTTCAGATGATCATTATTCTAAATATTTAATTACTTTAAATGTTTTTATTTTAATAAAGACACAATTACTAATTCTACTGAAAAGTGTGTACTTTTAATATATATTGTATTATACATATTATATCTATATTTTAAATATAGAAATAAGAAAAAGCATTAGAAAAAGTTGTTATTATTGGTATTATTAGTATTATTGCATATTAATGATGTATGTATTAATGTATGTATGTATATGTATATGTATTAATGATGAAGGAACTGACCTTACAAGTCACATAATCAACTTTTTGGTAAAAGGTTAATGTGGCAGTTCAACAGTTTAACCTGCGGAGGGAGCCAGAGAAGCTGTTTTGAAGTCAACATTACCAGGCAACGGGCGAAGGGGGGGTGAGACTGTTGCCGTAGTAACTGAATCTACTAAAGTCAGTAAGTGTTTGTCTTAATTAAATCACTTAGCTGTTCTTAGCTGTTAGCGTTCATCTTCAGGCACTGAATTCCCTCACAACAGCCATCATATGGCTGACAGTGGTTTGATCCACTTCCTTTCTCTTTGATTTACTTAAATCTTAAAGTGATTCTCGTGTGAAAATGTTGTATTAAATATTACAGCAAAAATAAACATCTTACTGTCTGATATAACGCTTGGTTTGGCCTCTGGGGATAGTTTCCATGAATTGTGTCCACTTTGACTTGTTGTAATTAAAGTGGAATTCTTTACTTGGTTGATTTGTTGAACTTTCTTAAATTTCTTCTTTGAACACAGTGTTATCTGATTGTATTTACAGGCATCATTTCACTTTCATTCGTCTGCTACAGTCACCACAGGTTTGAAAAGTTTTAATAAAAATCTACACAAACACATAAACATAATTAATTAGTACAGTAAAAGCCTGAAAATTCAGTTAAATTCCTAAAAAACAAGCAGTATTATCCAGGAACCTTTAAATGGTCTTCAGATCCCCAGGCCTGTATAAAACACCATGAGGCAACTGCTGTTGTGTTCATTCGCTAATTAGAAAATTTTATTGAATTGATTAATGATTATTAAATAAACAATCAGTATGCTTTTCTCACATAATATCTCAAAATGGTTACATCCATGAAATACTTGGCAGGTATTCTGTCTTCTGTCTTTCTACAGCTGAACCATGACTCCAGCTCACATGCACTCAGCTGCTCTATTAATGAATAGAATAGAATAGAATAAACCTTCATTATCCCACGGATGAGAAATTTCAGGAAACACAAGGTGGTCCTATAAACATAAAAAACCAAAATTTGTATATACAGGTAACAATGTACAGAATATGTATAGAAACATTGAAAAAAATTGTATGGAGATATGTATAAAATGTACAGGAAACAAAGAAGCTGGTGAGTAAGATGACCAAAAGAATGTTAAGCTGCATTAAAGAGTCTGACAGCTGCTGGTAAGAATGAACTGTGGTAGCGCTCCTTCCTACACTGCGGGTGTAAAAGTCTACTGCTGAACGAGCTGCTCAGTGCTCATACAGTCTCATGCAGGGGGTGGGAGGTGTTGTCCATGATGGATGTTAGCTTAGACAACATCCTCTCCTCCCCAACCTGCTTGATGGACTTCAGCGGACTAGGACAGAGCTGGCCCTCCTGACCAGTTTGTTGAGTTTCCCCCTGTCCCTCTCTGCCATTCCACCACTCCAGCAGACCACAGCATAGAAAATAGCAGACGCCACCACAGTGTCATAAAATGTCCTGAGGAGTGTCCTGTTCACCCCGAAGGATCTCAGCTGCCGTGGCAGGTGGAGACGACTTAGACCCATTTTGTAAAGTGCATCTATGTTTGTGGACCAGTCCAGTTCGTTATTGAGGTGAAAACCCAGGTATTTATACTCCACCGTTTCAATGTCCAAACCCTGGATGTTGTGTGGCTTCTTGCTGAAGTCAATCACCAGCTCCTTCGTCTTGCTGGCAATGATGCAAAGATGGTTCTGTTGGCACCAGCTGACAAAGTCATCGATGACCCCTCTGTATTCCAGATCGTTTCCCTCCGACACCCAATCCCCAATGGCGGTGTCGTCTGAGAACTTCTGGAAATGGCAAGTGTCCGTGTTATAACCAGTGTTGGTCAAGTTACTTGAAAAAAGTAATCAGTAACTAATTACTGATTACTTCCCCAAAAAAGTAATCCCGTTGCTTTACTGATTACTTATTTTCAAAAGTAATTAATTACTTAGTTACTTAGTTACTTTTTAAAAACACGATTTACAACCTGAAGAGGTGATAAAGAAATAGATCTTTCAGCCCAATTCTACTTTTTCTACATAATCCATCATACAAAATGTAATCAAATGAAAAAGTCTCTTTTTAAAACTTGTTTTATTAGTTTTAATCTTTTAACTTTATGCATCAAGCAAAAATTTAATTATATGCAACATTCTCTGACTGGAAGAAATTTGTTCTGCACATTATAGCACATAAAATATATATATAAAATATAAATATAATATAAAATATATATATATTTTTTTGTGTTTACACTCAGTCTTTCAAATAGATGCAAGTAAAACACAGCAGAAAATAAATAACATCAAAGACTAGCGGTCCTTTTGCTCTATTTTCACCTGTAAAGCAGGAGTGGGGTAGGCGGAGGTTTACCCTGGTGCAGGTGTGCCGCGGTCAGTTGAAGAATCCACGAGTTTCTCTGTGAATTTCCCATTACGTCGTAGCGCACTCGTGCTTGCTTGGAAGTTTAGGGGGTTTTTTTCGATGTAAAAGGAAGTTTTCTTCCCACGCACGATGGACGCTAATGTTTTTGTCACTTTTTATGGAATCAAACTCAAAGTAAGGTCAGTACTTCCACACTTTAAACGCTGCATGCTCATACTCTCTCCCACAATCGATATATTATCGATTGTTGATCTGCACACAGCTGTTGTCACGAATGTCGCACTCGCTTACGTCACTGTCATGAGACATTCTCGCAATAAAAATCTCGGTTTTAGTAACGGAGTAACGCAGCGTTCCTACGGGAAAGTAATGGTAATCTAATTACCATTTTTGCAATAGTAATCCCTTACTTTACTCGTTACTTGACAAAAGTAATCGGATTACAGTAACGCGTTACTGCCCATCTCTGGTTATAACTGAAGTCCGATGTGTACAGGGTGAAGAGGAAAGGGGCGAGTACTGTTCCTTGTGGGGCCCCGTGCTACAGACTACCACCTCAGACATCTTTTTATCAATCATGGAGACCCTGCTGACTTCACTAGTTAGTTAGTCATTTGATAGAAATCCCACAATATGTGGTTTATATTGTCTGGAGTGATTTTCTTTTTCCTCTTTATGAAAGCTTGTTCTCGACTTGTGGATTTTATTGTGGTTTTCTCTGTTTGTCTTTGCTAATGCAAAGAGAAAATTAGTGTTGTGTCAGAGATTTACAGTTAACAAACAGTCAGGTGAATAATCAACACTGAGACACTTGTGTAGGTTAACGTGCTGCACGGATGAAACTCAGACAGAGAGTCACACCCAGCTGCAGTATTCGTTTATTCTTATAGTAGCAGGGTGGGACAAGCATAGCAGTTTCCTTTAATTTTGCATATGTGTGTGTGGGTGTATGTGTCAAGAAGTTCGTGTGTGTGCTAATAATGTCACAGGGTGAGCTTCCTGTTTCTGCAGAGTTGGTACACTGTATCTGGTGAAATATGTGAACATATGGGGTGGCTGTAGCTCAGGTGGCAGAGCAGGTCAGCCACTAATCAGAAGGTCGGTGGTTCGATCCCAGGCTGCCTCCTGGCTGCATGCCAAATATCCTTGGGCAAGATACTAACCCCGTGTTTGCCTACTGGTGGTGGTCAGAGGGCCCGGTGGCGCCAGTGTCCGGCAGCCTCGCCTCTGTCAGTGCGCCCCAGGGCAGCTGTGGCTACAATGTAGCTTGCCATCGCCAGTGTGTGAATGGGTGAATGACTGAATGTAGTGTGAAGCGCTTTGGGGTCCTTAGGGACTAGAAAAGCGCTATACAAATGCAGGCCATTTACCATTTACCATAAGCAGAACATAACATTTGAAGCTTAATCATATAAAACAGTAAAAATTCCATAACATGTTGAAATATATGTAGACCTGTAGAAATAAAAAAAATCATCAGTTGGTCGTGTTTGTGTAGAAAAACAGTCAAATGAAACATTCTGGAAAGGGAAAAACCTTCCTGTATATGTGAGAGCAGTCTGATGAAAACACACTGATTTTGTCTTTTAAAAAACAGGGAGAGAGAAAAATGATTAATAAATTAATTGTTGTGACCAGTTTAATGTGTTAATAAGAGCAAAACAATGAAAATCTGCACATAAATTCATTTCATCATTTAAATTTTTTTCCATGTACCAACTATATATTTAAGGATGGATGTTAATAAAGTTTTACTGATGCTGGTATGGTTTGCAAAGGTGGGACGTTAATAAAGTACAAATACTTAAGTCGATTTTTCATGTATGTGTACTTCACTTGAGGGTTTAGTTTTACTCCCTACATTTTTAAACAAAATATCTGTACTTTCTCCCCCTTACATTTCCAAAACAGACTTGTTCCTTTAAGTTCATCTAGCGTTTATATTCAGGGATTAAAGTAGGCTGGAAAAACAGGTTAGTTTGCGTTCATGTGGTGAATTCACTATAAAACACTGATGGACTGCTTATGATTACATCAAGTGTAGCAGAAATTAATTTGCATTTAAGATAATGATGCTTAGATTATTTAACTGAATTGAAACTTTGTACCAGCTGTATACTGTCTAGTGTGAAGCCGCATAGTGTGAGTGTAGGGGCTGGACATCAGATATGATAGCTGGTGAAACTGCGTACATGTTGTTAAGTTCAGTTGTGTAAATCCACAAAGAGCAGCAGGTCAGCTGATTGCAGCCTTTACACTAAGAAAACTTTATGAAGCTTACATCAGAAATGATTGTGGGCCATCATTTTTTCCCCACACTGAGCGCCATTACTAATTTTAGAGTTCCTCCACCACTTCAACCCCTGACTGCTCATTTTCCTGTTTAGAGGCAAAGTCACCCTCTACAAAGTAGGCAACAGGAAACAGTTATTGTTTTGAAATCTTTCACTGCATGTTTCCCACATAATAGTTTCAAAATAAGCACATTCATTAGAATTAGAATTTAGATTAGAATAATATTTGTATTCTTGTGCACTAATAATATTTTATGATTATATTCTTATATTAATATAGCACAAGCTTTAGTTACCTTGTAACCCGTAAACTGTACTTTTTCACTTTTACTCAAAGAAGTTGTTTCAGTGCTTTTACTGGAGAATATTTTTTAAAAACACAGTTATCTGCGCTTCTACTTAAGTAAAGAACGTCTGTACGTTTGCCCCCTCTGATGGTGTGTGTAACTCATTACTATCAACTTCACATCATGGGGTGTTTTTTGGGGGGGAAACCAAGAATCCAGCTCTCTGTGAAAACAACAGGAAGTGAGCAGATACACTGTCAGAGTGGGGTACAGATACTGAGTTTTATTTAGAGGCAGTGCCTGTGTGGTTGTGACTGAATATGTACTGTTAACAGTAATTTTGGGGAAACTCTAGAACTGACACCCTGTTATGGAACCATAAGTCATAACAAGATGATGAGCTTTGGGACTGTAGTGAGGACTGTATGCACATGTTCAGATGCTGTGTAGGTGTTCAAGTCTCTGATTTTGATTTATCCAGAAAAAAGATTCTGCTGTTGGAAGATTATGTCAACTGTATTTGATTTTATGTGAGCAATCCTCTCCAAAGTCTCCCACTGCCCATCTTAATGTGACCAGAGGTACAAAACAACAGAGATGCTTCTGTGTGCACAGGTGCTCAAGTGTGAACTCAGAGCAACAATTAAAACAAACACACTCCAGATGAACCTGCTGTGATTCATGCAGATGAGTCAGGATGTTGTTTATGGTGTTTTTATTCTCCCTGTTTTTCCTTTGCAGCTCCCTTTATTATGTGTTACCTGGTGTCCTGATTCTCTCTGCGATTCTCCTTTAGTTAAACAAGCATGTCTAATGTTTCTGCTATTAGTGATGTGTTTTAGCAGGACAGAAAGAAAAGGTCATTACTTCTGTTAAATCTGTTGGATTTTGTTCCTCATTTGCATATTTTCTGCTTGGCTGCAGGAAGCGAAACAGTCACTGTGTGCCACACTGTCATTATATTAATGCTGCTATCCTGTATATATTGTACATACTATTGTTTGAGTACTTACGATTGTTTTGTTTTTTTTTGTTTTTTTTGTACTTTTATATTTTACATTTATATTTATTATTGAAACTTGCACCAAGGGAGCGGCACTCCAATTTTGTTGTACTCTGTACAATGACAATAAAGGCTATTCTATTCTATTCTATTCTATTCTATTCTAATGTTTCCCTGTGATGCTTGCAGTGGTGTTTTTGTGGACTTTCATCGTTTTACAGCTTTATAGCCTAAAAACACGACTGATTATACAGGGATTGCAGATGGTGAGGCATTTAGTGAAGACCTTACATTTTGTTTCAGTAACAATTAAATTCACCCTGATTATTTTCATCTTGGTTTTACTGCAGCTGTAACATTACAGTATTTGTAAAACGACACTGAGAGAGAGCCTGTTTCTGCGTCTTTGTGCTGCTCTTACAAAGGTTAAATGTTCAGATGATGATTCCAGCTGTTCTTCAACCTGCAGAAATCATCATAAAGCTACTACATCTGGATTAGAACAAATCAGTGTTTTTAATATCAGTTTAGTCAAGTTTATTGTTCCTGCCCAGAGATCAGGTACAAAAACAGTCATCTCAGAGATGACAGCATCTCAAACTAGCAACGTCAAAACAGAACAACAGTAAAATAAATACATGCACATCTACGCAAAACAAACAAACAAACGAGGCAGTTACTGATCTGAAACATAGCTAACAATGTACATGAAAACAGCTCGCACACTGCAAGTCTCCAACTTTACCAGTTGTTTTGCTAATGTTTCCAGCACTCGTGATCTTCATGCACTGAGTATTTCTATTTATTTCTGAGTTAATCTATTAACTTGTGAATGACAGGACAACTGCACATTTGTCATGGTCCCCGTGCCTCGCCAGCTGACCCCTTGTTAGGCAACATGTTTTGTTTTTTTTTATTTTGTTTTCTGCTCTCTCTCTCTCTCCTCTGCTGGGGCGGTGCTTATTACGGGCTCCCGCCCTTGGCCCACGCACCTGCGTTCAATCTCCCCACCTGCTGCTGATCTCCACTAATCTTGAGCCCTTCTTAAGACAGTAGTGCTTCGCTACTCATCGTTGGATCGTTGAGCAATCTGTGTCAGGCACCCTTTAATCTGAAAACTAGAATCCTTGAGTTGTTGTCATCTTTGAGTCTGTTACTAACTGACGCTTCTTTGTGTAGATCTTTCCTAGACCTGCCTACCTGAAATCCTGCAAGCGAGTGTGTGGAAGCATGAGAGCCAGCTGAGGAGAGTGGAGTGTGATTTGGAGAGGAGCATGTTTGATCCCTTCCTTTTCCCCCACGGTCCCTGGAGCCCCTCTAGAACATTGTGTATATATATAATCATTTGGTGTTGTCACTGTAAATACATTCACTGTCTTTTCTGCAAGGATCCCTCGTCTGCGCCTGAGTCTGTTTAGGAACTCTGACAACACTGGAGTTGGACACATGTAATCTTTAAAAGCTTCTCATAGTGTTTAGGTCTGGAGGTGCAGAGTGCACATGACCATTACTCCTAAATGTTTTCCTCCTAGTGAGGAAACAAAATATTCACATTTTGCACAGTGAAAGCTGACAGTCAGTTAGAAAACTGGTATTTTAAGCATACTGACCAACTCATGAATTCAGCACGTCTTTTTCTTTTGGCTGCTCCATTTAGGGAATAACCACAGCAGATCCTCTGCCACCATCTCATCCAGTCCCTAGCATCCTCCTCTGTCACATCCTTAACGACAAATAAGAATCTTGTATGTGGTCTTCCTCTTTTCCTCATTCTAGGTTTGACAGATTTTCAATGATTGTATGATCATTGATCAGAAATTACAAAGTAAGACCTGAGGTGACCAACATTTTTAAATGTATTCTATATGTATTCTGTTTAGTACAAACTGCGACTCCTATATTCACTGTTTTCCGAGGTTTCAGCGTTCAACGTTCAAAGACATGAAAATGTTACACAAGCTCCTCAATTAATCTCAGTTTTATCTATATAGCGCCAAATCACAACAACTGTTTACTCAAGGTGCTTTATACTATAAAGACCCTACAGTGATGCAAACATATGACTGATTTCCAGGCATTGCTGTAGTTTCATACAGAAGTCACATTAATTAGCAGGTGCCACTGTGCCACCCTCCTGGAAAGAGCTGAGGAGAGCCCCAGACTCGGGGTCACCCAGCAGCCACGGTGCAGAAGCTACAGGGACTATATTTCAATTCACTCTCCTCTCATTACTATATGCGAATCTGCCTGGGCTGGGAGCCACCACTGCTATTCTGCTCTGAGGCCTTCCCCAAACATTTGTCTTAATTCATGCTTATGCCATCTGCCTTTACGTATGTGAAATGCTTTCAAATCTAAATGAGAATTTGGGCCAGCTAAAGAATTACAATGCAGAAGTTGTCATTACAGGATTGGTGTGCTTGCAATGTTTTACATGTGTTGCACAGTATGGAATCTTGTTGTTTTTAAGGTTGCTGCAGTTACAGTGGTTATTCAACTGCAAAAGGGATCACTTTCTGTTGTTGGTTTTGCTGCCAGATGTTTCTGTAGCTGCCATTGATTTTGTTAGTTGCAGGTATAGTGTCAATGGTTGCTTGCATCACTCCAGGTGTTTTGTTAGTTTAACAGGTTTGTTACCCTGCAGATTTTGATAATTGTTTTAGTTGTGGGAGTGGCCTTGTGTAGTTGTAGGCAATGCTGCAGTTTTGCAGTTTTGGCAATTTCAGTGACAATTTTAGACGTTGTTCACATTGGTGTTGTTAGTTACACTGGTTTCAGATATTGCTCTAGTTTAATTGACAAGTCATTTTTTTTATAAGGGTTGCCCTAAATGCTGCAGTGAGAGAACTGCTGAATTCATTTAAGTCTCCTCTTTAAAGGCACGATTAATCAGAAATTGCCGCCTAAAAACTGAGTCGACCAAAATTTTTAAATTTAACACGCATTACTCTTACCTCATTTCACTGAAACACAGCACCTCCTCTTGGTGATGTCACCTCGTTCCCTCACCAACAGCTATCAGCCTACAACACATATGTTGGGTTTAGATTAGTTTCACTTCTACAAAGAGGAACCTACACTGTCATTATTACTGAGAGGAGAAATGGCGCAGAAAGGAGTTCAGCTCGACCGAGAAACGTTCTCTCAGAAATGATTGAAGGACACTTGGTTAAAATGAGTGTTTTGGTTTCCCCTTTCTTTTGACTCCGTCATTGTTGCTCAGAGGTCATTGATATGCTGTTGCTTAATCTGTCAGTAACACTTTATAGTTTATACTTTGACATTGCATTATTTGTTGTCTAGTTAATGATTGGCTTTGTTTTAGTGAAGGAAAAGTGTTTCACTCTGCAGAAACAATACAGCCTCATATATCTTTGTAAATGTTGTATGTTGTTCTAATTAAGGTATTTAATGTAAAACATCCAATTTCTAGATTGTTATATCTTCTACACAAGAGTTATTCTTTATGGGAAACTGTTTTTCATTTATACATTTGTACTGTCATGTTTTAATTTAGAGAAGTGATCCGTTTGGTTGGGTGTTTTTGTGTTATTCTCTGGTTGGTTCCTTTTTCTTTTGTTTAAGAAAAATAACCATTGAAATATGCGCAACCCTGTGAAAAGAAGAAGTAATATGCACTCAAACAACTTTGTATGGAATAAAATGACACCTTATATAAAACTTCCTCAGTTAATCATTGTATTGTGTTCCAGTAAAATTTGACTGAGTTAAAAGTTTCATCTCTGAAAAATATTGTTAACTTGATCAGACTGATATAACAGTTCAATAGTTCAGGCCCTGAAGTGCCGGTGATGATCGTCCGGAGTGAGGCCCATTTAGTCCAGCACAACTCTGCAGATGTCTGTGAATCTGACCCGCGAGGTTGGCGGCAGACTCAGGGCCGCCATCTCAGCCCCCCCGACAGCAGTGGAAGCTGCCGTGGTGCCCAATCTTGCACACTTCTGCCCCAGGACTTAAAAAAATATGTCATATCCTGGATTAATCACATCACATCCTGCATTGGACAATTCCTGACTGAGTCTATCGAAGTCATAGTGGTAAACACGAATAACTTGGATGTGAAATAGATTCACAAAGACATTTGGAAGGAGGTAACCCAGACAGACATGAAACCATACATGAGTCATTTGATTTGTACAGATCTAGAAATGAATCTACCAGAAGTTCATGCAGAGTCTGGCTGGACAATCTTTTGGGCCAACATATCACTCAATGAATTTCACATGTTGCCATGCGTGATTCACTTTAACAACTGTGATTCAAGACCAGGCCGTCATCAACAAGACAAGCTGGCAGCCAGTGGATGGCGTGCCTGCCCCTCATTTTTAACCCAATCCAAACATCAGTTGATGAGCATCTAGTCACTTTTAGGGGATGTTGCCCTTTTACACAGTATATGCCAAGAGTGCCATTTAAATGTAGCATAACGATCTGGGCAACATATCATGGCAGGACAAGTTATGCCTGAAACATTCAAGTATGTACTGGGAAACATGAAGACGGTGTTCCTCAAAAAGAACCAAGGGCAGCACATGGTTTTGGAGATAACTGCAACTATCATTGGGCCATTCTGGATTACAATAGGAACAAAGGTGGATTTGACAACCTTGCTAAGGTATGCTTATTTTTGTACTCCTTGTCTATCATCAGATTGTTTGAAATGGACTATAAAGTGCTGCACCAGCTGGCCTGGCCTCCACAGTCACCTGACCTAAACCCAATCCAGATGGTTTGGGATGAGATGGAGCGCAGAGTGAAAGCAAAGGGCCAACAAGTGCTCAGCATCTCTGGGAACACCTTCAAGACTGTTGGAAGAACATTTCAGGTGATTACACATCGAAGCTCATCGAGAGAATGCCAAGAGTTTGCAAAGCAGTAATCAAAGCAAAGAGTGGCTATTTTGAAGAATCTAAAATATGTTTTGAGTAATTTCACATTTTAATGCTTACTGCATAATTCAATATGTGTTCATTCATAGTTTTGATCATGAAAATAAGAAAAAACATTAAATGAGAAGGTGTGTTTGACTGGTAATGTACGCTCACATCAACGAGACATATGGATTATGAACAACAAATAACAGTTCAATACATGGGTAGCACTTTATAATGTCACACTAGTAAGTATTAGTGAGGTATTGGCAGGTGCTTCATTCTTACTATGCCATTTATAAATACAGTTATGTTATGTTTATCCATCTGTTACTGGTACACCATGCACAGCTATCACTGCTATTACATCACTGCTAGTAAAACTGATAATCATAATCATATCCTTTCATTCATTTCCGCTTATCTTTTTTCAAGGTCGAGGGGGCACTGGAGCCTGTTCCAGCTGTCTTAAGACAAGAGGCAGGGTACACCTTGGACATGTCACCAATCTGTCCCAGGGATAACCCACATACACAGACAACCATTCACACTCACATTCACTCCTGCATTCACACCTATGGGCAATTTAGAGTTTTCAATTCACCTATCCCCGCTAATTGCATGTCTTTGGACTGTGGGAGGAAGCCGTAGTACCCGGGGAGAACCACACAAACACGAGGAGAAGAGAACTCTAAACAGAAAGACCCCGGCCTGATAATGAAATTGATTTTGCTGCAGTTGCTATATGTAGTTTCAGATGCTAGTTTAATTGCAGAAGTTACCATGTTTTGTAGAAGATGCTGCTGTAGTTTGCAGGTTTTGTGGTTAAAACTGTTACTATACTTTGCTGATGATGTTGCTTCTAGTTTCAGTCATTGAATTAGCTGCAGACGTTGCCACTGCTTCAATGTGTTTGTTGGGTTGCAGTAGCTATGCTTACTTACAGTTTTTTTGTGCTTGTTTTACATTTGTTATCCAAGTTGGAATCTTTAGTCACATGTTTTTAAGGTTGCTGCAACTCAAATAAAGTTGCAAAAGTTGCCAAAGTGGTCCTTGTTGTTGTGCTATTGTTGCTATTGTTGACATTGGCATTGTTAGCTGCAGGTGTACTGTCAGTGGTCCCTTTCTTCATTGTAGGTGTTGCATTAGTGTCACAGGTTAGTTTAGCTATAGTGTCTGATTAGTTGTGGGAGTTGCCTTGTGTAGCTGTAGGCATTGTTGTAAACATGAGGGTTTTTTTTGTAATTTTTGCAATTTCAGTAACAAACTTAGTTGCAGATTGCAGTTGCAGTTTTTCTGATAAGTGTTTGTTACAGTGGTTGTAGATATTTCTGTAGTTTCATTCAGAAGTCATTTATTTATTTAAAGATGTTACTGTAAATGTTGCAGTGATGGGTTTGTTTACCTCATTTAAGTGTCGCTCCTATCAGAGAGCCCATTCTGATTCCATTTAGTAACAATTTTACGGGTTTTCCTGAATTTACCACCTAAAAACTGAGCTCACCAACATTTTTTAATATACTGTTTATAAAAAAGGTATTTACTTCAAACTCAAACCTCATCCTGGAATACACCAGATACTGATAACTCCTCCCCTTCTACCTGACAGCACCTCCTCTTTGTCTGTTTCCTCATTCCCTCCCATTCAGTCTATATTTTGAAAATGGGCATAACCAACATCTGTTGACGTGTAAGAGCAGACAGCCTCCATTTCCCACGTAAACACCTATTGATTAGGTCACAGCTCAGAATAGTTTCACTTCTGCAAAAGACAAACCAGCAAGTCATTGTTACTAAGAAAAGAGAATGGATGAAGAAAACATTTCTTGCTCCATCTGTTTGGATCTACTGATAAATCCGGTGACTATTCCCTGTGGACACAGCTACTGCATGAACTGTATTAAAACCCACTTTGATGAAGAGGACGGGAAGGGAATCCACAGCTGCCCTCAGTGCAGGAAGACTTTCACACCGAGGCCTGTCCTGGAGAAAAACGTCATGTTAGCAGCTTTAGTGGAGCAGCTGAAGAAGACTGGACTCCAAGCTGCTCCAGCTGATCACTGCTATGCTGGACCTGAAGATGTGGCCTGTGATGTCTGCACTGGGAGGAAGCTGAAAGCCATCAAGTCCTGTTTATCTTGTCCAGCCTCTTACTGTGAGAAACACCTCCAACCTCACTATGATGCAGCTCCGTTAAAGAAACACAAGCTGGTGGCCCCCTCCAAGAAGCTCCAGGACAACATCTGCATGGTTTCAGATATACAAGAGAAAGTGACAGACATCTCATCAAGAGTTGCTGAAGAGGATGTTTTACTGTCACCACCAGAGCCAAAGACCAGAGCTGGATTCTTAAAATATTCACATGAAATCACACTGGATCCAAACACAGCAAACACACATCTGTTATTATCTGAGGGGAACAGAAAAGTAACAACAGTGAAAAAACATCTCTGAAACCATGACTCTCCTCCGCAGAGTCCAGACCACATTCACTCAGCCGCTCTATGCTGGACTTCGGTTCTTTTATTATGACAATGACACTGCAGAGTTCGTTGAACTGAAACAGACAGAAATGATTAAAAACTTGGTTAAAAACGTTTTTTTTCTAGTTTCCACTTTCTTTTGTCTACATTGTTGCTGCTTAGAGGTAATTGATGTGCTGTTTCTTAACCTGCCAGATCTGCAAATAAAGTCATTTTACATTTGAATCTTTTGGACAGATGTTAACAGGGTTTTGTTGATGCTAATGTGGTACATGTAACTCATCACTCATGTTTTTATATTGTGTGTTGTCAATATTAAAAAGGTTAAACACAGTGTCTGCTTCAAATCAATCCTCTTTCTGGAATACATCAGAGACTGGTAACCCCTCCCCTTTTTCTGCCTGTTACTGGTCTATCTGTAATACCTCCACACGTCAACCTGTTTTCCCCCCTGTGTGTTTTCCTGTGAGTTATCAACATGTTCTCACTCCCAACTCGTCAAACGTGTGACGCATGGTCAGGCTCCCTCTGCTTCACTTATTGACGCGCAGAGTACCCCCCTCGCGTCGGGAATTGACGTGCAGGGTCCTCTCATTGAATACTATAGAGCTCCCTAAACGTTGCTTATTGACGACAAGAGATTGCCGCGGAAGAGCCTGTTGTTCGTATATTTATACATTTCCAAAATCACATTGTAGTGACCTATACAGAACACAATAAATTATATAATTAAACAACTACCTGAGAAACAGCAGAGAAATTAATTATAGGCTGTTACTTTTGTATCGTTTATTGCATATGGAGGGAGTGGTGTATGCTGGGTAATGGCACAGCTAGCGACTGGGTGACTTTATTCACCCGCTTCGGCTGTTATCAGTCCATACAATGGGCGTTATTAGCACAAATCAGTCCCATAGATATGGACCATCAAAAATAAAGTTTGTATTCCCATCTAATAATATTATTTTATTATTACATACCTGTAGCACAATCCGTTCAGTTAGCTTCACACAAAAATAACTGGTAGAAATGTCCTCCAAAGATTATCTTTGTTCACCTCTGAGGGGGCATTTTGATGCTGATCCTCTTCATCTGTTCACTGCCTGCTGGAAACTTACCTGCTTGCTGCTGCTGCTCTTCTCTCGGCTTCCCAGAGTAAATCTGAAAAGTCACCTGCCTGCCCTCCTGCCTGCCACAACACACCTCTGCTCTAAAACAGGAAGGGTCAGACATGTTGTTCTTCTCTTTACTCCACCACACACCCAGAGAAACTCCCGTCTCTGTAGCTTTGCTTCAGCCTGTAATACAAGGAGGCAAAATCTCCTTTCACTCACCTCACATCGTACTCACCTTTAACCTCATCTAGAAATAACTCACCTTCTCCCTCTGTTACAGTGAGTCCTGCTCTGTGGAATTTCCTCCATGTCTCACCTCAGCCTTTCTGATCCGTGCGATAAATAAAGTTTTCCTTCAAATCAAACAGAGACGTGTACTGAGTCAGCTTTTGGCTCCAACCTCTTTACACCGGCTGCTCGGCCTTGACAGCAAAAGGTCCTGGACCACGTTTACACGTCTTCATAAGTTAACAGATGTGAAGTATTTTCACATACGGCCTTTAAAGCTTCTGTTAAAATGCTAAACAACGCTTGGTTCAATCTGGCTTTATGCAGCAAAATGTGTGATGTTAAACTGAACCATCAGCTGATGGAAATGTTTATTATTAAACTCCTCGCCTTCATCTGTTGGAAGTTTAACAGGTACACGTCCTTCACTCAGAACATCCTGAAAAGCAGATGCAACAGATGCTGCTGCCTTGGTTTGAAGACACCTGCATGCATACTTAGAAAATCCATCTGTACATGTCAGTAAGTGTCTCACATTATCGTTACTAATGTGTCCGTCATCACTATAGCTGCATGTGTACAATGTGGAAATATCAGAACATAATTTGATTCAGCAAAACCTATTTATTAACAACTATTAGTGTAAATAAAACATTCTGTCATCTTTTAATAGCAAAACACATTAAAGCAGACGTGTGTCCAAACCTCCTCCACTAACACATCCGTTTCTATGGTGCTGTCATCAGCTCGAGGTACAGCTGCATCCTTACTAACTCCATCAGGCACATTTAAGTCACTACAATCTTTTCATAATCCCCCATCGTTCAAGAGTCAGGTATCTCTGAAGGTTTCCAGAGTACTTTTTCACACACATCCAAGTCATGTAGTTGCAGTACCTCGACTGCAGCATTGTCCGACTCATTCTGAGTCGCTTGTCTGATGGATCCTGTGTTCTGCTGTTTTAACCAGTCCAGCTGGTGCTGGAGGACCGAACACTGGTGATGGACTGCACTGTGCTGAGACAGATTTTGTGTTATAGGCTTCATGTTATGGACGCACAGTGTGAGCACTCAGGTCGCATTAGAGCATCGGGCCGTATAGTGTGAGACCCTGCATCGTGACCTACAAACTTCTAACCCCTGTGATTCAGTTTGAGCTGAATAACACGACTGAAATTTTTTTAAAAATAAAAATTAATAAATCACATTGTGTATGCCCAGCTTAACCAGACTGATGACAGATTTCAAACATGCTGAATATGAAGAGTAGTATCATTTAAACTCACATGATTATCAGCCATAAGAACAAATTCAGATTTATATTGATGTAAGGTATATAAATGTAAGTACAGTTTGAATCAGTGCAATATTATTTTCACACATCAATGGACCACTGAACTTCTCAGCTTCTAAAATGTAAAGCCTCATTTAGAAACTACACAAGTACATATAATGGTCAGGGATCAACATGAACCTGTCTTCTCTATTTGACTTTAATCAACTCTGCAGTGTCTCCAGCTGAAGGATAAAAACAAAGTCCAGCATAGAGCGGCTGAGTGAATGTGGTCTGGACTCTGTGGAGGAGAGTCATGGTTTCAGAGACGCTGTAGAAAGACAGAATACCTGCTCTGTGATCCAGGTACACTCCTACTCTGGAGGGCCGAGGACCTGAGAGGTCAGTTTGGACATTGTTGTGCAGAAATATATATCTGTTTATGTTACAATATAATGCCCAAGATCTGTCATTGTTTCCAAATACAAGTCCATTGCCCCACCCTGCTCTGCTGATATTCTTGTATGCAACTGCTACACGAACTGCTCTCCCTCTCCACTCCACCTCCCAGTAACAACGTCCAGTCAGACTCTCTCTACTCAGGACCTGATAATAATCAGTGAATCTGTCTGGATGATCAGAATAAGACTGTTGTTGTTTCATAAATGTTGCTTTTCTGTTCCCCTCAGATAATAACAGACGTCTGTGAGTTGTGTTTGGATCCAGTGTGATTTCACATGAATATTTTAAGAATCCAGCTCTGGTCTTTGGCTCTGGTGGTGACAGTAAAACATCCTCTTCAGTGACTGTCAGTGAGATGTTTGTCCATTCCTCTCTCAGAATGTCCTGTAGTTTATCTCTGGTCTCTGACACAGCTGCTGTCACGTCCTCAAAGTAGCTCAGAGGACGAATATTGATGCTGGATGAGTGTGTAGACTCACTGAGTGCTGACAGTGAGGGGTAGTTGTGTAGAAACTGGTTGTGATCCTCTGTGTGTGAGAGCTGCTCCAGCTCGCCGTCTTTCCTCTTCAGCTCAGCGATCTCCTGCTCCAGCTTCTCCTGAAGCTCTTTGACTCGACTCACTTCAGTTTCCTGCTGGGATCTGACCTGCTGCTTCACATCAGAGCTTCTTTTCTGGATGAGACGGATCAGCTCAGTGAACATCTTCTCACTGTCCTCCACTGCTTTATCAGCAGAGCCATTGATGGCCTCCACCTCCTGTTGAAGCAGCTTCACATCTTTCTCTCGCTCCTGGATTCTCTGCTGGATGTTTAGTCGTCTCACCTCGAGCTCCTTCTGCTTCTCAGTCCTTTCTGCTGCAGCTGGGACTGTTTCATGGCCTTTATGTTCATCCACTGTGCAGAGATAACAGATACTCTGCTGATCAGTACGACAGAAAATCTTCATCACCTCATCATGACGAGAGCAGATGTTCTCCTGGAGCTTCTTGGAGGGGGCCACCAGCTTGTGTTTCTTTAATGGAGCTGCATCATAGTGAGGTTGGAGGTGTTTCTCACAGTAAGAGGCCAGACAGACTAAACAGGACTTGATGGCTTTCAGCTTCCTCCCAGTGCAGACATCACAGGCCACATCTTCAGGTCCAGCATAGCAGTGATCAGCTGGAGCAGCTTGGAGTCCAGTCTTCTTCAGCTGCTCCACTAAAGCTGCTAACATGGTGTTTTTCTCCAGGACAGGCCTCGGTGTGAACGTCTTCCTGCACTGAGGGCAGCTGTGGATTCCCTTCCTGTCCTCTTCATCCCAGAAACTTTTAATACAGTTCCTGCAGTAGCTGTGTCCACAGGCTGTAGTCACCGGATCCTTCAGTAGATCCAAACAGATGGAACAAGAGAAGGTTTCTCGGTCCAGCTGAACTCCTTTCTGCGCCATTTCTCCTCTCAGTGTCAGTGACTGTGTGAGTTTCTCTTCCTTATAACTGAAACTAGTCTGAGCTCTGATCTCAGCAACATGTTTCTGCAGTGAATGGAGCCTGTCAGCTCTTACACGTCACCACATGTTGGTTACACCCATCTTCAAAGTGCAGATCTGAAGGGGAGGGAACGAGGAAACACGTGGACAGAGAGGAGGTGCTGTGTTTAAGAGCAGGAAGAAGAGGGAGGGTTATCAGGCTGTGCTTCACTCCAGGAAGAGGAGCAGTTAGAGAGTGAAACTGTGTGTTTAACCCTTTTTATTTACTGCTTCTTCTATATAAATAATTTTTAAAATCCAGCTTTAATGAACACTGGACAGAAATGTCTCAGGTAACAATAACCGTCAGAACAGCAGAGGCTGCTGACCTAATCAAAGCACATGTAGAAAGCAGGGTTAAGTTAGCTGACATATGCTGGTTGCTTTTATTTATTGCTTTTATAGGCAGTAATCGATGTTGCTGTAACAGGATGAGAACTAGATAAATGCCACTGCATTGCTTTGAACAGTCAGCAGAGTCTGCACATATAATTACAGATATTCCTGCAAAAAGTTAATTACTCAAAAGAATCTTACATTTTGGTTTTGCATTTATAACAGCTGCTGCAACAGAAATAACCATGTTCTTTACATTAAAATAGCAACAAACCTTTCTGGAACAACTTTCAAGGTTCATGGCGAAGACAAAGATCTAATGACATGAAGACTCCAGTGAAACTTAAAGTATTAGGAACCAGTTTTAATGCGTGACCAACACATTTCCCCTTGTGGCCTTCACCAGGGTCATTGCTAAATACCCTTGTGATTGTGAAAAGACTGCTGGTCAAGTCAAAAAGGAGTGTATGGTAAAATGACCAATGACCATGTGACAAGATCAAGCAAGCATTTTTCTGATCTCTTCACCGCTCAATGGTTTGTTGTCATATTGAACAAAATATTAGGTTCTCTTTGTATATTACACTCAGGCATCAGGAAAGAGTGGTAACTAGTTTATAGTTTTTAGCTAATGACATGTCAATCACAAGACATTGCTCAGAAAACGTGCAGATTCTCAGCTAGATCCACCTTCCACTCTTTACTTACAGTTTCAAAACAGCAAACAAACACACAAATAAGTTGAAGTAATTGTTTCCTGTATGACTTCACTGGTCTCGCATCAGTAAGGACTTTTGCTCCTTGTTGCTTGAGTTCATTGAGGTGGTGAGCATACATTTATCCCCAGACATGTCCATGTACACAAACATTAAACAACTTCTTTCTGACTTGTTTCACACTTTTGCACCACTTCAGAGGAATCCCCTTAACCTCAAATCACTGTTTTCTTAAGGTATGACTTACCTTCACAGCTGTGTGGATTACGCATCATGTCACAGAAGGTCCACAAGCATAGATGCACGTGTGTGTTCATGTCTGTAAGCTATTATTGTTTCATCTCACTGAAAGCACAAATGCCATCCTCTCTCTCTCTATTTTTATATGAGGATGGGGTGGACAAAATAACAGGAACACCTCACAACAGTGATGGCGCTGAGTTGCAAAGCTGCCTGAGCTGCATTAGAGACTGCGCTGGTGTTATTCACCTATAACGTGCTACAGTTCGTGCTTCCCTGTGTGTGTCGCTTACAAGAAGGTCAACAAACACACCGCAGTGCTGCAGGCAGAACATACATAATCAATCAGCCCTCAGTGCAAGCTACAAAAATAAAATGTGGGTTACACACACACACACACACACACACACACACACACACACACACACACACACACACACACACACACACACACACACACAGCAGCCTGCTCTGATATCTATAGCTTCCTATTAAAAGAGAATGTGTGTGTGTGTGTGTGTGTGTGTGTGTGTGTGTGTGTGTGTGTGTGTGTGTGTGTGTGTGTGTATGAGGGATTAAAACACCTAATAAAGTCAGGGAAAAGCTCTCAGACTCGCAGACAGTAAAACTCAACATCAAAACATCCGGCTGGGACTCATTAAACTGTGAGGGTTTGTACGAGATGCAGCGTGTGCGCGCGAGCACACACACACACACACACACACACACACACACACACACACACACACACACACACACACACACACGCACAGAGTCATGTTTTCATATCCTTCCCTAGATGTTTATCCTAACACTAACCCAGTGCTTCCCAAAAACGGTGCCGTGGCACATAGGTGTGCCGTAGAAGATTATCTGGTTTCACCTGATTAGTACTCCGAGTGACCGCAGTGAGTAACGGCCAGAACAATTACATTGTCTTCCACTAGAGGGCGGTACAACCACCTGCTCTAATTAAGTTGGTTGTCAAACAGAAGAAGATATTACATAATAGTCATGCTGTCAGAACACAGCACGTAATAGCAATAGATAAATATTTGAAGAGAAAAAGCAGTCAGTCTGGGTCCTGGAGAAAATTCCAGCCCACATGAAGGCCGTCATGAGTGGTGGTCAGAAGAAAGCAAAAAGGTATACTGGGGACAAACTGAGTCTATTTTGCTAAGATAAATGATCAAAATGCTTTTTGAGACATTTTTGTTTGGTGGTGCGCTGTTTGATTTTTCTAATGTGAAATATGTGCTGTGGCTCCAAAAGGTTGGGAAACACTGGTCTAACCTATTTTCTGTGCCCATAACGGCTGTTGGTCCCCACAAGTATGGTAAACTTCCAATATTTGGTCCCCACACAGGTATGTAAACATGGTACACACACACACACTTTTTCCTAGGGGTACATGTGTGTGCATTTAGCCGTATTACTATTTTAGTGGGGACGTTTCTATGTCGTCACCCTTTGGGGACAGAAAAACAGGCCCCTGTAATATAAATCATTAAATCATAGGATGGAGTCTGAGTTTAACTGTCTTTTAGTAGATCTCCAACTTTAATTTGTCATGTAAATATCACAGAATTCAGTCTTAAGGAGATTAATTAGTTACTTTAATTATCTGGATACAAATTATAGCACTATGTTGGGCTGGTGTTTTGACTCCAGAGTGGATAAGCAGAAGATGGATAGATGACTTCTTCAGTCTCAGCTGAAGCCTCCACAGCTTTTCATTTGCTTTCTTTTATTTACCTTTTCCTTACTTTGCATCCTATTCTGTGTTTTATAACCTCTTTGTCCTTATTTACTTTATTTTTCTTCTTTCCTCTTTTGTTTCTTTTTATCCTTCACATTAATGTACTTTTGTTTCTTCATCTTATTCCACTTTCCTTTGTCTTCGGTGTTTCCATCATTCCTGCTTCCACCTTCATTTACTTAGCTTGTCTTCATGTGTTTTTCTCTTTGTTTTATTTCCTTCCTCACTTGTCCTTCCCTATATTTCATTTGTTTCTCCTCTTTGAATTGTTTTTCTTTCCTTCATCTTTCTTTTGTATCCTAATCAATGTTTTCATTCCGTCCTTCCATTTCTGCCTCTTCTGTTTCCTCTTCCCCTCTGCCACTTTCCTCCCTTCATTTCCTTCGTCTTTTCTTCTTTCCCATCTTTGGTCTTTCTGGTTCATTTTTTTCACTCTTCAGCTGTTTTTGCTCTCTTTGTTTGGGATTTTGCAGTCGTCTGCCTGTTGTTGTGTCGGCTGGCGGTACGTTATCAGGCTACTACAAACACACATCAAACTCTACACACACTTTCACGCTGCACCTTTCATTTCCAGCAGGTTGTAAAAATAGAAAGCCCATAAAATCTGACTCTTTCATGTCGGAGCATTAGGCAGGAAGAGAACCATCCACATGTGCAGAGCACTGATGAGCAGCAGCACGGACCTGCTGCACAGCTTAGATTTAATTCATTAGTTTTATCAATGAAGCTCAGAGAAAAGGAAAAAAAACACCTACATGTTTCAGTTTTCCTCGTACGGGGTGTTGCAGCCAGTTCTGGTTGCATAATATTATCTGCTCTCCTACAAACTCCCACATACTGAAGCAGAAAGCTCGGTGCGAGGCTCAGACAGGAGATGTGTGGGAAGACAGAGATTCAAAGTCAGAGTTTGTCTCATCCTGGTTGAGAATAAATAAGCTTCCTTTAAACGGATTCTGAGTGTAGTAGAGTCTACTCCAAGACGCTGCTAAAATAAACTCGACTCATTAAAGTCTGGGTTTCCGCTGCTTTAATGAAGCGCAGTTTCTACATTCCTCCACGGAGATCAGATTCAGTCTCGTACCAGTGAAGTTGGTCCGAAAAACCTCAAGCTGACGTTAGAGCTCGCTACATTTCCAAGTTCAACGTGGCTTTACGTTCACTTCCATCTGTCAGTCTCTTCTCCTTCCTTTCTCATATTTTTCCTTTTACTCTCTTCTTTCATCTTTTCCTTCCTTTTTCCCTCCTCTTCCATTTTTCCTTCCTTTTCCCTCTCCCATCTTTTCCCTTCCTACCTTCCTCCATACCTCCTCCCCCATCTTTTCCTTCCTCATTTCCTTCTCTTCCTCCTCTCCTTGTCCCCCTTCTAGCCAGTTTCTTTTCCTCTTGTTGAATATGAGCGTTTGCAGTAAACAAACATTAAAATGACCAAGGAAGGAAGGAAGAGAACGATGTGTGCTTGTCAGCATTCAGCTCACCTGTAAATTTCAAGTGACGACTTCATTGAGGTCGTATGAGCCATTGCAGACACATAACCTGCAGTGTTAATACAACACAGGTGTGCATCAAGAGTGAAATCCAACTACCATAAAACTGAGTTACAAATTCTTCTGGGTCACTTTGGTTTGAGTTTTTCATAATAAAAGTCAGAGGAGCTGTAAGAAAAGCAGCAGAAAACTCCCATCACATTTCAAAAGCAATGTTTAAAACACAAAAGACAAGCAGTCAGCACTTTATAAAACTCATCTTTATTGATTCAGAGTCATCCCTCCATCCTCGACAATATTTTCTCTGCTGTGTTCTTATAAAAAGCTGAATATGTACATCCTCTTTGTATTTACATTATTTTACATGATTACATCGTCAGAGAGCCTCACACCTGCAAAAAGGTAACTCTCCTGCCTGAAACGTATCACCTGTTGTCAGGGGAAATGAACAATAGAGCAACTTGCTCGTGGGTTGTTGCCTGGCAACAGCAGCTTATCGGATTAATATCGGTAAAGAGGAATTGTTTTTAATTATTCATCTTATTTTTCTAAATATTTCACAAGCTTAGAAAAACATGCGGAGTGACCCCATGTGCTGCGGCAGGGGGTGGGGGAAAAAACAACTTAAAAAAAGTAATGGAACATATAATGTAGTGCAATGCAAGTTTCTAATGTGAAGTCGTGACAAAAGTACAAACTAATAACAATAAAGTCGATGCACGTGAAAGAGTTTTTGTGCACTTTACATAAACACACAGTCTGAGGAAAGTTTAACAACAAAAACTGTAGCTAACACTAGGCTGCTAAACATCTCCTCATCAATCAGCTTAGTCCTGCACAAGAAGGTGAGAGGGAAAAATGATACAAAATACAGGGTGGAAAAATGTCCTAAAAAATATACACAATCCACTGATCAGACTTAATGCTGATTATCTGATAAATCATAGAAAGACATCAAAAGGTGGCTGGAAAACATAATGTGGAGAGCAGACTCAGAGCATAAATGTGGCTCTTTAAAACCTGCTTTGCTTCTCTAATGAGAAACAAAACAGGTTTTATTTTATGTCGGTAATATGACTTAAAGTAAAAGCACATAATTACTTGGGTATAAAAATTTTTTATCCATGGAGGCAGAAAATGTTCACCGAGGTCATGCGAAGTGTTCAAGGGTTGTTTTCACTTTTCTCTTCTTTATTTTAAAAACTGTGTTAATGCTAATGTTAGCAGCTATGTGTAAAGGCAGGAGAGGCCCCAGTCATTCAGGTCTTAGAGAGTGGTGTGCTATTCCGTGGCAACTACTGGTCGCTATGGAAAAATGTGTATTCCCAGACTCGTTGGAGAGTAGTTTCTAGCAACTGCCTGTAGTTTGCAAGGAAGGCGACGCCTTGTCTGCAAACATCACCAACTATGCAGCTGTTAAACTGAGAAGCACAACACAAACTGGAAACAGAGATAGTTCACCTTCAAAATAAAAGTTGAACCTTTTGAAATGTACGTAGTAAGAAGCAAATTTTCTGTTTTGTGTTGGGGAGCAGTTGGCTAGTGTTTGCAGACAAGTTGGCAACTTCCAAGCGAACTACGGGTGACCACAACAATTTGCTAGCAACACAGTCACAAGGTGGTGCAGCTCAGCCTTCGCGATCAATTTCACAACAGGTAAGTGGTTCATAACCTCTGCACACCTGAATGAATGACAGGTGTGCAGAAGGAAGAAAAATGATACATATAATAAAATAGTACCTAGCAGCAGTCAGCAATCACTTAGCAACCGGTCAGGGGAATATGCAATTTCCCCTAGCAACCAGAGGTTTCCATAGTATCAACAACTGCTCTCTAAGCCTGCGTGACCAAAGCCTAAGCTTTTAAAACATTCAAGACACTCTCATTAATACTGAGCAGAAAAAAGGCCTCTCTCACACACAGAATGAGTTTAACAGCAACAATAACTCCGTACTTACAAAAGCTCGTGTGTGCAGCCCCCACCCCCTCCAGCCCTGACGGCGAGTAAATAACCACAACTCTGAAACTGAAGGCGCTAAATGGAAGTCAGCCACCTTTTGAACTGTTAACTCCTGTGCTTTCCCCACTTTAATACTTCAGTGTCTCAACAGAAACAGGCTAATGCCAGAGCTGAGCAGCAGCCGGTGCCACCCCTTTGAAAATGTTTAGGCTTTTGGCAGAAAGTTGTTGCACTACAAGTAAAACTGCGGCATAAATCATTTGGACACGTGCGTCTGCGAGTGATTTAGCGTGCAGTAAACCAGAGTAATCGCCTTTCTCTCTTTAAAAATAATGTTTCTGTAAAGCTTGACAAAGTTTCCAGTGTTACAACCATTGCAGATGTGAGGCTCTGCCTGTGGCCAACATGTTTCGAGGGTTTAGTCTTCCCTCTTTTTAATGATGGGAAAAGAAGCTTTAATTCCCGAATGTCACCGTTTCCAACGAATCCCAAGCACCAAGCATGTAACTCTACCGCAGGATCAAAACACGCTGTTTAGAGGCAACAGAGATGAAGAATTTGGCTCAGCTGCTGAGAATAAATGTGAAACAATGTGATGGTTTAAAAAAAATACTGACTAAATGTGAGGTTTGGTTTATATGCTGTGACATCGCTCATCGCTGTTGCCTCTAAAAGTTGCCCGTGTCTCTCCAGCTGCCAAGATTTGGTACATTTGCATTGGTTAAACAGCATCTTTGACCTCCTTGTTGGTTCAGCAGCAAAACAAACAAACAAACAAACAAACAAAAACAAATTGTTTGCCCTCGTTCTTCCTCTCATTGGATACATTCAAGAAACCCAACACTTCTCTTACAAGCCGTCCTCTCTGGGCCATTTTGATTGAAATAAATGCACTTGTTTGTCCATTTACATCCATGTTTTTTGTCCTTGTGGATTTATCAGTCACACTGTTTGAATTATCCACACTGGGTTCATCCACCCGCCTCTGCCAGCCAATCAGGGACGAGCTGTATAACATTCACATCTATCAGTTTGACTGACGAGAAGAGTCGGATCCAGTCAGGACTTTGGTCAAAAAAGTCAAAGTGTTATGAGTTTCTGTTACTTTTCTTTAAAAAAAAAATGAAATAAAATAGCCGACCCCCAAATCCTTTAAAAAAAAAAAAAAAAAAAAAAATCTGGGCTTTAACCGCGTTTGATGATGTCACTTCCTCCTCAGTCCGTCTCTTTCTTCTTTTCGTCCAGGTCAAAGTCCAGCACGAGAAGTTTGGTCTCCTCAGTGCCGTTTCTGCTGCCGGCGGCGCACACCAGGCGAGTGTCGGACGCTCTGATTCGCCACACGACTCCACCTGGATCAAAGACGTGATTGGTTTAGCCACAGACATGTGATAACAGGTGAGGACATAAATAAAGTTCAGGTACTTATATATTTATTCTTAATATTTAATAACAGAGTGAATACTGCATCTACCTGCACCATTACTGTTCATTTAGTGTCTTTTCTACTGAAATGTGAATGTATTTAATCTGTTTGTTAGTTCCACATTAAAATGTTGACATTACAAAAAACCACATAATATATAATTGAGTCAGTTACTAAAAATATCTTCTTTGTATCATTTTATATGATGATGAAGTTGAGAATTTATTCATTTTTAATTTGTGTATTTTTTGGACTGGGAAACACCGGTTGCTATAGAAACGTGTACTTTCTGACAAGATTGGGTGAAACTGGTTCCAAAGAGGTATATGAGCTACGCCGAACACCACACTGTGACTGATTTAGTTGCTAGCAGACCGCCACGGTAACCTGTAATCTGCATGGAAGGCGCCGCAAACACAAACCACTCACAAATCACGAGTGAAATTGTGAAAAGTGCAGTGCGAATGGGATACAGGCTGCTTGCTTACAAATTAAACGTTGTGCTGTCATGCACGTTTCCAGCTGTGCAGGATGGAAAAAGTGACTGACTGCCTTCAAAGTGAAAGAAACCCCTGTGTTTCCACTTTGTGCATTTTCAAACATTCACTACAATTCAGTGAACGGCAATCACAGCAGTCTTCAGGCAAAAAAACAGAAAAGCAAGCACCACATACCTCTTTGCAAATGAATTGACTCAGTAACAGCCAGAAAAATACATTTTTCCCTAGTGACCTAAGGTGGCGCGAACTCCTCACCTGATCCTCGGCTCTGCAGCGCCACCACGTCCCGCAGCCAAGCTCCGGTCCGCAGGTCCCACAGTTTGACCGTCCCATCGTCAGAGCTGGACAGGACCAAGCCACGACAGAACTGCAGGCACGTCACCGCCGACTGGTGCTTGTTGGGACCTGAAAAGTACGCATCATTACACCGTGACCCTTGACCTCAACCAGTTGTCTTTACATGAGCAGCCTTTCTTCTCAGCGGTATCACTTTATGCATCCTTTCTTATATGAGCGTCAGCATGTGCATCTTCATATAACACCTGATTTCACTGAGTTGTAAATTCTCATACTGAATCATTTCCTCCTTCTTTGGCTCTAAAATATTTGCTGCTTAAAATATTCACTGCTGGACAGATTTCCAAAAAGGAAAAAAGAGAGAAATTACATGGACATTTACAGTCCCAGAAAATAAAGTTCAATACCACTGGCAGCGAGTCCAATTTTTCATCCAGTCACCAAAAACCCTTGAAACCACTCACATTCCCTTTAGCTGTACTTTCTGGCTAAATCCATGTGGCTCGAATTGCCCGCACATGTGAGCTTAACAGATGAAAAGCAAACGCTGTGAAATCCACAACTCGTTAAACCAACCATAAAAGACTAAACAGGCCGTCACAGACTTTGCATGAAAGTATCCTCAGAACTCGTAGCAACAAACACCCTGTGGTTTGTTTTATTTCTCACGAGTCTGACCACAGCTCAGGTTCACTTTCTGCCTCAGACCTTAACATGATTATTCACTTCATCTCAGAGCCTTTACAATGCCCCCTGTTTCCTCACTTCCTCCCAGCGGGTTGCGGACTTTTGAGTCAGCCTGTTTTATTGCCGAGTCAGCGATCTGGCGCAGAAGTTCCACGGCGACCCTCACCTTCAAGCTGCTCTCATTGTTTAATCGGACAGATTCCCTCTAAGGGACGTTACCAGCTTCTCACCTTGCAGCGTGTGGAGACACTGTCCTGTCCGGATGTCCCACACTCGCACCGTGGAGTCGGCATTCCCGGAAACCAGGATGTTGTCTCGAAGCTCCATGCCGCTGGTCAGCGATTGGTGGCCCGTCAGCGTGTGGACACACCCACCTGAACAAGAGACACTCGTTTAGCTTAGACTGGCACCCATGCGTTTCATTTTTATTTGCAAATTTTTATATGATTACAGCAGGTTACCACCAACAGGGGGCGCACTGAGCATCACTGTATTTATTCTGTTTAAGTTAGATAAAAGTGAAAAGAGGCGATTGCAGCAGCTTTCTGCATTATTTGCCACAAACCATTAAAAATCAACCATATTTGTTTTTCTTTCTTCATTTATCACAGAGAAAGAGGCGGTCGTGTTTCAGTTGTGTTCCTATGCGTTATATGTGAAGCAAAATAAATCTATAGTAATAATGATAAACACAGCCTGTCATCCAGAGTTACTGCCCCCTAGTGTCTGAATACAGAAATAAACTCATTAAATAACTCCAGGTTCACAGTGAGTCCGTGAGGTCTACCTGTCTCGGGGTCCCACACTTTGATTGAAGTGTCCAACGAGCCGCTCACCACGAACACGCCGTCAAACTGCAGAGAGGGGTGGGAGAGGTGGAGTCAAAACCAAAACAAGGAGCTCAAAGATGCTAAACCGCCTCATGTAGAGCTCAGTTTAAAGACTCCTGCTGTGTATGTGTGTTTACCTGCAGCGAGTACACTCTGTTGGTGTGTCCCTGCAGCGTGTGCAGGCACACCTCTGTCTCGGGGTCCCACACCTTCACCATGTAGTCGTAGCCGCCCGACACCACGCGGCGCCCGTCGTACTGAACGCAGCGCACCGCCGCCAAGTGGCCAGTCAGGACGTGCTCACAGCGGCCAGTCGACACGTCCCACACGCGCAGCGTGGTGTCCCGAGAGCCCGACACCACCCTGAGAAAAAGAGAGAGAGAGAGAGGCATTACATCGCTGCAGTGACAGCCAATCAGGTCAAGGTGAACCAGAGGTGTGTGTTTGTATCTCTGTTAAAGCTGCGCTGACCCACTTCTATGAGTTCATGTGTAACATTAATTTATGTGTGTGTGTCTGTAGCACACACAAGAGTGAGTCTGTTACCGGTTGCCGTTGAGATGCATGCAGCGCACGGTGGACGTGTGTCCGTAAAGCGTGTGCACGCACTCGCCGCTTTCGGCGTCCCACACGCGCAGCGTCCGGTCTGTGGAGCCGCTGATCACCGTGGTAGCCGCCATCTGACTGCACCACACCCCACCGGTGTGACCCGTCAACGTCCGCAGACACTGAGGGAGAACAAAAGAGGGATACATGATGATTAAACAGTGTTATGATTGAATTTAAACTTTGCTTTTAATTTAAATGATAAAACGCATGAAAACATTCAGACATGAATGCGACATGAAGACCAGTGATTACAGATAAAGTTGCATTTTTACTGCACTTTAAGATCAAATATTAGAGTTTGCATTTGGAACAGTCGAGGTCGAAGAAAAGCCAACACGTTCTTCCACATTCACTTAAGATAAAGGAATAAAGAAACAATCTGCTGCTCTTATCTGGGCCAATGAAAGCTGTTATTCTGGGTTTTTCCTGCTTGGATCAAATTAATTAAACACAATCAAAGCCTGCAGTTTGCACAAACACAGCGAACATTAAACGTCTCTCTCATTGTTTGCGAACACGCGTGAGTCAATATTTATTCCACTTTCATGGACAGCCTTGAGAGACAAACGCAGTTTCACCTTGAGGGTGTTGTAGCGATAGTTGCCATGGTAACAGTGGCAAAACTTTGCCTTGACAACTGTTGCGGACACGGAGGAAGACACTGCGGGCGTCGACACGAGCGCTCGCTGTTACTACACGACTGTCAGCGGCTCGTACGCGGCGGCGCACACGCCTCATCACCCCCGCAGACTAAAACATCGTGAGGGTGTGTGTGTTTTTCTTTCTGCAGGGAACAAAATGACTTCACACACACACACACACACACACACACACACACACACACACACACACACACACACAGGCAGGTCTAGGCGGATGAGCGAGCAGGTGTGGCGGATTAAAGAATGTTTAACCGAAACCAGATGAACGACCCGAGTCTGCGATCTCTCACCACATACTGAGTCCTGCGAGGGTTACTGTGGTTTATATAGTACACTCAAAGTATCCCACAATGCCTCACCGTGAGTAATGTACAACCAAGGGTCACTATCCAAGCATTGTATCCCATCATGCATTGTTGCTGGAGTAAGAGGCGCTGGTTGGTTTACAGGACAGAATTTCATGAATGACAGGAATTCTTCAAACCCTGAACGCAAACACACACTGGAGCTTCATCAGAGTGTGTGATTGTGTTCCTGTTATGACACGGGTCAGCAGAGATGAGCTTCCTCTGAAGGGTGACCGGTCTCTCCCTTAGAGGCGGGGTAGAGACTCGTGAAAGGAGCCATGGTAAACGGCACCTCACGACAGAGTTAATGTCAAACTGTGGCTCTACCGCCTGAGCCACATGTAGAGCAGCTCATGTGTGAATGTCAGACACAAAGCACTCTGGCGTAGAGAAAAACGCCTGTTGCATGGAGAGCTTTGAGCGCTGCATAAGAACCAGACCATTTATATCATTTTCCAAAATGACGTCACATGTGCTGTTGTGAGCCGCCGCAGTCCTGCATGTCTCACATTTTACAACTTTGTGTGTTTTGATGCTGCAGCTCGGTTAGAGACGTGAGTGCACCATCGTGTGGGTTTAACTGCAGTCTTAACAATGCACCAGGAGCTCACACATTACACAGACGGACATGCGGCAACAGTGCGAAAAAGATGAAACTTTGTGGAAAATGCTCAAATTCTCATGATGTGGAGGTTTGTCTGAGTGGCGACGCCCGTCGTTCTGCAGAATGCTGCTGCGGCTAACAGCAGTGATAAATGGATGTGACTGTGTGACGTCACCGTGCCATGCAGTGTCCCACGCAGCGGGTTTACTGAGGCTTAACTCTTTCCACCTTTGATGCTTACAAGGATTTAGCTTTGTTTCTCTTTTCTGAACCGAGTAGTTTCTGTCATACTTCATAACAACAGGTGAGCGTGGTCGCTGCCTACACAGCTGTCCTCGGAAAAAAAAACAGAACCTGTTCGTCCGTGTAGATTCTTGGTCATAAGGTCACAGTAGTCTAACGAGCTTAAAAAGGCGGCGACAGGACTTCTGGAAGTTTTTCAAATTCATGTACAGGTGACAGAACTCATCATTAAGCGTACAAGGGAGTTGGTCTAATACCATCTTAGGGGGAAAAGAGTTGAGGAGCTCGGTTACTCAGGGGCATCTTCCACACTGACAGGAACCCTGAGGTGGTTCAGGATGGGGTGTGGATGCCTCCTGGGCACCTCGTTAGGAGGACACAAGCTCTCAGCTGGCTTGGGAACACAGCGTCACCAGAGCAAAGAGGACGGAGGAGGTGAAGGTGAAGGAATCACAACAGTCTGCTAGTGTTTTAAGCCCGAAACATGTTCAGGATTGTTCTTCTGGTATTACTCTCCTTTTCTTAAAGTGGACTTTCCTTATAAAACAAGATGAGCAAACAGTAAAAACACTGAAACCAGGAAATCAAGAGCACAAGATTGAAGCAAACTGGTATTACATGAGCCCGGCCTTAGCTTAACGTCAGCTGAAATCTCTTCAGCACAATCAAAGATGTCTTTGGCATCCTGCTCATGGCTACTTTTGGAGGGTTTTAAACTATTTTAAAAGGACCTGCAGGGACCCATAAAACTGTTATTTGGTGTAAAACAACCTCCTCTTGCAGAACATTTTGCAGAGTTAAATTAAGATGATCAGTTGCAGCACGGACGTGCACTTGCAATCAGACAGCTTCTTGGCTTCTGCAGAGAGGGCTGCACTTTATGTCAACATTACATTATCCTCGTCTTGGTGCAGCGGGTAGACCGAGAATCTGCAACAATGGCAAAAGCTTAGCTGGCTTAAGATGAGTCCGGGCATCTTTTCTCTGAGGACAAAGGAGGGATTTATATTCCAGCAATGTTCCCTGTTTATTTAAGAAGCTTTTCATGGTCTGAAATAAGGTAAACGAGAGCCTGTCACCTTTCTGAATGCACTCTGATTGCATATTGTGTGTTTAACGGTCTGCGGGTGTTAAACAGGAAGGTTTACAAAAACACAAACACGCCAACAGAAACAGACACTTTCTCTACACCTTTAACACAAATGTGAGTATTCAAACAGAGATGCCTCGGGTGGTGTATGTCTGTGTCTGTGTGTACACAAATAGCTTCCCAGCGACACACCCCGACTGACACGACTGCTCCGCCTGTGTTTAGTCCGTTTAGCCACTCTGAGCTTCTCACTGTCCTATTAGGTCACGCTGGCCTACATATTAAAATCTTATTCAGGTCAAATCTGAAGCTGAGTGCAGCTCGCACGCAGGAGAGTCCCATTATTTCATGATAATGTCTTTTACTGACGATTCTCAAGGTCACCTTGATTAAACACTTGATAGCTTCAAATTTAAACCCAAACATATTTGAGCTCTGATTCTTTGAAATCAGAGCTTGAAATGTGGTAAACATATGTTTGACTTCCAGACGATTAAGCCCACAGACTGACGGTTTCCTCCCACTGCACCCCGATGTTCACATTTCCAGGCTGAAGTGAAATTTGTCCATGAACTCGAGCACCTGTTGTGGACTCGAAAGTCCTTCTAGAAGCAAGTCTAGCAACTCATCAGCCATTCTGGATCAAATCCAGGGAGTTACTCATTGCTTTAATTGCTCTGTGTTTCTTCCTCTGTATGAAAACATGTGAATGAGCGCCCGCTTGCTAACTTGATCTACAGGTAACTCACTTCCTCCTGATGACAGCCTCCTACACAAATACCTGCCCAGGACAAAAGATTCACTCATTCATCTTTCGCTCAACCAGCCACACCTGCATCTACCTGCAGCTCTTCCATGTGCTTTGCTCACCAGTCTGAAGGCGTTTCACTCTTTAGTCTGAACTGGTTTCACATGTTTATATCAGACACAAAAGCACTCCACATCACTCTCCTCACATCCTGTAGAGCAGGGATGTCACATTATAGTGTTTCTGTTAGTTTTTAACAGATTAAAGATACACATCGCCTTCCTGTATTCCCCTGATGGAGGTGCAGACACCAAGTTGGCTCCTGAAGCAAAACCCTTCATTTCTCGTCCCAGTTCAATTATCGGTTTCCAAAGAAGGAAACATTGAGATCTGATAATGGTGTGCAACAGCATTATCAGATCTCAATAATAATGCTGCCCATAATAATGGGCAGACACCACCCTCACTGACCCCTGATGCACATCCAGTCATTTTGTTGTTTAAGGGGGATTGAAACAGTTTCAGGTCAGACAAGAGCTTCACAGGTTACGTCTAGCAGACGTGTTTCAGGGTATGATCCTTGTTCTTGCTCAATGAACTTGGGCTCATGGATTATGCAATATTTAGATCATCTTTACAGAAGATTTGATGGCAGTTTCTTAATCTTAATTTTGTCAAAGTCTATATGGTTTGTTTATTTTTAGGTTGGTGGTAAATCATTTATCTGATAGGCTTTATTGTGAAGTACTACAAAATAAAAGTCATATTTGTACCGAATTTGACTTGCAAAAATAAAGGCCTCACTTTTTTTAGCGAAACAGCTCCTGCAGCCCTGCAGAGTAAAAGGAGCTGCAGAAATATTCACACTGTATGTACTTTAATGTGTGAATTTCATAATAAAAGCATCGCTTCTAGAAATTTCACAGTGTTCCAAAATAAAAGCGCACACTTTGTTTGCTAGGCGACACAAACAATCACACACACACGCATGTGATCGTGTGCTCGAAGCAAAAGAAAACAATCGTTTCCATAATCGATACGTCCGTCTCTGCTGTTGCGTCCTACCTTGCCGGTGATGGCGGACCACACTTTGAGCGTGTTGTCGTCTGAGCCGCTGACAATCAGGTCGCCGCTGAACTGCAGGCACGTGATCACATGATCATCGTGGCCTTTTAACACCTGCAAAGACATTTAAAGACAATCAGTTCACATTTACATCTCAGACCGATGCTGTTGAACCGAGGCGGTGTGTGCGTTACCATGGGTTCCCGTGTGTCCCCCTTCCTCCAGTTGGTCTCTATGCGATGCTGTCTAATGTAGGTCGATTTCCACTCACTGACTGCAGCACTTGATCGCCTGTGACGAGACGACGCGCACTCTGATATACCTGCAGAGGGGAGGGGGTAAAAGAAGAGGATACATTTCAAAAATGGGGCGCTCAGTCTCACCAGTCTCCTCGCAGATGCGCATATTAATTAAAAAAAATCCTAGGTCGCCTCTTTTTCAAGTTATCACATTCACTAACTCAGGTGCCCATGTCGCCCACCTGCATGGCGCAGTGATGAAAATACTCCAACCACCTGTTTTTTTGTTGTTGCCACACCTTTTTGGGAGGAAAATAGCAAATCTGATGAGCAGATTTAAATAAAGATCATAAGACAAAAACAGATTTCTAATGAACTTCAGAGTCAATATTTGGGAGGCCAGTCCATGACCGATGATGCTTCATTGTGTTTTTTTCTATCCAGGAATGTTTTTACTGCGAGATTACGTTTCATCACCATACCTGAAGTTCACTGTAGTGTAGTGGAATAGCATCTACTGTGACTTTACTAAAGTAGACCAACTTTAAGCCAACATTCATTAGTATGTAAGATGAGTGTGGTTAATGAAGGTTAGCTGCATTTATATTCTTGCTGAGTTCTTGCTAACGTCGACACCGATCCCGGCAGTATGGCAGGGGAGTTGATAATTAGCCTTATTTGTGAAGCTGGTGAGCTGCAGTCAGCATCGGCTTCATTAGTATGGCTGTGGTGTGGCGCTAACGTTAGGTAGCCTCATTGGTATGGCTGCTGAGCGCAGGCAGTGAATCTCGGCTGACTGGCAGAATTCCCAGGCACACACATGCACACACACACGCGCGCACACACACACACACACACACACACACACACACACACACACAGCCTCTGCATTGCGCTGAATGAAGGTGCAGTGACTGTGTGTGGCTGTATTTGCATGTTTCACTCAGGTTAGAAAGCACCATACATCCAGCAAGTTCCCGTCTCTCTATTTGTATTCTGGTTTCCATATTCCCCTGTGAAAACAGTGGAAAAACACCTGCAGACTTCAGGTGCTACCTGATAAAACTCACACTCGCAACAGAAAACAGAAGGAAATTAATATAACAATGTGCTGCTGTCCTGGGCTTTTAAATGTAATTACCACCTTCAACCTCGAAATAAACTGCCATCTACTTCGTTTTGCCTTTGATTGAATCATTTAAATATTGAGGTGCCTTTTCTGCATTTTTTTAATTTGATTTGCTAAAGCTGCTGAGGTCCTCTCATGGTCAAACTTCCAGTCATTATTTTATGATTTAATTATAGCTGAGATGATCATCTCTCCAAGGAACATTAACTGCTTCGTTAACCAAGGAGACGATACACGTTTATCCAATGCAAGGCTCTTAATTTGGAGTTTGCTCATTTTTTAAATAAACCACAGTGAAGTGAATATCTCTGGATCACAGACCACGCAAAAGGTTTCTCTTAGTCTCTTAAGGGCTCAATCGTAAGTTAAGTCTTACTGAATAAAACGTGACGATCGTCATTACCTTCCTCACGGCATTTCTCCCTCCACAGCAGGTTGTCTTCAGCCAGGGTCCTCCAGTTCCTGCAGGTCTGAGCGGCCTGCAGCAGGTCTCTGGGAGCCAGGAAGGTGAGCACGTACAGGGCTAGCTGCAAACACGGTGATAAAACACAATATTTGAAGCGCACTGCTCATCAACGGGGCCACATCTCTCAGACAGCAGAGCGGACTGCTTTTGTGCTGTACCTCTTTGGGCAGAAGTGATATAAAGTCTCTCTGGAACTGAGGCTCAATGACCTGCATCATGTGCTTCACCTGGCTGGTCTCACACCTGTCGATCAGCTCGTCCAGAGCCAGCAGCCGCTCAGGGCCGCTCCACATCTGTGTGAAAAGGCAGCCAGGGGAAACATTAGCACAGGATGAAGAGACAAAGATTTACATTTACTGTTGCCACTAAAGTGCCTCCATATAA
Source organism: Simochromis diagramma (assembly GCF_900408965.1). NCBI lineage: Eukaryota > Metazoa > Chordata > Actinopteri > Cichliformes > Cichlidae > Simochromis > Simochromis diagramma. Next base: position 321,145 of record NW_024387350.1, on the reverse strand, counting down.
AGTGTTAACATTTTTGTACCGCTTTGTTTTCCTGTGTATTTACTGTAATTGTTATATTTCTCCTCTTCTGTGTGCATTTCAGGGTGTGTCATCTTTTACTTTTTGTTTTTATTCCCTTATCTCTAAACTGGTTTGAACTGTCTCTCCAAAGAGATCATGTTTTCATTCCCTCCATTTAAATGTCTCCCATCTCTTTGTGTGTCTGTACTTGTATGTTTTTTTAGTTACATAAGAACAGCTTGGAGGCAGCAGCACTCTGCCACTGTGTTTGTGTAGCGAGCGGAAGATACACCACACTTTACCAAAATTCAAGAAAAGCTGCAGTTTAGCTGCTGTCCTTGAAGAACCAGGACCAGTGTCTCTCTGCTCGGACGTGCATATAATCTGTGCACTGAAATTTTGCCAATTAAAAGTTCTTTGTTGGATTTTGTGTAAATATAATCTCTGGATTATCTGAGAGAACATGATTGTACGTGTGCTGACCTGGAAGGTGTGGAGCCAGTCCTGCAGGCCGGAGGGTGGCGGACCAGAGGTGACGCGTCGTCGCTGAGCTGAATGCCCGTTAGCCAGTCGTAGGTCACCGAATGTGGTGGGCGTGGCCTGAACCAGACTGGATGGACTGCAGAGAGATGCAGGAGCAGTACAGCAGAAATGTGACTGTTTACCATCGTAAACCCATAAAACATCCATCCATGCATGTTACACCTTTCTTTTATCCTTTTGGTTTATGCTCTGAACGGGTAAAGCTGATCTAATTTAACCATTTAACATTCGAATTAAATCACTAATTCGTTATTAAAATTCGATACAAAGGATTCCTGGATCAAATCCACTGTGGCTGCTATATTCATAAATGTTAGGAGAGCGATGACTTTAACTTCTCTGGACACTGTGTCACAAAATCTGCATGGACAGAATCACCAATCAAAACCAACACAGGGAAGATAGACGCCAGTCAGAGTGTCGGGTCTAGTCGACGGGGTGTTTCTGAATGTAAACCCTGTCTTGCTGGTTCGTCTCTGCTGCAGGATGTCTGCAGGTGCAGATGAGAGCAACTAGAAGCCCGGGGGAGCAATGGAGAACTGAGTTGGCAGCCAACTGTTGCACGCTGCCAAAAGCGGAATGGATAGGAGACGCCGAGCTATCAGTGTGATACAGGAAGCCCAAGGCAACCAATAATCATTCCCCAGGTTCACCTACACAAACCTTGTGAGTTTGGTTTGCTTCAGGTAGATTTCGTCTTTTCGTCATGTTTGCTAGAGCTGAGCTAAAAACCAAGTAGGTGTGGGCTTTTGGGAAGGGGCAAAAAATGCACAAAATCAGCTTTGTAGCAAAAAAGAATGCACAAAAAAATAAATAAAGAGAAGAAAAAAACTCTTTGAATTTTGTGTTGCTGTGGGGTGCTGTTTTAAGGGTCATCCACACAGCATCACACGCTATCAGTGATTTGGAAACGAAAACAACTATATTGGGCAATGTGCAGCAGCAGGCAGATAATAATAGTAATAATGTAAGATGGGCGTGTTACGGGTCCAACTCATTAAAACCTTGAAGGAGCAACTGAAACGACGGGTCCTGGGTGTAAACCAGACGGATGATTAACATTTATGGAGGTTCAGTTACATCGACGACCAGTTTTAAACGTGGTGTTTGTTTGCATGTGAAACTAGCTCGGTGCAAAGCAGGTAAATCAGTGACAGGATCTTTGTTCACTTCATGTTATTAGAGCACATTAGCATGTTGTTCCAAGTATTCCTAGTTTAGTTCAACAGTTTTGTGAAAAGATTCGTTCTGACGTTAAGAAATCAAATGTGGTACCTGAGGTATCCGTTGCCTTTGCAGTGCTTCTTCCCCGAAGGGAACGGCCGGCCGTCTGGACCATGGTCCAACTTCCTCTTCATCTGATGAAAGATAAAAAGAGAAACCATCACAGACTGTAACCCTCCCGTTTTGGAACAACAACAGAGCCAAAAGGAGCTTTGTAGGCCAAACTAATTGGATTTACCAACCGAGCTCCCAAAGCCCCACTTTGCTGCACGCTGGTGATTTGATTATTTGCAAATACCATAAAATAAGTCTGTCAGATCATTACCTGATCCATCTGATCAGGTAATGGTGGGGTTGCGCGTCATAAAGAATAAAGACTCTCCATGTGAAAAACCTTTTTAAAAAGCTTTAACTTCTCCACAAACCACTTCAAACGCCACAGGAGCTCTGGGGCTGCAATAGCAGTTTTTACCCAAGGGCCAAAAAAACTGGTTAATCTGACCGTATCCTTCCTCAACGGAAATCAGCTAAAATAAACACGCGCAGCTAGAAGTTCAGCATCAGCACAGAAAAACAAAAGCAGAAGACATTTATATTGTATATGTCCCTAAAGCATGGGACGAGAACAAAGCTAATGACTTCAAATCTGCACAGACAAAACAAACCACACAAAGACCATTTACAACAACTGGAAAAGATCAGGACACACTGAGGACTACTGCGGCCGGCTATGGATTTTATTTCCACTTGATTAAAGAGGCTGATGGATACGACTTCCACAGTAAAAAGTAAGACTCAAGACTAAATAAGCCAGACAACAAACTGGAGCTCTAGAGATGGGTAACACAACAAATACCAAACTAACAGCTGGTCTTATACTAAAACAAATATAGACAAGACATATTTTTACAGTTTTATATATGACGTAAAGCCCATTATTTACCGTCTATCACAAAGCTAACATGGTGACTGTGAGGTTCCAGTGTTAACCACTGCAACACTACGCTGCCCAGCATGGTCATGGCATATTTCAGCAAATGTGTCATGTTTTGTTTGTTTTTTAATTTAGCTCTTCAGTGTGTGACCGTTCACTTACTGTATCTAACTTAGTTTGGCATGTGGGGGAAAACGTTGGCCTTCCTCGGTCTACGTGGTCTAATCATTCGCAATGCCCCAATTATCTTCACAATCATCTCCACAGTATTAATGTGAGCCAGCCGAATTCATATTAGCCTGCAACCAGTGTCTGCACTCATGATGCCAGCGCAGTAAGAGCTAGAGGAGTTCCCACGGATGTTTGTGGGTTTCTGGGTCGACCCTGCGGTCAGAAAGACGACCAAACGGCTGGAGCCGAGTCCACATCATCAAAGAGCTGCAGATAAACCCGAGGCAGTCTTTTGAACCGCAGAGATGCTGGAAACACCTACGCCGCCAACTTAGACAAAGCGAGGTCTGAATCAGCCCTCTCCATCTCTCGTTCGCTCTTCTCTGAGCGTCTCTCGCTGTGAATGAACGCAGGAATGCAGAAAATCAGAGGAATGTCGGCGGTGCAGCGCCGCTCTAAAATAGCCTCCAACACACACACATGCAGAGGATAGCATCTGTGTGTGTTCAAAATTAAACACGGGCAAGAAGCACCTGTAAATATTTCAGATTGTAGATTATCAGAGGGCGTTCTTCACTCCCTAACATAAACTTATAATCTGCTTTCCATTTTCAGACTCCGTGTCGCTGGATTTTAATAACAGATGCCGCGTCTGTGTGGATTTGATTAAGCCGGAAAAAATAAATAAATAAAATAAAAAGGAAAAAACTTGACCTTGGGGGGCTGGAAAACTGAAGAATGTGTTTACAGTTAAAACCAGACGACTTTGGCTTTCGGGTGGGTGGCAGAGACACATCTGTGCTTCAGCAGCAAAAATGTCCCAATCAAGCTAAACTGCATACGTACTACTGGGACTTTTTGGAGGGTTAGCATCTCTGCAGCTTCACCTTAAATCAAGTTTATAATAATGAGAAGAGGATACGCCGTGGCCTTACATCGACCTAGGTGCAATTTTGCCGGGATTTAATGTGAAGTCTCCCTCCATAATCTGTGCTTTTACAACATAGTGAAGGAGCTAACGTCCATTTGAAGCTCCAAACGCAAACAAACACTAGTTATTAAAGTTTTATCTGACTTTAAGTAGATTTCTGCCTCCACAAATTGCAGTTTTACAGCAGCTGCTGTCTCTAAGGTGCATCTTTTATTCATATTTTGAAAGTGCAGCGAGGTGAAGGATTCAATTTAAATAGAGTTGAATTCGTTTGTATTAGATTTTCCAGGTTTCCTGCAGCTTTTTCTAGCTCAGTCCTATTTATGCAGCCGTGTTACAGATAAAACCGTCAATTTAAAAGAGCATTGTATTTCAAAATTATTTTTAGTTTTAGATTTTCTTCTTTGAAACATCTTTTTAACTTAAAAATAATCACACGGCCATTAAGGAGACAAAAAACTATTCTGTGTTTAATTGATCGCCATGGATACTGATCGTTTTAAACACCATTTTAAACGTGAACTGTGAAAAAATGGATTTCTAAGCTTTCAATCCTTCAGTGTGAAGCTGTGACGATAAATGAGCATTTGATGTAGAAGTCACGTATCCGTTTAATCAGTTACTTTTGTTTTCCACTCCTGGATGGAGGCAAATAGTCGTTTTTAACTTTCTGCTGCTGTGGTTTGAAGCCAACAAGACAAATTAACATTAGAAATGAAAGTCTTGTATCCTCTTAATTCACGTTAATAGATAATATCTGTTCATAAAAAGCTTCATCGGTCTGGAACACAAAGTTTACATGGTAGCGTTGGGACCAATATAAATATTTACATAAAATATAAACAGTTTCTAACTGTTGCTGTTTGCAGATTAAAGGATAAACAGGTAAACACTACAGATTAGTTTGAGTTGGCATTTTAGCTCATGTCCAATGTTTTGTCAAACACTTTCAAGGTTTTAATCTTGTAGTTTTAACCAAGCACTTAACTACTAAGCACTAAAGTGAAGCTTGACTGAAATGAATTTTGACCTGTATTAAACCCCACATGCTGACCCGGCTGCTCAGTAGAAAGACTTCATTCATTTGTGTTTTCAGAGAAGAAGCAGTGTCAGTTTCTAAGGCTTCATTCCTGTGGTCAGTAACAGAAGATGTGACTGACCATTACACACTCAGCGTTAGCTTGATTTCAATGTGAATTCTGGTGTTTTATACGGACTGAACCTAACAATGTGTCTCACAGCAGCTGTGCTTTACATTATCTGTCTTTTGAGGAGGTTTAGTGATACAGTTTCCTTTAAATTTTAATATTGACGTGATTTTATTGTCATTTGGATCCTCACCTTGATCCCGACTGGAGTTGATTTCATGTGTTTTTCTCTCGTATCTGACCACAGATATGGCAGAATACTGACACTGACATGCCTGTGCAGTGAAAGGCTCCACCTTTGTTTGTTTTCACAGTGTCGGGAGAAAGAAAAGTTACTGTCAAGGTTTCATTCCTGTGGCTCGCAGCACCAACAACGAGTACAGACTTTTTTTTTCCTCGTTTAACCAGCGTATATGAGGCAAACAAAGCAGAGTGTGACGGTATTTGAAGGTTCGTGGAAGAAAGAAAGAGCCAATTTTGAGAAATTTAAGCCAAACAAAGCAAATTATATCAGCTACTGTCAGCCTTCCTTATTTTTCGGGGGGAAAGAAAGTTTGCAAGGTGTCATTCTATGAAGTTCTCTCTGCAATCGTATGTGTTTCACCTTTAAGAAATCACATTTGACCTGTAAAATTGCACTTTTACCACGTGCAGAGTAAAGTGCCCTGAATTTAATTGTGCCTCAGAGTACAGGGAGGAAGAAATGTCACTTTTCAGGGCTTACCCAGCATTTATGAGCCAAATAGCACAGCTGCTAGAGATTATCACAGCTGTACTGTAAAACATCCCAGATTTACAAAGGGCAGGAGGTGTCAGGTTTTTACGTTTTCATCTTGCAGTTTGAGGTTAATTTGATTTAAAGTACTTTTTCAACCTTTATTAAACCCCACTGGCCCAAAATGGTGGCGTTTGCATGGTTGCACAGTGGACTAAACCACCTTTTGTCTGCATTTTCACAGTGCAGGGAGGAAAAATGTCACCTTCATAAGGTTTTGTGCCTGAAAGAGGAACAAACATAGATATTGACGTTAGGGCCGACTAAAAAAAATGTAACTCAAGTCTCACCTGCCACAAGGGGTCTATTTACATGACAGTACAGTGAAATACACTCCTGTATTTATGTTAAATATGAACAATATGACTTTTGTGGGTTTAGGCAGAAAAATCTAAGCCAAACAACACAGATCACAGCAGCTGTACTGCAAAACATCACTCATTTCAAGGAGCACAAGTCACTTTGTGAAGGTTTAATAAACCATATGGGACCAACACTGAGGAGTTAACCGTGGAGCGCACCTCCTCCACCTGCATTTTCACAGGGCAGGGAGGGAAAATGTTAATTATTATTATTATTGAGGTTTGTAGCTATAAATCATGAAATAAACATTAGACACTGAAGTTTAGAATCTAAAGAATTTAAATAAGATTTTTAGATTTTATGTCACCGTTTACAGGTTACACCCGCGGCTGAGCAGTAAAATCTATCACCAATAATCAATCACAGAGAGGGTGACACGGGGAGGAGAGGGAGGACACGGATGCCCCCCCTCTCTGGTTCCGCAGTGGTCCACGCTCGCACGCGCACACGCCCGCGCCGCCGAAGCATTTCGCTGTCAGTGAGAGAAACGCCTTGTCATGCCGGCGCACGAGCCTGACAACCTTCAACATCTGCACCACAACCGCCCTTATCGATCCGCCGCTCGTCTCTAATCGATACTCACTTTGTAGAAGATGAGCTTCAAGGTGCCGTAGAAACCCATGGCTGCCCCCTCCGGTAGGTACGAGCCTCCCGGAGCCCCGAGGGGTGGAAAAAATATATATTACAAAGTTCAAATGAATGAATCCGGAAATAAAATTTGGGAAAATAAAAATAAAGAGGGATATCCGAGAATGGGCGTGACGTCACACATCCATGGGGCGCTAATCGATGAGTTTGAGAGGAGCCGCCGAGCTGCTGCTGCTGCTTCAGGATCCACTCACTGACTGACTCCCTCTCTGCGCTCCGGCTCTATGCGGCTCGACCTCCACGGGAACACGCAGGGACATGCCTCTCCGTGCCTCGTGAGAGGGAGGGTGGAGCCTCTGTGCGTGTCCGTGTGTGTGTGTGAGAGAGTGTGCGTGTCCAATGCACGGTAATTATCGTCGTTGTAGCCTAATTACCACGAAAACACTCGAGTTTGAGTCCAAAGCGTTTAGAGGAAAACAAGCAGCTGTTTTTAATGAGCGCAGACACACATCAAAGGCTCCGAACAGGAGGAAAGACAGAATCAAATGACACACTGCAACAGTTACACACCATTAATATCACGTCCTCTGCAGAGACACCTCAGTGTCAAACACACACATGTAATTTAGTGTAATAGTGTAATATACTGGGATATTTATAATTCGAGCTGTGTTGTGAATTTGCTTTATATCATAGTATTTAATTTAGTTACTGCTCTTACTGTCTTGGAGCAAATGTGACCACATTTCCTCTGGGATTAATAAACTAGTTTGATTGTCATACACCTGTTAACCTGCTCGTTAATGCACATATCTAACCTGCCAATCACATAGCAGCACTCAGTGCATTGAGGCATGCGGTTGAGATGACCTGTTCAAACGTAGGATTAGACTGAGCGAGACGGGTGTATTTCAGAAGCTGCAGATCTGCTGGGATTTTCCCGCACGACCATCTCTACGGTTTCAATGATGTCAGAGGTCAGAGGGGAATGGCCAGAGTGCTTCACGCTGGCAGGAAGGCAGCAGTAACTCAAATAACCGCTCACCACCAAGGTATGCAGAAAAGCATCTCTGAATGCACAACACAATAGGCCTTAAAGCAGCAGAAGAGCACAACACGCACCACTCCTGTCACCTAAGCACACAAAGCCAAGGCTACAATTCACAAAGGATCAACACAATAAAATAAAAAGAATGAAGGAAAAAATATTGCCTGGCCTGTTTGCTGCTGGGACAGGCTACATCCACACAGACACAGCTATTTTAGTGTTATTGTTTGTGGGCTGCTGATTGGCCATTTCCTCAGTGGTTAAGGCTACATGACCGTTTTTTTTGACTGAGTTTTTTGTCCAAAAAAAAATAAATAAAAATAAAAAAAAATCCAGGAATGCTATACTAGCAACGTGTACCTAATGAAGTGGCATAAGCATATTAGCAAATTAGACGTTTAATAGGTCAGGCCAGTAAAATTACTGGCTCATTTAAAATAACACTTGAAATTGTTTCCCTTTCGTCAAGTGTCAAAAAAAGTATCTTGTGAAACTGTTTTTTTGAGCCGTCCGTTCATAAAACTGACATCTCGACAAAACCATGAATCGGTTTGTTTCCACATCACAAAGCAAAGCAGCTGAAGTAAACCAGTCTAAAATATATATCTACACGCTTACAGGAAGTAGCACTAAAAAACAAATACCCAGACTTTTTCCTCACAATTTAAAAAGTTTTTCATTACTTCACAGAACACTTTCAAGCTTCAGCGTTGGTGTTTTTGGCTGCTGCCATTTTGACTTTTTTTGACCAACTACCTGTTTGTGGTAAACAAAGGGTTTAAACAGTAGGTGGGTGGGGCTTCTGAGGCGCCCATATTAGGGACATCCCCTCTCTGCTGCCTTGTCCCAATCACCTCATGAAATAAACTACTGTCGCTGTCTTTGTGAGTTGGAAATCCGACTTGAGATGGGGTTCAAGACTCAAATTCTGACTGGGAACTTTGAAATTCTGGCTACAACTTATTCAGGAACGTGTCATAAGACATCATACGGATCCAAAGTGTGAAGCGTGAGCTTTCGGCTCACACGGATCCCTGCCACCCATCACTGTAACAGCAAAGCACAAAAGAGAACTGTGTCTGAACCAAAGCTGAAAGCCGACCACTGTAAACATTGTGACGTTACTGTGAAAGAACGGCCACACAGGCAACAGGAATAAATGTGACATGCTTTCACATAAACAAACACACACACATATGGGCACAGCAGGGGGTTGTTGGAGGTTGCAGCTTTCTCACAGCTGATTGACCTAAAGGTCGAGTGACACTCCCACAGGCATGCACACACACGCAAGCGCACACAAACACACATTAGGCAGCTCTGGGAGCTGGTGGAGGTTAATTTGGGAGGTCAAGCCTTTCACTCACTGCCTGCAGAGACAAAACATCCAACACCTTCCCCCTCGCTTACCTGTAGAGCTTTTTTTTCTTGCCTTATCTTCCCCCTTCTGATTCTCTCTTCCTTTGTTACCCTGCTGGCCTGAGACGCTCTGTTTTTTCCCTTCTCGTCTTATCTCGATTACATGCGAGTGCGCACGGAGGAAGTTGCTGTATAAACTTGGCATCCAGAAAAATGGAAACACCTGTAAATCCAACAAAGCAGCCCTGCAGCCGGTCAAACTGCATCAGTGCTGAGGTGGTTACGTACACTCTGTTCAGTCTCAGAGGAGTTTGTGATGCTGTTGTCTTGGCTGTATCACAGACAGAGAGAGGAAAAGCTGTATATTAAAAACACCTGAATGTATAACCCATACGAGCCTGATTAACACGTGAGGCGGGATACGCTCGGTCTTTTTTTAATTGCATTTACAGACCGGATCCAGATATAATGTTGGCGCCTGTTAGTTTGCTCTGAGCTTAATCAAAGACAAACTTTCCAAACAATGCTAAACAGATCATCAGTGCATGCTCAGTATTCCAGCTTGTGGCCCGTCTCCTGCTACTTTAATCTACAAAGGTTGCCACTGCATTCCTGATTGCATCCAGAGAGACCATTTCTTCTAAAAGTACAGTTTATTTTAAAAAAAGAGGCACTGAGCTGTTTTTACTTGTGATTTTTGGACTAAAAACAGGAGGACTTAATGGGAAACCGGCTGAGTTCTCAGAACTTCTCTCTCAGAGCATGTACTGCATTTAGTAACTGATGCTGCTGCTTATAAGCGACGACTGAAACCAAATGCTGTGCCGGCAATTTTGTCCAATAATGACTCTGAAAGCTCCCGGATAGTGAGTGAAAATTGCTTTGAGTAACATGAAAAACGAACGATACAAGACATCCTTCTGCTGGTCAGTGAACTCTCTGCTCCGAAAGCCAACCAGAGGTCGTGACCTTTGTCAAACAGGAAGCGATAACCTGCCAGGTTTAGTCAGCTCAGCAGTCTGAGTGCCCAGTGTTTCCGACTCACACCGATGCAGACGCAGAGGATGGAGGTGTTCACCAAGCGAGTAATTATGGACCATCTCTGCACGTGAACGAGGGCTAAATGTCATCTCCTAACTCACCCCACGAGAAACCATGAGAAATCATTTTTCCCACACTACATTTGCAGTATATCATATCCAGCCATGGAACAGCGCCACCCTGAGACTATAAAAACTTTACAAGTTACAGCACCTTAGAAGTACATGAGGTGGCCGCTTCATTTTTTCCCAGCTTTTTTTGAGCACTTATAACTTCTTAAATACAGGACATTGAAACTTGAAAGTCAGTCAGTTTTCAGAACCCCCAACCCCCCCCCCACACACACCCACACACACCCACACACACACACATTTAAGCTCTTAAAACTCCAAAAATAACCAATTCTACACCAACTCGCTGTGCTACAATATGACTCTGAAATCTCATTATTGTTGCATGGCCAACTTTGAGCATGACTTTCAATTATGGCAAAATTTTGAAGCACTACTAAAAACTTTTAAAAGAACAGCTGAGATGTTGCGTGACATCAACACAAACACTGAAGTTAGTGTTGAATACTGTGAAGGATTGGACTGATTTTATACACACTTTAATACTTTATCCCCAAACAGACTCTTCACACGCTTCTATCACAGCAGCTGTCATTTACCTGACCTGCTCTGACCCCGCCTCCTGGCTACAACCATCCTGATCACCTTAATCATCAGGACCCCGGATGATCTTTAACCTCTGGACCTGCTAATCTATAAACCTCTCTTTCTCTCTGTCATCACATCACTTATTGGTCAATCCTCCTCCCTTCATCTCTTCTTGCTGCTTTGAAGCCTCTCACTTCATTTCCTTTGTGTCGCAGCACTTCCTTCCTCCCACCTTTTCCTTCCATTATATCAGGGACTAATTCTTCTCTTTCTCCTCCTCCTTGTAGTTTCCATTTTGTCATAAATTTGAATTCAGCATCTCCCGCTGTCTGCTTCTAATTTACGTCTTTTTCATCCCTCCACTGCTCTGTTTTCTCCACAGAAACATGCTCGACATGTGTCACAAATTAATCCTGGAAGTTAAAAGCAAAACAGAAGGAGTGCATGAAGACGTAGGTGGAAAATACAATGTTTGGGTGTTTTAGAAGCATCCCCATGTCAGTGGTAGGGTTTTAAAAGTATTTTCTGAACCGTGCATCAGCTGATTTGCATTTTTTTTGTATCACCTATAATTCAAAATAACTCCATCATCTAGATTTAAGTCTTATCGTTTTTCAAGTTTCTCCTGTGCACATGTTTATTCTGCAGATCCTTTGTAATGAATAGAAAGTTTCCCCATCTCAAATAAAAAAACTACAGAAACTAAAATTTGCTCTCTGCTGAGAATTTACAAGAGAAGCCACTTTTGGAAAAGTGACGACTGGGAATATTAGATGCTCTCCTGCTCGATACAAATCTCTGAAAGCAAACCAACAACACAAACCTGATCTCAGAGAGAGCTGACAATCATTTTATTTTCCAGCAACTTTGCAACGAATCTATAACTTTACAACAGACGAGACTGCAGCGAGTCTCCAAAACCTGAAACAGTATGTACGGTATTATTTAGTGGCTCTAAGCAAAAGATCACTGGTTTGGTCCGAGGAGGAGACAAATATCCCTCTGGGGGTTTCATCAGGAAAAATTCTGCCACACGAAACACGAGCTACCCACTGTGGTGACATCGTGTGAATAAGTGAACAGCCAGTAGTTTAGGCATTTTCAATACAAGACTTTCTTCTAACACATTTAAATTTCATGCAGCTTTCATTCATTTTTGAGAGTTTGTTTAGTTTAAGTTTTAGGATGTTGGTGACTAGATGGAGGGTGGTCTGTGGTCTCGTTCCCATTTGCCCATGTGTGTGCTGGATTTTTAGCAGCTACTGAATTTTCAAAATAAGAGTAGGTTTTCGTAGCCTGGAGCTCAGATTACAGAGGGCTTGAAAGTGTCAGACACTTTTCTGATTGGCGACACCTTTCTGGAGAAGACTGAAGCAAGTCCAGCATGCTTCAAGCAGTGGAAAAAATAGTTATCAAACACAACACTGGCATTGTGATCATAAACAAGGCTTTAAGTGGGGATGATGGTATCATGTTTGTGCCAGTCTGCAATAGTTTTTGGCTACTCTGAGAGAAAGATTTTGGGTACGAACATCAAAGTTTCCAGTTTGCTGTAGTCCTCCAAAATGCACTGACTAAGGCCAACTGGAGTAGTTCACATTGCTAGTTGTAATTCTACAGCATGTAGATGGTCTGCAAAGTCATGCTGGTCTATTTACTCCAACAAGCAGTTTCAAACAAAACAAAACACACACAAAAAAATGGACGTATGAAGCCAACTATACTTGGGTGGTCTGAAGTCCTTTGTGTGAGAAACCCTGCATCTACAGCATTCAGATCCCAAGCTGTAAATCTTTAAACATCTGAAAGGACCATCATGAGTGACGAGAGGAAGACAAGTCCTGCAACAGATGGTCTGACCCCCACACAGAGCCCAGATCTTATCATCATGGAGTCGGTCTGTGATTACTTCAACTTAGACAAACAAAACTCTTTCGGATAGTACTGATCAATGTCCAAAAACACAGAGTGTCTCTATACAGGAAACAGATCACCAGCTTACATCTCTTCTTCGTGTATTTTTCCCCTCCACCCTGTTCATCCTTCAAAGCTCAGCCTCCCTCCCTCTCTGGTATGCAGGCCCACAGAGTCTCTCGCTCTGATGACCTTGTAAAACCTGAAGCTTGTGTGAGTGTGTAACTGTGTTCTGCATTAAAGCACACCCTTTCCCACACTCAAGGACTTTGAGTGCATGTAAATTTCCAGAAGCTACTCTCCACTCGGTCGTGCCGCTCGTTATGTAGCAGCAGAGCTTGGGAGACCCTGTTAAGGCTGATATGACGCTCAGCTGATAAAACAATGGATGGCATGTGTTCACAGAGGTGGCAGCAGTCCTTGTTGCAGGGAGAGTGCATGATAACCGTGCTGCTCTGTGGGGGCTGGAGTATATCGTGGTATACGAGATAATCTTTGTTCTAGGGCTTAAATTTGGCCAATTTTATGGTCAAGGTTGTCTCGTTGGGGAGCTACAACCTCAGGTTGTTTCTGCTGAATGTTTTCCATCAGGTGCTTTGAGACGTTACAGAAGTTTAAACTGACATCTTGCCCTGACTGAGGGACGAATTGTTAATGCCCACCACTGTGAAGGAGTCACATTTCTGACCTTATGTGGCACATTTAGGCTAGGCAATAACACCACCTAGAGTTTAATTATGTTTGCCTTTTGCGTCTGCAAAGGGCACGATACAGCAAAAGTGACATCATATGTTGGTGCAAGCCGCACTTTGGTGTCATGTCAGACAGTTGTGCTGCCACTGAAGCCTCCTGGTAAAAGACAACCATATGAGCCTTTCACACCATAGCTGATGTGCGTTGTTCAGGAGAATATTTTAGTGTACACCCACGCCCTCAGTGCTGGTATTAATGGTACAGAGTTGTGGTGGCAGGTTTCCGTGCAAAGTGACTAATGTGGTGGGTACAAATAGTTGGAGAATGTGTAGTGTTGAAGACAAAGCTCTTTACAGGAACTTATCCTTTTATACATGCTTGTAAAGGCAGGCACACCTGTGTGAATGGGAGTGAAAACACCTGAATACAAAGATTCAGAGGTGTCGCCCATTATTTTTGACAATGTAGTGTATTTAAAGGTATAAAGCCATTCTTCAGGTTGGTTTGGGACATATGTTGATATTTGCTCTGTGGTAAAATAGATGTGGACATGAAGACGGTTAGAAGTGGTCTTTACTGCAGCAATGCTTAAAGCTCAAAGGGGAACTCAGCCAAAGTTCAAATTCTGTATGGCTTAAGTTTTACAGGAGTTCCAGAATTTGAACCTCACAAATCTTCTTTATAATAAGCATTTGTCCTCCAGCTGTAGTGATGAATAAGTTGCAAAATGAAGAAACTTCATGTAGAGATGTTAATGTAAGGTTTTCATAACATACTGCTGCTGACAGTGATTGATTTTTAAAAAGAAAACGATGTATTCTCTTAAAAACGCATGCATTGTAATATTAGAAAGACTCCAAATCCAGCAGTCAGAATTACAGAGTCACTCTGTAGTTACTTCACCATCTCTGCACACTGGAAAAGTAAACGGTCAACTTCAATGGGCAGTCTAGTGAGGGATTATAATATTATTTTATGCCATGTTAGACCCTTAATTAAAGATTGTGAATTATTATGTAGTTTTAGTTTGCATTATTCTCCTGAATTAGAAGAAGGTGATAACTATTACATTTGTTAGACTGATTTGCATTACATTAGACTGCTGACTTGTTGTGAATGAATGATATTGTTTTATGACGCATTATACTGCTGAGCTATAAGAGATACTGTTCGCAGAAAGTCATCGCCTTATTTGTCTGATTAGAAGAGAACAGAACATGCTGGAGTTTTCTGCCCCATCTCAGCAGGAGCAGATAAACAGGGAGCCAAGGTTGTAGCTTAGGCGCTGTGTGAGAGAAAGCATGTGAATGTCTAGGCTTTTATGATTAGGTGGGGGCCACTAGAGGCTATAAGAGTTTGATCAATGCTCCACCATTTTGAGATCTGATGCTGTCTGCGTACGGTGTCCATCTCCCACGCGTGTGATCATTAAAATCATCGTTTGACTCAACCCGGCCGGACCAGTGTGGTTATTGTGGTTTTTCCTCTTGTATCCATCCCCAGTATTTGAATCCGTAACAGTAGATAGAAAGCACTCTTCTCACACACACTAGGGGAACCTCACTTCCCACTATTAGTTCCTATCTTTTACAAAAGACAATACAAATCAAATACATTTATTTTTTGTGCAAGGTTGATTTTGATTTTATCTGCTGTGACAATTTCTGATCTTAATCCAACTAGGTCAGAATCCACAGAAACTATTTACACACACTCCAAAAAATTATTTTCACTGGTCTCCAAGCAGCTAGGGTTTGGAGCTATAGCTGGGGTCATCAGCAGTGACTATGACCTCACAGGGTTAAGCTCACCAAGTCAGTCTGAGTCACTCACACCAGTGAGGTTCGACTGTTATTAATCGGTCGAACCTCACCCAAAGGAACCCCCCCCCCAGAGGTTGCTTTAGGATGTTGTGGCCCAGGACTGGTTCTGGTCCTCGGGCCATGTTTTGCTCTGTGATGGCAGAGTTACACACTCCAGCCTCTGTAACCCTAAATTGGGTAAGAGGGAGGGATGAGTGTCAGGTACTTCCATTAAAAGCAGTAGGAACATATACTGTGAGGCACAAAGAGAGAGTTGGTACCTAATCTTGTTGAGACAGTGTTGGTGATGTGAGGAACAGGATTTTATTTCTCTTTTCCAGCATGAATATAAAGTAATGCAGGGCAACTCTCCAGAGACTCCGCTATCCATATTTAATGAACTGAATGCACAAATATCAGCTGAAATGAAGGTAAAAATGTTATAAAGCAAAAGAATTTGTCTTGTTCTTCTTTACTTTTTTTAGACTTCTTCTATTTCTAAAGAAAAATCGTCAAACCAAACACGTTTTTTGTATGTTTGCGATCCTCAGAGCTAACGATTGTCAGACAGTGAGAAACACAGAGAAAACCACTTCAAAGAAACACACAGTCACACTTCAAAAAGGCAAAGGCAGATGTGGACGTACGTGTGTGTGCGCGCGTGCACGCACATGTCTGTTAGCAGGATTACCCTACGAGTGTGTGAGGAATCAATAAGGAGAGGGGGGGGAGGAGAGAGGATCAGAGGAATGTGTGAAAGATTGATTTTCAGCAGATGATGTTTCATCTCTTTCTCTCCGTAGATGGCTGCGTGTTAGAGTAGAAGAAGACCCTCACGCTCAGAGTTCATTTTAGCATCAATAATGCAGCTCAAACAACCAACAGTGAGCGCTTCAAAGGTCAGGAGGTCACCGGCCATAAAGCATGTGCAAAAATATCATAAATCATTCACCCCTCCAGGCTGCAGAGAGATTAAATGTATTTTAACACCTAACACCAGAGAGGCTGGTTTCCAGCATGATGCAGAGCATCTTCCAGAAATGATTCAGTTTCCATTGCAAACACATGCAGCAGATTGCAGCCAATCCCTGAGCTGCTGGAGGTTTCTTCCTGTGAAAATGAAGCTCCTCCTCTCACCCATCAACAAGTCCTGCTTACACTGAGATTGTCTGACTGTTGGGTTTCTCTCTCTACTATTGCAGTCTTTCCTTTACAATTAAAAAGCACCTTGCAACAAGACGAGTGCTGTTGTGAACCAGCACAGTGTAAATGAAATTAATTACAATTACAGATAGAGATGCAGCATGTGTAAAATTCTGGGCTGATATAGGAAAGTGCAAAATTAATATAATTAAAAACCTTAATATTGCCAGTATCAGTCAGCTTTGTTCAACTGTGATGTTTCCAGGGTGGAAGGATTAAATCTTTAATGACTTTTAAAAGTATTTCAGATTTGATCTAATCCACACAGCGTCAAAAGTATACCTACAGGATCAAATATAAACATACATTCACAGTTTTAATAAGTGCTGCTGAACGTTATCCAGTGTTTTAACTTGACTACACCAAGGCCTGTTTACTGCTTAACAGTGATCATGAATGACTACAACTGGTAGTTTCTCTTTGCTAGCATAAAATTAAATTTGACAGCACTGCATTGACTGCAATATTCCGAAAAATGGGAAACTTGAAGGAAGATCTAAGAAGGAGAATTGTAGACTTAAACAAGCTAGGAAGCTGTCATGGAGCCATTTCTTAAGAACTGCTCATTCCAAGATCATCAGTTCAAACAATTGCACACAAGTTATTCAGATGTGTCACCACTTTCCAAAGGTCTTGAAGAAACATATATGTCCAAACTGTCACGTTCATGTTCAGGAACAACCAGCTGAGATGAGACAAAGATTTAGTTGTTTGGCCACAGTGACAATAGGTATATTTGGAGGACCGTGTACCAACTGTCAAGCATGGTGGTAGTAGTGCAATGCATATTGCACAATGTGGATGGAAATGAGAGAGAACTACCTTCAAACTCCTCACATGAAATCAATTTAGATTCAAACTTAAATACAGATCTTTGTCCCAACACAGCAATGATCCCAATACACACATCTGGGGTGGCTCTATCTCAAGAGGTACAACAAGTCATCCATTATTTGGAAAGTTGGTTGTTTGATCCCTGGCTGCTCCAGTCTGCATGCCAAAAGTATCTTTGGGGAAGAAATGAAAGGTTCATTAAAGTAAGAATGTGTGTCAGTATTAGATAGAAAGCACTTAGGCATAGAAAAAAAATGTATGAATGGGTGTGAGTGGGTGAAGGAGGTGAGTTGTATGAAGTGCTTCGGGTGCTCCAGTAGAGTAGAACAGCGCTATATAAAGGACCAGTGCATTTACATCACAACTGGTTTTAGAATGGATAAAGCAGGCTAACACTAAGCATCTGAAACTCCTCAGAATTTATAGACTATGCTTAAAAGACAGATCCATACCAAGGAAACAAACCAATTTAAATGAACTGTAGCAATTTTAATAGACAAAGATATTTCTTATGCTATCAAATAAACATTTATTAGCTTAAATTTAATAGCGCTCCCGTGTTCTTCACCATAAGCCATTAGCAACTGTTGTTTTCTTTCAACTTGCAGAGATATTTTAAGAGTCAAAAACAAGCTTGTGCAGCCACTGAAGATAATGGTTGAGTAAGTTATTACAGCTTCGTCAGCCCTCAATTAAAAATTACTTCAACAATAAAATGCTACTGTAAAAATAGTCAATTACTAGGAACATCTACCGTGAGGAGAAATTGAGCTTAGCGAGCTAACAAGCTGCCGGGTCTGAAGACAGAAGTCATTTCCAGTGGGACACATTACAGAGGTGCAATGCAGCAAACAACAAGTGGTTTATAATGGAAGTAAACAATGCCACTGCACCGTGCAGAGAGTGTGTGCGCGCGCATGTGTGTGTTCATCTATAATGAATGCCGACAGTGTTGGAGGAATGTAAGGGAGTTAGTGCTCATGTATATTTTAATGAGTACCTCTGTGTGTGTGCGTGTGCGTGTGTGTGTCTCTGTCTCTAAGCTGCAATCGTTCCCAGGGGAGAAATAGAGATTCAACAGCACTAGCAATCAGGATAGGAGGATGGAAGGAAAAAAGGCACAAAGGAAAGAAAGAATTAAGATACACACTCAGAGGAAGAATAAAAAGCCCTGTTAATATGCTGGCCTTGTGTGTGATCAAGCATTAGCATGTAAAGAGGGTAATCCTAAAATCTAAGGAATATGCAGAGTTGCAATATTTCTTTAATACAATGATTAATTCTACCTGCTTGGTATGTGGCAACTATCACAGCAATACAAAAATTAAAATAAAAACTATGTTAAAGTTTGATAAAGAGCAAGTCCACTGGCAGGCACTGGATTCTGGTGCTCCTAAACCAGTGTCTACTTCCAGTTGGGCGACCCAAGAGAACCTCAGAGGAGACGAACCTGAGCTGGAAACTTCTGAACATGAAGGAGCATTAAGTTTACTCTGAGTGCAACTATACAGGGGAGTGTGCACAGGAAGAACCCCTGTCAATCAAATTCAGTGACTAGTAGTGATGACAGGGGTAATAACGGTTAGGAACACGAAAGGGCCAGGTGCTAACCATTACAGGAAGTTAAGCAACAACCAATGGGAAAGCAGTATTTAAAAACCATTGTTTATTTGTCTCAAACCTAAAATTAGGGACTTGGCAAAACAGCAAAAATGTTTCAAAAGGTACAGCTTTTACTTTTTCTGTATGGTGGGGTACCAGTCTGCAGGTCTGTGTGACTGCACCCTTATTCACTTGACCACAACTGTCGCACATCAAAAATGGTGGATGAGTTAACACTGCATGGTTAATGGTCATTTTTTTTTTTTTTTTTTTTTTTAAAGAGGCTTGAAACTTTGCAGTCTTTGCCTCAAAGCATTTTTCCCCACCCACTGTAGGTTGTTGCTCTAGCACCACCTTCACCGCTGCAGAGCTCTCCCACAGACTTCAGTGAAGGACTGTCAAACCGAATCCCTCTTCTTTTAGTCATCTGATTGAAGCCTGCAGCTCGATGACATCAGTCAGAAACATCATGTAGGTGTGTCTAAGAATAAGAAGAAATACTAGATGTGTGGGTGAAGACAGGCACTCAGAAAGAAAAACAGACTGGGGTGGGGGCGCGAGAACGACACAAGCCTCGAGGTTTTAGTGGCATTCTTCAGGTGTCACCTTACACACTGTAAAACACAGGGAACGGGAGAGAGAGGAGACAGGACAGCAGAGCACCTGTTCCTCGCTGTGCTCCCTCGCTCACACACACATGAATGAGGGTCAACGGAACACCGGCCCACCAATAAGAATACAGTTCTGTGGGGTTGCCATGGTAATGGTGCAGTTAGAGAAAGACATGAGTGGTTTAAAAAAAAAAAAAAAAAAAAAAAAAAAAAAAAGAGGAAAAAAGGAGAAGGTCGATTTATACTTCAGCTACCACGTTTGAATACCTCACAGTTTTTACTGCACATTTTATATTTAGGCAAACGGGTTACAGCTATGTTATTACAGATTGGCACCTTTTATCCACTTAAATGACAAAAAAATAAAAAAATAAATAAAAAACAAAACAAAACAAAAAACAAAACACATTACCATCACTATTTAAGTTTTATTTGCTCATGATTTACTAGAAGGTTTATTCCTGTGTGGGTACAACCACTTGTTATAAAAGGTTTTGAAGACAGTTTTCATCTAAACCACATGGCTTCAGTCAATCGTAGTGACTACGTAAGATCACGTGAATATAGGCTAAGACACAAGGCCTGGAGACTAGTCTGCAACCTTTGGGCAAAAACTGGTTGTGTGGGAAAAATAAGTATTCCGCAACTAGTGGGGAGCGTTGCGGTGGGTTGATGGTAGTTCCTAAAGGCCAAATCACACAGGTCTACAAATGTGTCAGTCACCTCTGACTTATGGGAACCATCTGTCACTGTGGGGTGGGAGGTGGGACGTGGACTTTTTTCTTTTACACTACTGCTTGGCTAAATGTTGGCATGCGCTTGCAGACAAATGTGAAAAACTACAGACAACCAGTCATTTTTTTTTTAGTTTTTGGTGCAACATCTTCTTTGCAAGCGATTTCATCCAGCCACAGCCAGAAACCTCCAACAGCCACTGCCAAACAGTCCCTAGTAATCATGTCCAACGTTGAGGCCAACTCTTGAGTTATGTGTCCATAAAGTCACATTAAAACACATCTTACATACAACATAGGTGTGGCTTCCTGGTCTGGAAAATTAGCCAATGAATGCCCTGAATGGCCTTGTAATAGCCCCTGTTCAGGGCCGGTGGGGGCAGCATCCCTCCAGTTGACAGTTTGATCAGCACCACACTATGTCCATCTTTTATATACAGTCACTGGAAAAAGGTAGAGTTAATGTTCATTCGAATTAGATCCATTGTTTAATCTCCCTAAAAAACCTGCTGGTGAATTCTTACCCTGTTATGACTCCATATCAGCTCTAAATTGTGGTGGTAAGCCATAACCACACAGAAAGGAATTACATTTTGTTTTTTTATTTTCTCCGTATGCAAAATTAAAAATGAAGATTACATCAAAACAATCAGCTCCTGCATTGAAACTATTGGCAGAAAATGGCCCTGATGTACAAACATATTTGCATAAATCCTTGCTAAATTCCCACATCTGACAGCTTTGACAGGCTCACAGGAGAAAGTGTCAGTCTGACTGACTGACAAGAACGTTTGCTCCTCGTTTACACAAGAGAACTTGAAAAATCAGGGGGTTTAAAAACACTTATAGCCAATACAAGGTCTGGCTTCAAACCTAGCACTTTGGATGAACTTTCTTTCTCTCTCTGATAATGATTTCTGTCACTACGTACTAGAGCAAGGCGATATGGCCAAAAATATTTATCACGATATACATTTGAAAATGTGTGATAACGATATAACTGACGATATAATTGACACGAGACAAAATACTTACAAAATACAACTCCACAACTTTATTAGTGCAAAAAAAAAAAAACCCCAAAAAACCCCAAAAACATCAATGTATTTTCACTTAAACAAGCAGCTGTTTTTTTAAGTGCATTAAAGTTGTATAAAAATTTAACAGTGCAAATGCAAATTCCTTGCTGACAGTTTAACCAAAAGGTATTTCCAGTGGAAATTGGCCGACATATCCTCAGCATAACCATGTATAATATCCACAAAGAGGTTATACACACACAGACACAATACGGTAATATTATGTTGAAGCACAGTACGTATCACTCCGCGAGACTCCTGCCTACGATAGCTGTAATGCTCCGACAATCCATCAAGCGGTGCGGGTTCGTAGCTTAGCAAAGTCGTACTGAAACATTTGACAGATTTTCGAGCACCATGTACCACATGAAATCGTTTCGAGGTCAGTAAACACAACCAGAATTCATACATAAGGAGCACCAGATTATAAGGGGCACTGTCGACTTTCAGAAAAATCAAAGGATTGATTTTAACCCTGGAGAACCAATGGGGTCAGAGCAGACCCCATTGGTTTTCTAGGGAAACCATGGGGTCAAATTTGACCCCATGGGTTCTCCAGGGTTAAGTGTGCCATATTTTCTGAAAAACACGGTAATAACGACGGCCCGCTAGCATGTGCTACCAAAAATAGTGCTTTGTTATGTATCTGATGGACGAAAGCCAAACCAGTTCCACACCACTGAAGTTGCAGCATTTTTTACAAACCAATTTTGGTTCATCCGTTTCATTCAACGATCCGCTTTCGCGCTTCTTATTCTCCATCACTGCCACACTTTTTCCACCATGTGCGTATGTAAACAAAGGCACTGCACATGCGCGTTTTACCCTTATTCTATCGCGATATTTCATTTTCTTATTGTTGCCCAACATTATACCGGTATTACCATGAATGGTGTGATATGGCCCAGCCCTACTACGTACTACAGTAAAGAAAAAGCTACAAGAAACAAAAACCATCATGACATCAGAGTTTCAATAAAGAAGATACCAGCTCTATATTAAAAGTTAGGCTGAGCAAAAACTGAGAAAGAAACAAACTGAATCTTTTTTTTTTTTTTCCCTCTTCCAAGACACCGGATATGAAAGAACTGAACTACATTTTTCAGTAGCTGTGTCAACGTACCGCAGGGAGACTTTACTGTAACCGGAAGGTCACAGATTCAAGCCTCTGTCCTGCTGACGAGCAGAAGAGTCCAGGAATGCTGCAGCTCGAGGAATGTGTGTGTATGACGCGCCGACTCGGCGTGGCCGGACCTGACTGGCTGGAATGTGACCGCATGCGCACACAAACACACACACACACACACACACACACACACACACACACACAGAGCGTGGGTATGAGGGTGTGTTAAGGTGTGTATGAGCAAAAGGAAGAAAGACTTGGAAGGCAAACAGAAAGACCAACTAACAAATTATATGTTAGATGTTCCGTTTTGTAGGTTTGTGTACCTGTGGTAGAAATGCACCGTACTGAACGAACTAGACCAGATGATGTCATTGATGTTGGTGAAATTAAAATATACCGAGTGCATTTCTTAGGAAGGCACGAGTAGCATCCTCCAGGTCTGAAAAATGAAACCTGGAGATACAAAAAATGCAGTACCTCTAATGTCCACTTGAGGCCCACTCCAAAAGTAAGCCAACTCTAATAGAGTCCTGTGTTAAAAATGTCCACAGTCTAGTAAAAATACACTTTAGCCATCATGCTAAAAAGTTACCAGCTTAACATAGTGGGCATGGCGTCTTTGATTGGCAGCTGTCCCAGCACTGCTGCTAGCTGTCAGCGAGGCTTCCCTTGCTTTCAAGTGCCTGAACTGGACACGTTTGTGATGTTGGTGCCTGCTGGAGTGAAATGATCTAAAAATAAAAATAAAAATAATAATAATAATTTTTTTTTTTTTTTTTACAATACATATTTTTTTAAGTCTACACTGATTAGCAGCTGTCTAACCAACCTGTTGGTGGATAAAGTGCTATTTAACCCTCTTGACCATTGTGTTAATTTCTGGCTAAAAACTCCCTACAGCAACGTTTTGGCAACCAAATTTATTCATTTATTTAGTTTTAGTCTGAAACCAATAAGCTGCATTGTATAAAAGAAGCACCCATCCATCATTTATAGACAGAAGAAAGCTGACTCTCTGCCAGTTCTGTGCTTTGAAGTGGCTTCCTTTCTCACTTTGTGATGGACAACACAGACTATTCACTGGAAAGTACCATTATGACACATTCTCAGATAGGATGAATCATTCAGTCGGCTCAAGGTTGCATCTGAAGCGCTCGGTAGATGTCTCTCCTTGTACCAACAACTATTTTGTTCTGTGACGTCTACATCATGACAGAAAAATGGAAATTTCCTACATTTTGGCCCAGACATTAAAACACGGCCTCCTCTAACAGTAATACGATTTGGTTCATCCCTCCTGAAACTCACACAAGAGACACCACGTTTCAGACCCTGTACGAGCAAAGGAAAGGAAAAGTGTGTGTTCGCATACCAGACATGCCGTTGCAGATCTAATGTGCCTCCACTCATGCCAGTCATCTGACCCTAGTGAGGTCAGTGTGTCTGTCATGTGTCTTTCACAGACATTTTGAGTGAATAAGAAACAGACCGAGTGTGTGTCAACAAGGTCACACTAAATCGGTTTAAAAACTAAGATAAAACCTCTTCACTGAGCATTAAAGTGTATTAATATAATTCCAGTACAAGTCTCTCTGTGTGTGTGTGTGTGTGTGTGTGTTTAATCCTGTATACGTGTAGTAGTCTAGAAAAAAAATGCTCTTAGATTACAGATCAGTGCCCTAGTTTTTCTGCCTGCTCCCTTACAAACACAAACATTTGTACATTGTGGGGACCCTCGCTGATATGGCCACTAACCATCACGCCTAAAAGCCTCGACTCAATTTTAAATTCAACCAAACCCACAGCATCCCCACAGCATCTTTTACGTGTTTTGAACTGAATAAAAACCTAAATGTGCCCCCTAGAGGCCACAGAGAGAAATGCAGAACCAAACCATCAGTTGATCTTCGGGTGTCCCATCATCACACTAACAACTATACACTGTACTGGTTCTGCACCAGTATGACAGTGCATGTGTCTGTGTGTGCGTTAAGCCATCAGTTCCCATGGGACCAGACTTCATATCCCATGATCCCGCAGTTGTGAGAAGAATCTGAGGAATGTTGACTGCTGCACATTCCCACCCACACCTCCCTCTCGGTGTGTGCGTGCTGTGTGCCTATCTTTGTGATGACTAATTTAGTTTGAGTCCTTGGGATTGAGGACATCATTATCAGCTACGAGCATGATGGGATATCTGATGTTCTCACTGCTGCTAGACAGCACGTTTTTTCATTTTTGTATTCGAAACTAATTCATGACATGTGAGATTAAAACATGTGACTCAGGACAGGTTGACTTGATCAGCCTGAAGCTTTTGGCTGATGGCATATAAAAGGTGCTTGAAGCTACTGTGAGGTCACAGGCTGGTTTGTGGACTCTTGATTTGAACATTTTGGCAATCGAGATCAATTTTTAAAAATAAACTCATATTCTACTACTTTATAAATCACAAATATAAGCCAGACTGAGATGCTTTACCATCTGCAGTATCGTCACTATTGCAAACATGATCATAATTTACAACTCAGACTCAGACTCTTGACTTAGAGCCGAAACTCATCAGGAAAACATCACCAAGGTTGTGCATCCAAAGCTTCTTTCAACCATTATCTGTAGGGGTCGCCAAAGCAACCCACCTCACCCTATCCCAGCATCCTCCTCTGTCACACTAACCCTCTGCGTGTCATAATTCACTGCATGCATCCATCTTCTCTCTGGTCTTACACTTGGAAGTTCCATCGCCTTTTTGTTGTGCCACCGTATCCAAATCATAGACCATAGCTAGTCTCGCTACCATCGTGTAAGCCTTCCCTTTCGCTCTCGCTGCGATCTTTCTCTCACAAATCACCCTGAAACCTGTCTCCACCATGCCTGCACTCTTCTCTTCACCTCTCTTTTGCACCAAATGCTACTGGATAGTTGACATCAGCTATTTCCCTGTTGTTCCCACATGTATTCTGTCTTGCTTCTACTCACTCTCCTTACCCTTCACTCCAGAGTTTACCTCGACCTCTAGGCTCACTTCGAAATGTCATCTGCCAACATCATAGTCCACGAAGACTCCTGTCTGATCTCATCTGTCACTCCTGCCGCACACCTCACCCCAGCCCCTGGCACCACACTTTCTCTGCCTGTTCTTCATGCAGCACTACAGTTCATCTGCTCTCTCTGACTCCACAAAGACACAGAAACTCCTTCTGACATTCTCATATATCAGCATGATGCCATAATGCTGCTCACAGATCATTATGGCATCATGCTGAGATTTGATTTAGTATGTACTTAATCTAGTATGTGCAAACAATCCCCGTAAGTCGAAAGCTCCACCTTCACACCGCTCTGAAAAGTTTCAGAAACTGTTTTTCTACTTCTCATTTACATAGTGTAAATAAAATGTGTATATGTGTAAACTTACACACACAAAGGGCATTTCAAACCCTTTGTGTATACACACACACACACCTCTGCATCGGTGTTTCACTCACTACACATCTCTATCAGGTGTATTTCATTCACACTGAGGAGATAAAGTGTGCACTGGCGCCACCTGCTGGATAATTGCAGAAGAAGCAGGAACTCATAAGTATAAAAATATATTGGCAGCAGTAGAAGAAACACTTTTATAGTTTAAAAGTATAAATATACCAATCAGTAAATGGACTTCAAGAGAAAATAAAGATCCTACTGATTTATTCTGTTTGAATGAGACTATCCTCCACTGCTGTGGACCTACTGTGAACACAGTGTAATTACACATGATGTAACAGAACAGACAGAGCTCATTAAAGCGCCTCTCACATTTTAGGATATTTCACCATATTGGATTTTACAAAAGCTGCAAGGTACAAATCGTAAGCAAATTGGGATATTTATCCATATATGCAAACTGTATGAACACTGACCTTTAGCCAATTACAGCAGCAGAATATGATGGGGCATCAAGGCATCTTCAAAAACACTTTAAATATCTGAATGAGGTTTTATACTGGACGACTGTTAAAACAGTTGAAATTTTTAAAATGTCGTTCTTTATGGGGTGAATTACACTTTATTAAGCAGCGTGGCACAGTGGTTAGCACTGTTGCCGCACAGCAAGAAGGTCCTGAGTTCAATTCCACCATCAGCCCCTTTTCTGTGTGGAGTTGGTGTGGGTTCTCCCTGGATTCGCCGGCTTCCTCCCACAGTCCAAACACATGCAGTTAGTGGGGATAGTTAATTGATTAATCTAAATTGCCCATAGGTGTGAATGTAAGTGCGAATGGTTGCCCTGCGACCGACTTGCAGCCTGTCCAGGGTGTACCTCGCCTCTCGCCCTATGACAGCTGGGATTGGCTCCAGCGTCCCCCGCGAAGGAGAAGCAGAAGCTGATCGATCGATGGATGGCTAATTATATTTATGGTGGCGAGCAATACACAATATATTTTGAATTAGGAACGACAGGTCATATAAAATCTGACCTAGAGTGATGATTGGCCACCCAGCTGGACTTTGGACAAGCCTGTCAAAGAGGGAATCTGAGTGTTTGGGTCCTCTTGCTAACAGTAGGGCAGGTGTGTCAAAATAAATCCTGCACATCACCTTTCTAGCGCGCATGACACACAAGTGCTTAATCAAACAGAAGCCTGAAAATGATCAAGTTTACTAAGATAAAAAAAAAAATACTGTGGGTCCTACCTTAAGTTGCAGATGAGCCTCAGGTGACGCCAGCTCCCCTTCCTCCTCTCTCTCCTCAGCATTTGCCGCCTCCTCCTCCTCATTTTCTTCTTCTGCTGCCTCCTCCTCTCCTTCCATCTCTCCATCCTCCTTCCCCTCCCCTCCACTCTCTGCCTGTCCATTATCCTCATTGGTTGGTTCAAACTGGGTGGTGCCAAAGGGCTCTGAAGGACAGGACTCATCCTCAACAGTTAGGATGGCGACTCTGACCTCCTCTTCATCCTCGCCCTCCCTTCCTTGATGAGGCGAGGAGATGAAGGGAAAAGAGGTGAAAGAGGAAGAGGCAGAGATTGGGGTGTGTCCATTAATCAGCTGACTTCGAGCTTCATCTCTGGGAGAAGCCTTCATCAATTCTGTTTCCTTTCCCTCATCTTCCTCCTCCATCTTTGTCCCCGATTTAGGTTTAAGAGAACCATCCCTCTGTTCCCCTCTTTCTCTCTCCTGCTCATGTATCGTCTCCTCCTCTCCCTCCTCTCTCCTTTCTCGATGTCGTCCCTCCATCGATCGTCTAGTCTTTCTTCTTAACCAGCACAGGAATGTAGGAGCATCCTGAAAAGATAACAGGGATCAAAACATCAACATCATCATCAACAAAAACCGCAGCACAAACCTCCACTGAGGCAGCTCATTGTCTGGGCAGGATTTACTTAGAAGGGAATATTGTCATTATCTATTTATTCATTTAAGTTTTTTTCCTTTTTAAACTATAAGAAGTTTGCACTTGTTCTTACTGCCCCACAAAGTGCAGGCTTTTAAAATCTAGCCTGTTTAAACACATTTTAATGCACTTTTAGCCGTTTATGGCATTCTTGTCGCATTGAAAGTCAATCTATTGACCTTAAAGGAAAGATCAGAGGTCAAATGTAACAATACTTTATGTCTTTATATCGCACTTGCTATACATTGACCATACATACCAGACTACATAAAAATATTAGTTTTTAAGTTATAAGCTTATTCTGTCCATTTTTCCATGAATAAAACATTAATGTAAGGTCACACACAGACAGAGTGGGAACGTATTTGGTTCTTTTAAATATCTTCTTAGAACATAAAAAACTGGAATGTGTGTAAAAATTGGATTATAGTTCTGCTTTTGCAGTATTTTTATGCTGCCAAAGTATAAATATCTGAGAACAAATGGGATTCAGTGTGTGCCCAATGGGAAAAAATAAAGCAGGAGGTTTTTATTTCATCAACCTATGCCAATTATTGTGTCTCATAAGCTAAAGACAGAAAGCATTTTAATGAATGACAAACAGCAGGTTTATTTATCTTCAAAACACAAAAGCATAAAAAAAACAATTTTTTTTTTTTTTCCAGTGGTTTCATATTGAAATTACCTCATGGTCACATGTTTAAACAACACTTCAGTTTTGGTTTCCTTTCCTTCAGAATTCAGAACATTTGTCCATGCCTTATGTATTGATCACTTTAATAATAGTAATATCACTTTGTAACTTAGTTATATGAATGCAGAATAGCATCACAAATTATGCTCTATCACACATACACTTTCCCAAAGGGACCATTGTATGGAGGTCAGAGACATCCAAGCGCTGCATGTCAGGAATTATTATTATTTTCACCATCATCACCATCATCATCATCATCATCTCGGAAAGAAGGGAGGCAACGGCTAAGTGAAAAACATAGTTGTAATTCTCTCGGAAGGGAAGGTTTTAAGGATGAGCTGAACTGAAGGTTCAGGCTCACATGATGTGTTGTGTTTTTGTCTGTGTATGTGGATAAAAGAGGTCAGAGCGGCGGCCCATCTTTAGAGACCACTTTGGCGTTTGACTAGAGATTTCACCATATTGCAATATGTAATTGAACCCACGTCAAAAAGCTGCTAACCAGGTGTTTGCAGTTTATTTTAAAACTCATGACAGATGTTGTTGTGATTGAGCCCCAGTGACCCAATCCTCTTACGTACATCCATGGCCAAAAACACAAATGAAAATAAAACACACGAGTAATCAATCATTAAAAACGTATGAACATCCATTCCTAAATACAGAAAAGTCCATGGAAGCACCAAAGTTCATCTCCTCTCTTTAGATCCTCAAAGAAAGAGAAATTCCTCCAGACCTTCTCTTTGCTTCATGAACACTTGAAGCAAACACTCATTTAATTTTTCCACCAAACAAACTTAGATCATGCCCCTTATATAACATTTGGTTTTAAAATATTTTTTTTCTTCAAACGGAACAAAAAAACCAAACAAACACTTTTTTGACAAATTAAAAGCTCACTATAAGAATCTTTCTATTAAACAGTGAAAGAGTTTTCCTCTGCCATCCTCACCTCGAAATGTCTCAATCTGGAAAGTTATAAACCGTTCTTTGTTGAAAGTCCGCCACTAACATGAGATCTTGTTTTTCTCTAATCAGTGCCTCTAAAGTATGACGGGTGATCTATGCAGAGAGGAAACACCACAAAAGTGAGCTCTCAGCAGGAATAGAGACCAA
The DNA here is from genome assembly GCF_900408965.1 of Simochromis diagramma. NCBI lineage: Eukaryota > Metazoa > Chordata > Actinopteri > Cichliformes > Cichlidae > Simochromis > Simochromis diagramma. Next base: position 291,573 of record NW_024387350.1, on the reverse strand, counting down.
AGAAACTAAAAACTAAAATTAACACTTTAACCTGTCGCCAACTTGATGACTTCTTTTTATTTCAGTTTGACAAACTCTGCAGTGGCTCCGTAATTAGAAACACAAAGTCCAGCATGGAGCGGCTGAGTGAATGTGGTCTGGACTCTGGAGGAGAGTCACTAAAGCTGCTAACATGGTGTTTTTCTCCAGGACAGGCCTCGGTGTGAAAGTCTTCCTGCACTGAGGGCAGCTGTGGATTCCCTTCCTGTCCTCTTCATCAAAGTGAGATTTAATACAGTTCATGCAGTAGCTGTGTCCACAGGGAATAGTCACCGGATCCTTCAGTAGATCCAAACAGATGGAACAGTTTAATTCTTTTCTATACAATCAGAGCAGATTTATAAATGTTGATCAATTCAGTTTTTGTGTGATAAATTTTCAGTTACCAGTGTTTCACTTTAGTAAAATTACCATGAGATCGCTTTCTACTTGTTAGAGATGCTGTTTTCTGCACTTTTTCCCTTTTAAGGCATACACATTTTATCCCTTGTGGCCCATTTGGGTAGTGCTTTACTACATGTGAACGCTCTTAAGGAGTGGTATTAGATTGATGCACCTCCTTAGCAGATTTGTTTTAGAGGAATTTGCAGCCAGCTATTTTACCCTTTAATCTTTATTTATCTTCTAATATATCTCCTGTTCTTGATTGCATAAGCCACACCAAATCACCGTACCACATTCTCCTACACTATGCCATAACTCTATGTACCATCCATCTAAATGTAAATAAACTCCAGTCTTACAATTTACTCCCTGGATTTCAGCCTCTCCTTCTGACTGAGGATAACTATTGTAGCAAAATCCAGCACTGAACTGAATAACAGCATTCTGTACAAGAAGAGTTGTGTAAGAGCCAATTAGCACATGTGCAGAGCTACAGAAATCAACTGAAAACCTATGGAGAGAAGTAAAGGTCAGAGTTCACAGAAGGGGCCCACAGAACCTTTGAAGTCTGTGTGGAATGGCCAAAATCACACCTGAGCCGAGATGAGTCAAAGGCTTTTCTACCAAGTATTAAATACATTTCAGTAGGTGTGTTCAATACGTTTTCACTGTGTGATTGTTCGTCATTACATAAAATTTATGGAGATCCATGGTTTGATTTCCTTGCATGTTTGGATTAGATGGGTCGTTATAGACATTTGATGAGATTTCATGTCAGTAGCACCTTTAGAAATAAATTTAATTAGAAAAATTGGTGACATGTTTAATACTTATTCTACCAGCTGTATATAGTAACTATTTTTAGAAAATATGTGGACAGAGTGGAACTACAGAGTTTCAGGTAAAAGAGGGAGGAGTTATCAGGGTTTCAATTTTGAGCCATCTTTTAATATAGAAGAGCGCATTTAAAACACCAGTGAACACAATTCTTAGGCTGTAAATGTTAATTTCAAAGTAATGAACAAAATAGAAGTTAAATCACTATACTTACAATATTAAAAGGTCATTATGCAAAAGACAGGTTAAATAAATCAACACAGTAAATAAAGATTCAGTTAAACTCTATAGTGTAGTATGGTGTAATATGGTGTAAGGTAAAGATCGTACAATAATACAGAGAAAATAGAAATCCTCAACAATTAGATGACCCCTTATGAGCAAGCACTTTGACAGCAGTGGGATGGAAAAAAATCCCTTTTACCAGGAAGAAACCTCCAGCAGCAGCAGGCTCAGGGAGGGGCGGACATCTGTAGCAACTGGTTGGGGTGAGGGGAGGAAGACAGGGCAAAGACATGCAGTGGAAGAGAGCCAGAGATTAATAACTAATGATTAAATGCAGAGAGGTGTAAAAGACGTGTTAAAACGGGTGATTGAAAAAGAAACAGTGCATCATAGAAGCCCCAGCTTCAGGCCTTCACAACTAAGGGAGGATTCAGGGTTACACAATCCAGCCCTAGCTGTATGCTATGCCATATCTTCCTGCACTGAGGGCAGCTGTGGATTCCCTTCCTGTCCTCTTCATCCCAGAAACCTTTAATACACTGCATATTTAACCCTTGTTATACAAGAGAGCACCTTTAAAATGCTGGTCAGCACATTATGTACAGTATGAAAATTCTAATGAAATATAAGTGAAATCAGTCACATGTGCTTGTAACAACTGACATTTAATGGCACCAATCACAACAATCGCCCCCACAACAACACCCAAAGCCAAAATACACTGATTACTGTAGCTAAAGAAGATATTTAAAACTTTTAAACAACTTCTGCAACGAATCCAACCACTAAAACTACACCAACACTTGTGACAAAAGAATGGCAGCCACTTACATGAAGCACCTGCTACAAACAACAGCAGCTCCAGCGATCAGACAAACCAACATCAAGCATCAAGTCAATCTGGCTTCTGCAGCTAAAATGACCACTACAACTTACAACAGCATCCAAAACATGGCAACCATCCGCAACTAAGAAGAACATCAAAACAATTAAGCAAAGCAAATCTTTAACCTCACAACTTCTGAGCCAATTAGTGAACCTACAGCACCAATTACAAAGCACATGGCACTCTGCAATCTATTTGTGTAATTTCACCAACACCAGCAATCAAATTCAGATCCTACAACAAAATCCCAGAATTATTCAAGACCTTTTCTGCTAAACACCAGAAACAAATTTCTTTCCATGTTGCACAAACACTTATTCGAACATCTATAAGTAAATATAATTTAAGATTTAAAGCATTTAATCCCAAATAAAGTCAAAAACAGAGTGTTGTGATGCACGCTCAATCGTCCAGCTGTCCATCTGGACGTAGCATTTCATCACTCATCCAAGTGACTTCTTCAGTCTCTGCTGACTCCAGGTTTCCCCTGGAAACATAAACAGTACATCTGCACAATAACTGAAGCTAGCACCACTGAACGAACAATGTGCTGCGAGGTATTTAACATGCAAACTGTCATCACCTTTGATCCTGATGAAACAGAGCAGTTCTCAGATTCCTTCTGCACGTATTCTCACTACTGGCATACAATGACAATAGCAGACTGTCCTCCCGAGCTCATAAGCTGCCACATTCCAGGCAAATTAAAAAAACAAAATAAAGTTGATGCTGGACTGAATTTGATCATGAGAGTTTTGACTAACTGCAGTGTACAGTTCATTACTGTAGCACAGTGTAAATCTATCAAGGGACTACGATTTTCTCAAGATCTGCTGGATTAGTCTGGAGATTGTTTTGTCAAGGACTATCGAAAGACTCTCACACAGGACTCCAAACAGCTCAGTACATCACCATCAAGTGTCAAATGTTGCACTGAATCCCACAAAAACTAACAACAATCACCAAAAACAGCTTTCATTGTATTTTTTTTAAAGCGTGTACTCAGTACTGTGAAATGGTCTGAAGGCTGACTGAAAGGTTGTTCTCTTTTCATAGAACTTCATCCTGATATAAGCCAGTGGTTACCAACAACGGTTCATTCTCGCTCTAAGCCAAGAGTTCAATGTCTCAACAGTTTGAGGTCTTCTATTTGCAGTTTTATTTTTGTTTTAAAATGCACCAAATGTTTTCAGTGGACAACGATGTGGACTACGGGGGGGCAGTTTTCACACCAGCAGTCTTTTGCTATGATGAATTGCATTTTCATAGTGAAAAAAGCAAGACCTTCCCCAAAAACATGTCAGATGTGTCTGTGTACACCAAGTGCCCGTTTTAACTGATTCAACATAAATACAGGCTTTTCTTTGTTATTGCTGAGAATTTGACTAGCGTTTGAGTAAATAAAACCTCCTCCTCCTTATTTCAGGATAATTTCCCTTCATGCAATGACTAATTGACCTGTGATCTGTCAAACATCAGTCATTTAGAGGCAGACAGAACACCTCAATTAGTTTTTGGCTCACTGACTTTTATACATCCTTCATTTATCCAGGTAAAAAGGTAAAAGTACGTTTTATTCAAAAAAAAATTTAAATCTATTTTTCAAGAAAGATCTGGCCAAGAGTGCAGCAGAAATCGCAACAAATATAACACAACATTTCTGTTGTTAAAACAACAACAACAACACACACACACACACACACACACACACGTAATCACTTTTCCTGGCCATGTATTTGACACAAGCCGTCCACACAGACAGATGTAAACACCTAGCCTACATAACCCAACCAATCCCAGAGCCTACAAGACAACCCGAACATTACCGTTCATACTTGTATAATGAGACTCAAATCCTGCCTGCAACAAGTGTGTGTTTTGATAACTACCCATATGATGTCGTACTTCAAACTGCCCGCAGCTAAAAAATATCGGGTATCTCTATAGTTAACATCGATATCTCCGTCACTTTTACAACCACCCTGTTTAGCCACTAAAAAAATCAATACGACTATGTTAAAAGCTTTAAACCGAGACGGACTTACGTTTTGAGCTTTCCTCTCGCTCTTCGGACTTTAAAATTTAAAAACCGGCATTTTCTTCTTTGTTTATTCTTCACAGCAGCTTCAGCGTTTCCGCTCCAAACAAACACCTCGGCTCTGAAGATGTCTCCAGAGCGTTGAAATTACACACTTTCCGCTTCTACAAAACCTCAAACCTCAGAAAAACTAAACTTTATCCCGTTCTCCTGTCTCTCTTTTACGCATGAAGCTTTGTTTGGCGCGGTTTAATGACGTCAGGCGCCTGAATTACATAACGCTCCGCCATTGTCCAATCAAACGCCTCACAGCTTCCTCTGTGTGCTGACGTCTCGTTGTGAAAATCTGTTGTTTAGTTTACTGTGGAAAAACAAAATATCTGCAAACCTGCAGCTCTCAACCATTATAATAATGGTGGCATAACTTTTTTAAAATTACATTTAGTTATCTAATAATACACTAATACTAAATACTCTTATACCAAAGCCTGTTTATTTCAACCCACAAATGCATTTTCCTCACAGATGTGGCTCCATTTAAGGTTTCACAGAGGTGTACACAATGGTGTGAGGTTCATTGCCAAGAAGCACTGTTACAAAAAATAAATGACCAAACACAAATGTCCTTGCTTTTTATGCTAAAATCCTGATTTTATAATATATATGAGACTGATATCAGGACCAGAGCAGATGGACTAGACGCCAAGCAACTTTGATGGGGTGAAATTAGACTGAGCTCACTTTATTTCATTACAAAAAAATGAAGAAAAACAGAGAGGAAGATTAATGCTTCCACCTTTACAGCCTGCACAACAAATTCAAGCATAAAGAACCTGTCTGAAACCACAACATGAACCTGTAATAACTGTACATGCAAAGTACACTCACTGCAAATTTGTTTTGCATGTCTCAAGTGAGAATTGGGATAACACATTTTTTTGTTTAGTTTTTTAACATACAGATTTGAATATTTGCTCCACGTCTGACAATGTTCATGTAAAGTTTCCTTCAGATTGGCCCACCATAATTGGTTGATTTGAGATTTACCTATTATATACATATATACAAAGATGAAGGGTAAGGACCTTGTGTAATACAGCTAGCACCCCCATAGCAAATTGTAACATGTATATGGTAGGAAGCGAGGGCTGGGAGACTCTGTGATACAACCTGTAACACTAATCTTAACCTGATTTACAAAGAGGACCTTTCAAGTTAGCATATTTAAGAATATTCTATATTACAGCCTGCAAATCTAAATCTACACTGATGTTCTTCATTCTTGTATGTGACTGCATCTCCCCTCTCTCTCCACTCCACCTCCCAGTAACAACGTCCAGTCAGAATCTCTCCACACAGAACCTGCCAACATAAAGCAGCGGAGGACGGTGATTTCATTATTACTGTGTATGTGAAAGATTAGCTGCCAAACAGAACAATTTACAACAAATGAAAGCTAGTCAGCATAGTGACAAAATCACCGAACATCTGTGAGCTCTACGGGTGACCACGTGTGGCTCGTTGGTCTAGGGGTATGATTCTCGCTTTGGGTGCGAGAGGTCCCGGGTTCAAATCCCGGACGAGCCCGAATTACTTTCTGATGCTTTATTTACGCCATATGTCATCGTTATGGATGAAAATGTTTAATTTCAACTCAGGAATCCTTTAACATTTATATCGTATTTAAGTTAAGCTTTTGCAAAGTTAACTTGTATAACTCAAACATTAATTAATTAACATAAATGATGTACTCAAAAAAACTCATTCAGTCATTAATTGACTAATAAGACATTCATTGGTGTGTCAGAAAGAAGATAAAGAGGTCATGATACAAATAAGTGATGCCATTTTAAAACACACTTTAACTATACAACAAAAGTTCAAATGCGAGAACGTTGCTGTGACTTATACAGTGTCTGCTTATTTTTATCTCTTCTCTAAAAAGCATCAATAATATTAGCTTAAACCCCGTAAAATTATTAGCTAACTTTAACCTTCTGATCCACTAGTCTGCTGGTATATCGCGAGTCGCCAGCTGAGAAGCTGATGAACTTTATTATTTTTATTTTTTTTAACGATTTTTTTTTCCTATTCTGATCTAATTGGGCTTCAGTGTTTCGGTACAGCTGCAGATCCAGGTGACAGCAAATCAAAATGATGTCACCTGTGAGTGTCCAGCTGCAGCCTGTGTTCAGTTTAAATATTGTTATACACCGATATGGATCAGTTCATGTTGTTTTTTCCCCCCACTGTAACATTTAACAAGGACTGAGAGAGGAGGACAGAGAGGGAGAGAGCAAAGAGAAACAGGTAAGAGTGGACATGTGGTCAAATTCACCACAAATGATAAAGCTGTAGATTCTGTTAACCCACATTCAGTGATGATGATTTGACATAACTAAGCCGTGTGTTGTCCTGTTAACAATCCTATTAACAATCGTGAATCCCAAACTGCTCTTGTAATAATTATTATGAGATTATATTTTTGTCATTTACCAGCAAATACAATTCTAGTTTAGTGAGGAGGATGAAGAGAGAGAGGTTGTACAAGAACAGGAAGAACGAGGAGAAGATAGTGAAGTTAGCTGGAAAAACTACAATTATTATTCACAAAGTAATTTTTCATGTTGGCATCTTGTACAGGTTGGTGGAGTGGCAGGGTGATGCTACTTTAGGTGTTTGACGATTTGACGGATATAAGGAGACCCAAGGGAAGCGAAACTCAATACATTCACGTAGGACACAGACCTTCAAAGTAAAACAGGAAATGTAACATAGACGCAGACTTGACTAGGGGAGACAGAGCAACTAAGTCAAGTCAAGTCAACTTTATTTGTCAATTCTGCCACATGTACAGGACATACAGAGAATAGAAATTTCGTTACTCTCAAACCCTAGTGATTAAAAAATGCAAATAAAATAATTAAAAAGTAAAAATTTAAATAAATACAATACAATTTTACGTATAACAAAAAAAAAAGCTATGCAATATACAATATACAATACACAATATACAATATTCAAGTAAGGAGGCATAGTAGTGCAAATAGGCAAATAGTGCAAATGGAGATATAGTAGTATGCGGTAAGAGATAGTGTAACAACAAAGTCTTATGAGGTAATGGCAGTCCAATGCTCCACAAAGTGACTGGTAACTGGTGCAGGCCAGTGAGTGAGTCAGAGAGTGTGTGTGTGTGTGTGTGTGTGTGTGTGTGTGTGTGTGTGTGTGTGTGTGTGTGTGTGTGTGTGTGTGTGACAGAGTTCAGTGAGACTGTGGAGGAGAAGAGGGGAGAGGGGGCAGAATCGGGAGGGAGTTAAGCTTCCTGACAGCCTGATGGATGAAGCTGTCCTTCAGTCTGCTGGTCCTGGCCTGGAGACTTCGCAGTCTCCTCCCTGACGGCAGCAGCTTGAAGAAGCTTTGCATTGGGTGCGTGGGATCAGCCGCTATGCAAAGGGCTCTTTTAGTGAGACGGGTGCTGTAAATGTCCTGGAGGGAGGGGAGAGAGACACCAATGATCCTCTCTGCAGCCCTCACTATGCGTTGGAGGGTTCTATGACAGGACGCATTGCAGGCTCCAAACCACACAGTGATGCAGCTCGACAGGATGCTCTCGATGGTGCCTCTGTAGAAAGTGTACATGATGGGGGCTGGTGCTCCTGCTCTTCTTAGTTTGCGGAGAAAGAAGAGACGCTGCTGTGATTTCTTGGCCAGTGCTGTGGTGTTGTACGTCCAGGAGAGATCCTCTGTGATGTGCACACCCAAGAACTTGGTGCTGCTCACTCTCTCCACAGACGCTCCGTCAATGGTCAGAGGAGAAACACAGAACAATAACAAGGAGACACAGAGGGCGGCTACTAAATACTGAAGAGAATACAAGAAAGCCGAACTAAGACACTAAGACTACTGGGGCAACAAAGAGAACTAAGATCATAATACAAAAACTCAGAGACACAAGGAACTCAAAACACTGGGTCTCCGACCCAGGACTGTGACTCTGTCATCTTATCCTTTTTGACACAAAGAGTTCTTTAACTTCTTGAATTGAGGTTTGCAAATGTGAGAAGGGTTGACTACATTTGCAAACAGTATTGTAAATAACCCTAAATACTTTTATTTAGTTCCTTGCACTTCATTTTGGCACTTATGGCTGTTTCCTATCACCAGCTTCGTGTTTGAGTTTAGAAGCTTTTATTTTGAAGGGACGATTTCCCGTGAAACACTGTCGGCGTAGTTTTAGCGTCAGTCCCTTTGAGATTTCTTTTGTCATTAGCAGCCCCCTTGATAGAGGCACAAGGTAGTTTCATGACATAGATAAGGACATGTTTATATGTTTTGTGTGACAGAGGCTACATTTGTTAAATTTTATGTTGAATCCTATTTTATGCTGTAAGGTTTATGATTGTTAAGAGTGTAGATTTTTAACTTACACGCTGTTTCTGTGTATACATCCCCAGCTCCTATGGTGAGGTTAATGGTTTACTGCCATTAAGCCTTCAAAACCTAATGAGTAAAGTGTCATCCTTCATTCGGTGGTTCGCTACAAGTATATTCCATATTAACTACGCCCCCTGCCCCCCGGAAGCTGATCAGCTTCCGTTAGTTTGCTCCGTTTCGAGTAGTGATGGTAAATTTGATTCTTTTTACTGAATCGAGTTTTAATGAGTCACTCACCAAAGTGAATCGGATTTTTTGAGTCATTTGAGTCACTGAGTCAGTCGACCAGAGAGTGCAAAAAGATGTACATTTTCACTCAAACTTAATTTGTTTCTCTTTTCATGTAAATCCTACTGCTAAGATGAATGATTAAAAAAAACAACTATTTTATAGAGCAAAAAAGCTAAAACATTTCTAAAATTAAGCAATTTCCTATCAAAACTGCTTAATAAACATTTATTTTGTTTATTTTTATTTTATTAGTATTTTCCTTAAATGTATTAAATATATATTTTCTCATCTAAATGTCCACTGAGCTGTGAGCCAGGGGGCGGTAATGCGCCTTAACATTGGTTGCCAACCAAGAAGAAGAAGAAGCTGTGAGCCAGGAGGGAGGGGGTGAGTGAGTGAGTGAGTGATTCGTTCACTCTATGATTCAACACAGGAAGGGAAGGGGTGAGTAGCTCAAATGTGCTGTTAGCATGTTAGCAGAGCGATGCTACTGTGAACCAAGGAGCTATTTTCTTGATGTGAGCTTCTACTCAGGTTTTTTTCTTCCAGTTCAGAGCAGAAATTTTTTTGTTAAGATACTGGATGTTGTGCTTTTCTCCACAATTTTAATTATAAGCTAGATACATTGCTGCTAACAGCAACAGGGATGAGTCAGTGAGTCAGTGGGGCTTGTGAATCATGATTCATGAGTCAGTAAAGTGATTCTCGAGTATTGAACGATTCGTTCATGATTCGCGCAGCCTGTTGGTAAGTTGTGGAGGAGAAGTCCTCGCTCTTCTTTTTCTTTTGAACCTATACAATTATAAAAGCATTTTTTTAAAATAACTGACCTGTTTGTGATGTGTTCCTTGGCGTGTGCTAAAGAGATTGTTGTGCATGTTCATATTGTTTTTTGTTTGTTTGTTTTTTTACTGACGTGTAAGTTTAATCTGTTCAAACAAACCGTTGCGAAAGTAACCAGTGCAGCTCTTCAGAGACTTCAGCACTATAGCGTACAGGGGACAAGTAAGGACACACATGGTGACAGTTCATATGTACCTAACATATATGTAAGGTACATATGAACTGTCACCGTTATTAGGAAATCTCCTTGGGAAATCATAACATTTGATCAGAAATAAATAAAGAATGAAAAAGGTGTTGGAAATGGTTTTCAGGGTGACGTGCAACCCTGTGCTCTCATGCAGTAGTATTATTTTTAAAAGAATAATTTAATGACTGTTTTGTCAAGGTGGTGAAAAAAGTGAGCAAATCCTTAAAAACTGACATTGTCCAAACATTTTAGGACCAAAGTACTAAAATTAAAAGCACTGAAGAAAAATCATACACAACATAGTACTTGTATATTGAATTTTATATCACCCTGATGCTGCATCAGATTTTATTTCCTTAATGCTGAGTGAATTTATAAGAAACGCTGTGATTTTAAAAGTGTGACCTAGAGCCATCTGGTGGACCTTGAATGTACTGCAGATGGGATCTACAAGAAGTCACAAGAGAAATTTAAAAATATATTTTAAGTGTTAGTTTAGTTTAAATTGACATTAAATATTACTCTACTACTACTAATACTACTACTAATAATAATATAAAATTAACTAGAATAAAATAAATAAGTTCCATGTTTCCAACCAATATGATTCTTATCTTGATGCATGCTCAATCCAGGTAAGTAAATCGCAAAAAGTCAGTTCTGTTCATCTGGACATAGCGTTTTCAGAGCTACAAAATTCTTGTTAAACACTTTTTTTTGTATAAACAAACAGGTCTTAGGGTCCAGAAGTTCTAATCATTGTGACTTGCATGTCTAGCTTAGTTTGCAATATAGCGTTGTGGTACCTTGCTCATTCATAATGTTCAATAAAAACTTGATGTTGACCTACTGTTGTTTGTGTTCCCTTGTTCGGATATACAGGTTAAAGATGTGTGAAACCAACATGTGGTCATGTTTCTGAGCTGATGGGCATCATTCACTGCAGAAATGCATGTTTAGACCAGAGATCAAACTAGTTTCACCAAAACAAAAGAAACTCACACAGTCACTGACACTGACAGGAAAAATGGCACATAAAAAAGTTCAGCTGGACCAAGAAACCTTCTCTTGTTCCATCTGTTTGGATCTACTGAAGGATCCGGTGACTACAACCTGTGGACACAGCTACTGCAAGAACTGTATTAAAAGTTTCTGGGACGGAGAGGACAGGAAGGAAACCTGGAGCTGTCCTCAGTGCAGGAAGACTTTCACACCGAGGCCTGTCCTGGAGAAAAACATCATGTTAGCAGCTTTAGTGGAGCAGCTGAAGAAGACTGGACTCCAAGCTGCTCCAGCTGATCACTGCTATGCTGGACCTGAAGATGTGGCCTGTGATGTCTGCACTGGGAGGAAGCTGAAAGCCATCAAGTCCTGTTTATCTTGTCCAGCCTCTTACTGTGAGAAACACCTCCAACCTCACTATGATGCAGCTCCATTAAAGAAACACAAGCTGGTGGCCCCCTCCAAGAAGCTCCAGGAGAACATCTGCTCTCGTCATGATGAGGTGATGAAGATTTTCTGTCGTACTGATCAGCAGAGTATCAGTTATCTCTGCACAATGGATGAACATAAAGGCCATGAAACAGTCCCAGCACTCAGTGAGTCTACACACTCATCCAACATCAATATTCGTCCTCTGAGCTACTTTGAGGATGTGACAGCAGCTGTGTCAGAGACCAGACATAAACTACAGGACATTCTGAGAGAGGAATGGACAAACATCTCACTGACAGTCACTGAAGAGGATGTTTTACTGTCACCACCAGAGCCAAAGACCAGAGCCGAATTCTTACAATATTCAAGTGAAATCACACTGGATCCAAACACAGCACACAGACATCTGTTATTATCTGAGGGGAACAGAAAAGTAACATTTATGAAACAACAACAGTTTTATTTTGATCATCCAGACAGATTCACTGGATGTCATCAGGTTCTGAGTAGAGAGAGTCTATCTGGACGTTGTTACTGGGAGGTGGAGTGGAGAGGGAGAGGAGTTGATGTAGCAGTCGCATACAAGAATATCCGAAGAGCAGGGAGCTTAGATGGATTTGGTTTTGGTTTCAATAACAAATCTTGGTCATTACGTTGTTACACAAACAGTTATATTTTTTGGTACAACAAGAAGCGAACTGACCTCTCAGGTCCTCGGTCCTCCAGAGTAGGAGTGTACCTGGATCACAGAGCAGGTATTCTGTCTTTCTACAGAGTCTCTGAAACCATGACTCTCCTCCACAGAGTCCAGACCACATTCACTCAGCCGCTCTATGCTGGACTTCGGCTTTTTGAGAGTTTTTTTGGTGACTCTAATAGAGACACTGCAGAGTTAATTGAGCTAAAGTAGACAGAAGTCTTTGAGGGTCAGTTGGTTAAAATTTATGTAATAGTTTCCAGTTTCTTTGGTCTCTGTCTTTGCTGCTGACAGCTCATTGTTGTCCTGTTTCTTCTCAGCAAAGAGATCGCTTGTCAGTCACATTTTATCAGTGATACTGTGACATCTTATCATTTGTTGTCTAGTTAATGATCGACTTTGTTAGGAACGCGCTTCTTGTTGTGCTTGTTTTGGCATGGAGGCCCTGACTACTTTCCACATGAACATTTAAACTTCTGTGTGCTATTTCAGGAACATTTGTGCTGATGTGAGTGATGTTTCTCCTCCACCATATGGGCCTCAATAGAGAAACCAGAAGACCTTCATTTTCACACAGACTTTGTAAAGAGACACATCTATAATTACATTTACATTTATTTGTTTACGCTTTCAAATTGATGTAAACTGTGGTAATTGTCATCAACATGAATCAAGACTCTCAACAGCTTATATTCTGAGACAAACACTGAATATGTTCAATAATTCACTGAAAAACAACTTTACAGACTTTTAATGATTTCATGTTCAACAATCTGAAGATACATGAGTAAAACTTCAGAAGTTCTTTACATACTTTGTGTTTAACATGTGAAAAAAAAAAAGCATTTTAGAGCAAATAAGTTATGTGACAAACAGCCAAGTTTGACAAGTGAAATTCTAGTGTGTTATTAGCCTGCTACTTAAACACTAATTAGTACATATTTGTGCCCGTGTGTTGCACATGCACACTTTATGAAAGTAAACTTACTTACCAAACTTGCACTGAACATACACTCTACTTCCAATATGGTTTCTCCATTACGGTGACTACATCCGTCTTTTATGTACAGTTAATGGATCACCCCAGCGACACAGTGAAGATCACAGTGGGCCTTTGTTCTAGCACAAGTTTCATAGATCCTGTATGAGTAACACATACTGTGATTCATGTCTGATGTTGCTCTTCTGTAACGATTTGCAGTCATCTAAACAAGTATTTTGTCCATATTAATTTTATCAAAGTATTCTTCTAGATTGTACATTAATCTAACAAGAGGTTTAGGAAAGATTCAGACTTTCCTTTTTACAATATTCAACAGGAGAAAAAAATTGTACAAAAATAAAGTCCAACCCCCCAAAACAACAAAATAATACAATAAAAATACACATGCATTTGGTGTGATCATTTATTTTCATTGGATTGAACAGTAACAAAGATTATAATTCATCATCTGATCGATTTTGTTGAATGATGTGGCTCCAAACTTGCTATAGTCAAGCTGCTAACAAAAACAGCTTGACACTTTAATTGTCATGGTCCTGGGTCGGTGACCCAGTGTTTTTATGCTTTTACTTTTGATAGTTTTATGCATTATGACTGTTGTGTTTTGGTTTCCCAGGGTTTAGTTGTGTTCCCTCTGTTTGGTGTCATCCCTGCCTGTGTATCCCCTTTAGTGTAGTAAGGTCTCTGTGTTAGGCCCGCGTCTCTGAGTCTGTGTCTTTGCGTGTATGTGTTTCCTGTTTTACTTTGAAGGTCCCTGTCTGATGTCAGTGCGTTCTATTTACGTTTCCCCTGCCTCGTCAGCTGTGATGTCTCCCAGGTGTGTTCCCCTCCTGTTTCCCATCCCCTAATTCCTGGTGTGTGTATTTATAGTGTGTGTTACCTCGTCTTTGTTGTTAGTTCGTCTGCGTTTTCCCCCTTTGCTGTCCAGAGTAGTTTTCCTGTGTCTTTCTACGTCTCCCTGCATCTCTGTTTCATGTCTCAAGCTTTCAGGTCTGTTTTTGTTTAGCTTTTCCCAGTTTAGGTTACTCGCTGTTCTGTTTTTTGCCACCCTCGCCTTTGTTTATTATCTCACCATCAATAAAGCTTCCTCACCTCAGTTGTGCTGCATCTTGGGTCCTTTAATAATTTACACACAGCTCGCCTCGCGAACTGTGACATTAATCAAATATGTGCAAAAATGAACGGCTTTTCATGCTGTAAAAAGCAACATGATTGTAACTAACAAAAAAGCATGTTTATGGCAGTAGTTTCTTATTTTGCTACAACTATGTTAATACTTTGAACAAGATGCAGCACCTTTTTTTGTTTTTGTACTCCTGAGCTTCCTTTAGTCCCTCACTGTGCTGTCCATTCAATTCAATTCAGTTTCATTTATATTCTAAGGAGCTTGGAACGAAAAGCGTCTGGACTTCTTTAAGTTGCTTGAGCACGTTTCACCTCCCATCCGAGAAGCTTCTTCAGTTCTGTCAGCTTCTCAGATGAGAGGTGAAATGTGTTCAAGCAACTTAAAGAAGTCCAGACGCTTTTCGTTCCAAGCTCCTTAGACTACGATGACCTGGATGACTGAGAACCTTCACAGACACATTTCATTTATATTGCGCCAAATAGGGAAAACACAAAACGGTATCCTCAAGGTGCTTTTTATATTGTAAAGTAACAAAACTACAATAACACAAGGAAATCAGGGAAAACACCAGCAATCATATGACCCCCTATGAGCAAGCACTTTGGCGACAGTGGGAAGGAAAACTCTCTTTTAACAGGAAGAAACCTCCAGCAGAACCAGGCTCAGGGAGGGGCGGGGCCATCTGCTGCGACCGGTTGGAGTGAGAGAAGACAGGCAAGACAAAAGACATGCTGTGGAAGAGAGCCAGAGATTAATAACAAGTACACTTCAATGCAGAGAGGTCTATTAACACATAGTGAGTGAGAAAGGTGACTGGAAAGGAAAAACTCAATGCATCATGGGAATCCCCCGGCAGCCTATGTCTATTGCAGCATAACTTAGGGAGGATTCAGGGTCACCTGGTCCAGCCCTAACTATATGCTTTAGCAAAAAGGAAAGTTTTAAGCCTAATCTTGAAAGTAGAGATAGTGTCTGTCTCCTGAATCCAAACTGGAAGCTGGTTCCACAGAAGAGGGGCCTGAAAACTGAAGGCTCTGCCTCCCATTCTACTTTTAAATACCCTAGTTCTGCTATTGAAGAAGTTGTGAGAATAACTAAATCCCAAACTCACAATGTGGTAGAGAGTAAAAGGTCATGAAAGGTTTTATACTGACAAATTCACAGGAATATATGCTGACACTGAGCAAGACTGAGCAGACACCATCTAAAACACATTGAGGTTTAATTCAGCATTAAACTCAAGCAAGCAAAGCTCAAAGCAAGGCACAAGACAAAAGTAAAACAGATAATTAAATAACTTAAACAGAGAGACATGAAACATGAAAATCAATAGGAAACATTAATGACAATTCAAGATACTGGAATGACAACAAAATCAAAACAGTCAGAAATCTATCTGAACAATAATCAGAAACTAAAAACACTGTGACAAAAGAAACTGAAATTCAGCAACTCAGTTTAAAACCAGGGATCATGACAAAGTGTCCAATAAGGTGAGGTTTTTGTTTCTCTGTTTCACTGCCTCACTCATTATCAGTAATATAATAAAAATTTATTTTCATTGCTTTTTTCATAAAGGAAATCTCTGTATTGATTTTTATTTCTTACTTATATGTTTATTGATGTTTGAATCCTTTGATCATTTGATAGACTGTTAACTCAATTTTTTGACTTTGAAAAAAAAAATTCCAGAAGAAAAATGTCCAAAAATCATTTGAAACACAGCTGATTACAAAACAAAACAAAAAAACTGTAAAAATGAAAAAGGACTCGTTTCAAAAGAGAGACTCCAAGAAAAATTTACACACACACACAAAAACTCTGTACAGAAAAGGGTATAAAACACAGTGTCTACTTTAAAGGGCTCCTATTCCTGGAATCACTCACAACCTGATCACTCCTTCCTCTTCTAAACATAGAAACTACTCTTTGTGCATGCATTTCCTCATTCTCTCCTCTTACGTATATAGATATATATCTAAGGGCTGACAGGCTCCATTCACTGCAGACACACATTAAGTTCAGACCTCTGGCTAGTTTCATTTCTACAAAACAGAAACTGAAACCGTCACTGTTACTGGCACAGAGAAATGGCAGAAAAAGGAGTTCAGCTGGATCGAGAAACCTTTTCTTGTTCGATCTGTTTGGATCTACTGAAGGATCCGGTGACTACAGCCTGTGGACACAGCTACTGCAGGAACTGTATTAAATCTCACTTTGATGAAGAGGACAGGAAGGGAATCCACAGCTGCCCTCAGTGCAGGAAGACTTTCACACCGAGGCCTGTCCTAGAAAAAAGCACCATGTTAGCAGATTTAGTGGAGCAGCTGAAGAAGACTGGACTCCAAGCTGCTCCAGCTGATCACTGCTATGCTGGACCTGAAGATGTGGCCTGTGATGTCTGCACTGGGAGGAAGCTGAAAGCCATCAAGTCCTGTTTATCTTGTCCAGCCTCTTACTGTGAGAAACACCTCCAACCTCACTATGATGCAGCTCCATTAAAGAAACACAAGCTGGTGGCCCCCTCCAAGAAGCTCCAGGAGAACATCTGCTCTCGTCATGATGAGGTGATGAAGATTTTCTGTCGTACTGATCAGCAGAGTATCAGTTATCTCTGCTTGATGGATGAACATAAAGGCCATGAAACAGTCCCAGCTGCAGCAGAAAGGACTGAGAAGCAGAAGGAGCTCGAGGTGAGACGACTAAACATCCAGCAGAGAATCCAGGAGCGAGAGAAAGATGTGAAGCTGCTTCAACAGGAGGTGGAGGCCATCAATGGCTCTGCTGATAAAGCAGTGGAGGACAGTGAGAAGATGTTCACTGAGCTGATCCGTCTCATCCAGAAAAGAAGCTCTGATGTGAAGCAGCAGGTCAGATCCCAGCAGGAAACTGAAGTGAGTGGAGTCAAAGAGCTTCAGGAGAAGCTGGAGCAGGAGATCGCTGAGCTGAAGAGGAAAGACTGCGAGCTGGAGCAGCTCTCACACACAGAGGATCACAACCAGTTTCTACACAACTACCCCTCACTGTCAGCACTCAGTGAGTCTACACACTCATCCAGCATCAATATTCGTCCTCTGAGCTACTTTGAGGATGTGACAGCAGCTGTGTCAGAGACCAGAGATAAACTACAGGACATTCTGAGAGAGGAATGGACAAACATCTCACTGACAGTCACTGAAGAGGATGTTTTACTGTCACCACCAGAGCCAAAGACCAGAGCTGGATTCTTAAAATATTCATGTGAAATCACACTGGATCCAAACACAGCACACAGACGTCTGTTATTATCTGAGGGGAACAGAAAAGTTATGTATACCAAAGAAGAACAATCCTATTCTGATCATCCAGACAGATTCACTGGATGGCTTCAGATCCTAAGTAAAGAGAGTCTGACTGGACGTTATTACTGGGAGGTGGAGTGGAGAGGAAAAGGAGTTGAAGTAGCAGTCACATACAAGAATATCCGAAGAGTAGGAAAATCAGACTTGTGTTTTTTTGGATTCAATCAAAAATCGTGGTCACTGAAGTGTTATATCAACAAATATGAATTTTGGTACAACAAAGTCCAAACTCACCTCTCAGGTCCTCGGTCCTCCAGAGTAGGAGTGTACCTGGATCACAGAGCAGGTATTCTGTCTTTCTACAGCGTCTCTGAAACCATGACTCTCCTCCACAGAGTCCAGACCACATTCACTCAGCCGCTCTATGCTGGACTTTGGCTTTGTGAATCTGATGGCGTCTCTGCCGAGTTCATTAAACTGAAATAGACAGAAGTCATTGACAGAAAACTGGATAAATGTGTGTTTTAGTCTACAGTTTTTTTTCTCTGTAATCATTGTTACTGATCTTGCAGTTGCACTTTTCTTCTTTGCATACCATACCATCACCTGTTAGTTAAACTTTTGTTGTCTAGTTAATGACTGACTTTATTCGGGTGGGACTTCATCTTGTGTTTGTTTAGCCATGTAAGGAAAACAAGGCGCCCGTGTTTTATTCTGTCAGTGTACTCTTCCACTGCAAATGGTAAGTAATGTAAAAACACTGCTGCCACTTTTTTGGTTTCTTTGATGATTGATTAGACTTTTTCTTTAGTGCTGATATTACTGTGTTATTTGCAGCTTTAGGTGGTTTTAATCGTTAGCATAAGTTTGGCAGACATTCTTGCTTTCACCAATGTTCAAGAGTAACAGTCGCGAATTAATTGTCAGTATTATTGCTATGGAGAATAAAACGTTAGAGCCTGTCTCTGGTTTACCTGATGATATTCTCATGAATGGGGCAGAGTATTAAGTATCACCTTAAAGCACTTGTTGCAGGCTGCTGAGCTTGCATCAGCATAGAGTATGCAACCAGAAGGCCTTCTCGGTCTTCGATGGAGCCGGCCGACGCAGACCACGAAGGCCGGGTCTTCCAAAGTGTGCGGCCTATGAATTGGGACATAGCTTTTGTGTGTGTGAGTTTGCGTGTGTAAGAGAGATACTGAGAATTTAAAATATTATCTGTTAATGATGTAGTTGACATGATGTTGCATACTCTATGCTATTAATTTTAAAACTGAAGTGCTGCTAATTGAACAGCATGTGCTGTAATGCATTAATACAATGTACCAGAATAGAACAGAATGGAATAATACAGTGAACAGGAGCAATGAGAAGTATGCAATGTAATGATGAGCACTCCTAAAGATCTGCAGAAAGGTTCACAGAATCATTTTCCCGCTACAATCTGATTTGTTTGCATCTTTTGCTGTGAAGTACAGCCAGACTTTTGACCGCTTCGCCTTGGGCATTTTTAATCTGTAGCTCTGCTCTAAAAGAACTTACGTACCTGGGCCTGCTTACTACGCTTGCAAAGGTAAAATGATTGGCTAGAATCCAAAGTGTATGACATCTCAGGGGAAAAAAGCACCGAAATAAAGCACTGAAATGTGCGCTGCTTTTCGGTCTGGTTACTACCGTTTATGTCAGAACCGGTGCCATCATGGCACCGGATACCGGTACCCATCCGTACTCTTGACCTACTGATCTCCAAGGGCCTGAGCATTTTAAAGGTTACTGTGTCTGATGTGGGCGTGTCTGATCATTACTGTGTTTTCTTTGAAAGTAAAATTTCAGCACATAAATATATCAACAGCAGTGATCACAAAACAGTGTATAACTGAAAACAGTAGTGAGATTTTTAACCAGGTCTTCCCATTAACCTCTGGCCTATCCAGAGGTTCAGTCAATGAGCTTGTAAATAGCTTCAATGCTAACATGTTAAATGTAATGGATACAATTGCTCCCATTAAGGTGAAGGTTATCTCTGGAAGGAAAAAGTCTCCATGGAGAAACTCCACACTGGTGAAAAAAGAAAAAAGAGAGTGTAGGAAAGCTGAGCGCAGATGGAGAAAAACAAACCTCCAGGTTCATTATGACATCTATAAAGAGAAACTTCACAATTATAATTTACAACTGAGGAGTGCAAGAAGGTCCTACTTCTCTGACATCATCACTAAAAACAGCCATAATGCTCGGGTCTTATTTTCTACAGTTGACAGGCTAACAAACCCTCCTGTGTCAGTGGCAGCTGAACTTCATTCGACCATGGCCTGCAATGACTTTGCCAAATTCTTCACAGAAAAAATCAAAAAGATTAGACAAGCAATTGGTACATCAACAGCAGATTCAGGATATGTACTGTGTCCACCAAAAAACTGTTTAAACACCATGAAACAGTTTCACCCTATTAACAGCAAAGACCCGAAGGAGATCTTTGGTCAACTGAACTCCTCCTCTTGCTGTTTAGATGTCCTGCCAACAAGTTTTTTCCAAAAAGGTCTCAAAGACTTTGGAATACATACATACATATTACTACTCATGTATGAGTACAAGGTAGGAAGGGGAGGCCGGGAGACTCTGTGATACAACCTATACCACTAATCTTAACCTTACAAGAGGAACTTTTAAGTTAGAATCTATATTACATCCTGAATTGCCCGTGTGTAATAAATGATTATTACACCATGGTGTGTTTCACCTCTAGCATTCATTTCAAATCTACACTGATGTTCTTCATTCTCGTATGTGACTGCAACTTTAACCCCTCTCCCTCTCGACTCCACTTCCCAGTAACAACGTCTAGTCAGACTCTCTCTACTTAGAACCTGCCAACATAAAGCAGAGGAGGACGGTGATTTCATTATTACGGTGTATGTGAAAGATTAGCTTTCTGATTTAAAGCCTGTTGGATTTTGTGCTAAATATCACCGTTTCTAACAAATCAAAGACAGTTAGTCAGCATAGTGACAAAGTAACCAAACATCTGCGAGCTCTTTGGGTGTAAGCGGGCCCGGGTTCAAATCCCGGACGAGTCCAGAGTGTTTCCGCCATGACATTTTGATATGTTAGCAACAGCTTACACCATATCTCATTGTTATGGTGTAACCTGATTTAAATTTAACATGGCACGTTTACCTACTTCAACTGTAGGTAAACGTTCCATGTCATATGGTGATCTAGGAATCCTTTAACATAGATATTATATTTAAGTTAAATATTTGTAGAATAACTTGTACAACTCAAACATTATTTTTAATAGAAAAGATGTAGTCAAAAACAATCATTCAGTCATTGATTGACTAATAAGACTTTAGTTGTTACGGCAGAAAGAAGATTAGTGACACCAATTTAAAACACACTTTAACGGAAATACAGCAAAAGTTCAAACTGTTCTGATAGTGCGGGGACGTTGCTGTGACTTATAAAGTGTCTGCTTATTTGTATTTGTTCTCTAAATCATGTATAAAACTAGTAGATGGTGTATTTTAAACTACTAGAAATGAATAGCTAACTTGAACCTATTGATCCACTAGTCTGCTGGTATATTGCGAGTCGCCAGCTGAGGAGATGATGCAATTTATTATTTTAGTTTGTTAAAGATTTCTGTTTCTATTCTGATGGAATTGGGCTTCAGTGTTTTTTCCGGTATAGCTGCAGATCAAGGTGACAACAAGTCAAAATGATGTTACCTGTGAGTGTCCAGCTGCAGACTGGGTTTGAATATTGTTATAAACAGATGTGGATCAGTTCATGTCTTTTATTCACTGTAAGATTTAACAAGGATTGAGAGAGGAGGACAAAGAGGAAGAGAGCCAAGAGAAACAGGTAAGAGTGGACGTGTGGAAAAATTCATCTCAAATGATCAGAATCAGAATCAGAATCAGAAAGGGGTTTATTGCCAAATGTTGAGCAGGTTTACAACATTAGGAAATTGCTGCGGTGCTTCAGTGCAAACATAGTGTCATAAATAGCACTTAAATAGACATGAAAAAATAAAAGTAGTAATAAGAATTAAAAGTGCTACATAGAAAGATATGTGCATGAGATATACATGAGATATATACATGAGAATAAGAATTAAAAGTGCTAAGTAGATAGATATATACATGAGTGCAGGTGGTGATAAAGCTGTAGATTCTGTTTTACCACATTCATTGATGATGATTTGACGTAACCGAGCAGTGTATTTTCCTGTTATCAATTATGCATCCCAACCTGCTCTTGTAATAATTATTATGAGATTATATTTCTGTCATTTTCCAGCAAATACAATTCTAGTTTAGTGAGCAGTTCAGTGAGAAAGACGGTTTTTCAAAACAGGAAGAACAAGGGATAAAACAGTGATGTTAGCGGAGCAAAGTGCGCCGACTTTGTTCAACATTACTCGGCAACAGGGAACGTGAGGCAAGTTGCACTGGTGCATTTGTGACAGCTTTACTTGAAATGCCTTCGCCGCATCATACATGCCATGTCCATGAACTGACAGATTTCCTTGCTTAGCTCAAAATCTCTGTTGAGAACTTTTCCCCAACTCAGCCAGCGGACCTCTGTATGATGAGGAATGTCGGCAAACTGAGTTGTCATCGAGCAAAAATGGGAGCTGGTAGTATGTAAATATAATAATAACCACTGCAGCCAAGAAGAGTGCCTGACGAGCCCAGTTATAAGTAGCTATTAAGACTCGACTGTCCCAAACAATAAGTTCCGTTGGAGCAGCCTTTCAACGCCTCTCTCTGTCTCTCGCAAGCAAAGTTGACCAACACAACAAAGTAAAGCTATTTTTCGGCTACGAGCCGACAGGGACCCCGCCGTATTAGCCAGAGGTCCCTTTACTACGGGACCTTCAGTAACAGTAATAAATCACACAGCAATAGTACATTCATGTAGTTGTGAAAAGCATGATAATATATTAAGTAATCCAGAGAAACATGCTGAACATTTGAAGCTTTTATATTCCAAGCAAAGCAAACAGTGTGTGAGAGACGATCTGTGATTAGTGTGTTCACACCTGCAGCTTCAACAAGGTTTCGTGTACTCACACGTCAGCATGCGAACTTTACTCTGACTAGATTTAGTCTGAGCAGTCAGACAACATATTTTTTAATGTTACAGCATCAACACACACAGAGCTTAGCCCCTCCCACCTGCCCTGCTTCAGGTGGAGTCCCACCTCCTTCCTGTAAGCAGCTCACCTGTGTGTCCCTGTTTAATGTCCAGGTGTGGAGCTTGTTGTTCGTGTCTCTGTGTGAAGAAACTGTAAGTTTTTTTGTCTCCTACTTTAACAGTTTGACTGTTTGTTTCTGCTCTGTGATGTTTGAACCAGATGTTCAGCTCTTACTTCAGGACAAACTTTGATCACTCATTTTTTTAAGACACTGGATCCATTAGACAAATTAGTTTGTTGCTGAGAAGTGGACTTTCAGGTTTTACTGAATTTGTACTGGTTTTATTGTTGAAACAAGATGAAGTAAAGAAGCAGAATGTTTCAGTAAAAACATGAACAACAGAAGAAAATTCAAGAGGGATGTGACTTACATCATGCATGATGTGCAGAAAAGTATTTGGCAACTTTTCCATGTCTTTGTGTCGCTGTCGAGTTCACTTTGTACTTTCTCTTTTTGGATAAATCAGTGGATTTGAGTCTCAGTTTTCTTGTTTAGCCTTTTAAGCTTTTAATCAATGATAGTCGGACTAGGTGTGGTCTCTTGCCTTTCTCTCCATTTTGACGTCCCAAGTCTTCCGATTTTTTGTAAAATGCTTTTACTTTTCTTCCTTTTGAACAGTTTTCAAAGGCTCACTTGATGTTATTTGAGTCAATTAAGTCCTTTATGTAAAGGTTAAGATCTATGTTGCATTCAATGGCCACACCATGAGTTTCTCTCCTTTTGTGCCGATAGCAGCCAATGATGCAGAGGTATTCCTTGCAGCTTGAGATCGTTTTGCATGAAGATGATTTTGTTGCGGACAGCACAGTTTTTCTTTTTGTACCATTGAAGAAAGTGGTCAGTCATACTTCGCAGAGGTCATTTTCACACTTTCAGGGACCCTAAAGGGGCCGATCAGCTCTTTTCCCGTGATTCCGGCCCAAAGCATGACTCCACCATCTCCCTGCTGACGACGCAGCCTTGTCGGGACATCATGGCCGTCCACCAACCATCCACCACTACATCCACCACTGCATCCATCTGGACCATTCAGGGTTGCACGGCACTCATCAGTGAACAAGACTATTTGAAAATTAGTCTTCATGTAGTTCTGGGCCCACTGCAGCTGTTTCTGCTTGTGAGCATTGGTTAGGGGTGACTGAATAGAAGGTTTATGCACAACTGCAAGTCTCTGGAGGATCCTACAGCTTGACATTCGTGGGGCTGCAGAGGCACCTGCAACTTAAAATATGTGTTTGCTTCTTTTTAATGGCCTTTTAGCAGCTGCTCTCTTAATCTGATGTATTTGCCTGGCAGAAACCTTCACCATTGTGATTTGATTTCAGTGATCCAAAGATCACCACCACAATTCCATCCTTGAGTTTAATTGAAAAACAACTTATTTAATCTTTATGAGACTTAAATAAACACAATTTGTATAATAATTTGGGATCCGGTGTATGTACAAAAAACTCAGAGAAATGTTCAGATGTGAAGATCTGAACCACTTTAACAAGGACTCCTATTTGTTGATGAAAAACAGAAGCACGTATTTAAAAACAGAAAGAACAGAGAAGAATAAAGTTGTAATAACCAAGTTAATGTTCACACTCAGACCCACATGTAGCGTGACACACTCAGGCATGAGGAAGTGTTCAGTTAAAAACATTCCTCTGCTAACAGCTGATAATTTTGGCGTCACAGAAACTAATGGAGCTGAACTGACCTGACTGTATTTATAGATCACTGTAATATTTCATAACTTTAAGGTTTTTTTAAAAAACATTTCTCTACGTTTGTAGCTCTGGATTTATTAAATTCTATAATTGTGATGTCTGCATGTGAATTATGTTCTATAACTAAAGGCTAAACTAATAATTTTGATGGTATCATTAAATCCTCTTGGACTATCTGTCTGTCAGCTCTCTGTTGGTGTAGCTGATGTGGAAATAGTTTTGTGATGGAAGATTTCTTTATTCTATGTAGTAAAATGTATTTTACATTGGTAATAATAGTATCACTTTGTCCCATAGTTATATGCATGTAGGATGTTATCTCAAGTGGGCCTTATGTTTATCACACCTTCACAGTGGGGTCATTGTATGTGGGTTACAGGCATATAGGCACCGCATAAGGGAGGTGCCGGTTGGTCGTAATACTCCTTTGGGGGGAAGGGTTCGAGGATGAGCTGAACTGGGAGGTATAGAGCTACGTGATGTGCTGAGGAGTTTCCTTTGTCCATGAGTTTGGCCGGGTCATATGTAAGGCAGCGCCCATCTTTAGAGACCATTCTGGTTTGTGACCAGAGCGCTCTCTCCACATGCAGTGTGTATAATAAACTCTGCTTCAAAAAGACGCTTACCGGGTGTTTGCAGTTTATTTAAAATTTCCACAACAGTTACCTTTTGTAGTTTGTGATCACAGTGATAAATGCGAGCAATGTAAAACAAATTGTAAAGAATATGGTCAGAAAATAAAGCAGAGTCACTACCTTGCTGTCGGTTCCAGATGTGTCCAAAATGTGATCACAGAGGTTCTCTGATGAGTTAGGAATGAGACTGTGTTGGCAGATCATCTCTAATCTTCTGTGCAATAAAAAAAGGGTTTAACATCATCGTAACCCAGATAGCTGACTCATCTGTTCAAGCTGTTCTTGTGTTTTTGGGTTCTTGACAAACAGCTTCCTTTCTGTTTTCAGTCATTCTATATCTATTATAGTGCTGGACCGAATCATTGAGTAATTTGATTACTGTGTGCCCATGTGTTAAATGATGTAAACGTGAGCATTTCACACACATTTGCAAGTAAAACAGAGCTACAATAAAAGTGTATTTAGGAGCAACCAATTAAAAAGTCTGACCACATTAAGGCTACACTATGGGGCGCCGTTTGTAAAGGGAAACGTGCTGAAATTAACATCAACATCTTTCCACATTTAGCTCAAAACCTTACAAAAACATGTTTTTTCAAGTCATTTTTTACAACATTTAGTAAAATATTTGTAACTTTTTATGTTACATTTATATTTATGTTACTTACCACTGTACAGTGCATCACTTCAGTAGTTTAGAGGACCAAGGCACGGCAAGACCAACATCAGGAACATCGGCAACTAAAAGAAATGTTACATCTCTTGTGTTTTGTGAAAATGAGAAAAGACAAGAAAAAACAAGTCACGCTAAACTTATACAATAGCATTAATAGTATTTCAGTTGATGTGCACATGAATGATTGGTGTTTCCTCTGCAGGTGAAGGTAGAAAGTGCGTGTGAGCTGACGTGGATGTGAATTCGGCAGCATGGATCCGTGTGAGGACAGAGAGGAGGGAGTCCCTCCCTCTAAAACCACTCTGTGTGGGGAAGATGAGAGCCAGACCAAAGCTCAGAGGTGAGATGACCATCTCTAACTGTCCATGACTCTTCTCCATGTCACAGCTCAGCACTCACATCACTGCTTCATCATTATTCACAGGAACCAGCCTGAACCTCCACCCAGCTGTGTGTCCTTAAAGACTGACGACTCTAATGAACGTTTCATTAATTTTAAAGTCCAGCAGGCATCTGCTGCAGAGAGGTGAGCTGTTAGTAACATGAAGTCTTTGAGAGCTGATTTAACTGCTTGATGTTGTTGGATATATGTTGTTGGCAAACAAGACTTTTATCTGAAATGACTTTTTTTTTTCTTTTTTAATCTCATCAGGACTGGATTTTATATTCCTGACTGAAACTTGGCTTCGACCCAGTGTGTTTTTTTCTTTCTCAGAACTCCTTCCCCCCAATTGTTCATTTCTCAGCTCTCCCCGGATCACTGGTAGAGATGGAGGGCTAGCTTTGGTATTTAAAAACAAATTTCGCTGCCGGCAACTGCCACCTTTTTTCTACCCCAGCTTTGAGGTGCAGTTTTTGGAACTGAACTCCGCTCCCTCAGTCCTCTGAGCTGTGGTGTATCGTCCACCGAAATGCGTTAAGGATTTTAATCTCGATTTTGCTGACTTATTGGGGAATCTTATGTTAGGATATGACTGTGTTTTAATTGTTGGTGATTTTAACATCCATGTATGCTGTGAGACTGGACCACTAGTAAAGGACTTCCTTCCCCTTATGGACACTTTAATCTTACTCAGTGGGTGTGATCCAACTCACGAAATGCCACACACTTGTTCAGGTGCTGTCAAACAGTCTGGATGTTTGTATTACAGAAATCAAGGACTGTGGGATATCAGATCATTTCCCAGTGATGTTTAATATCGCAGTGTGTAATGTGGAGTTGAACAGTGAGGGACCTGTGCGTCAGTTATGCATGATAAATTCATTGACCGCTGCTCACTATTCTCTGCTTTTACTAACTGTATGACGTATGATGCCAACTGTAAATATCAACACTTCGCTGAGTTCTTTTGGTTCCTCAGAGGCATCCGATGGAAGACAAAACACTGCTCAGTAGACCATTTAACCCTTTATTTCTCTTTCACATTACTTCTAGAAAGGAGATGCGTCCTGCATGACACGTTGCCACGGATCTCAAAATGGTGCTGTGCCCCTAACAGTTTTATTCCAGATGCTCTCTCATTCTAGTCTAAACAACAGTGTCTCAGTAACCTTCCATTAGAGATGGTCCCCTCTTGTCTACATTTTCCAACGCAAGTGTGAGCAAGAGTCTGCAGCTTTCTACTCTCGCAGCACACATGGTTTCATGCCTTTATTTTTCAGGGCTGTGTCCACTTAATACTGTACTCTATAACTTTATAACACTTATTATTAATAAAAAGCATAGTATTTTTGAGGCACTGCAAATTATTTAATCCCAACACAACTTTAGTTTGGAACTAGTGGTTGAAGAGCTAGCTAACCTTTTTTATTCAACATGTTCTGGCATGTTTGATTTTCTGTTGTTCTAGTCCAGCTGAACATAACATTCTTTTATCAAGACTTTAACACATTGTTGGTCTTAAAGGAGCCGTAATAAACAGGGTTTAAATTATAACTATCAGAGAGGTCCTTTTCTGTTGCTACTGAAGAATACTCCTCTTCCTCCGACCCTATTTGTTGCGGTGTGCCACATGGGTCTGTTTTGGGCCCAACTCCCTTCTCCTTATACATCCTGCCTTTGGGATCTATTTTCAAGAAATACAACATTGCCTTTCACTGTTAGATTGATGACATCCAAATTTACTTCCCCTTGATACTGGATGTCTCTGTCCACTGCCACCTTTCCTTAACTGTCTACATGATGTTAAAGACTGAATTTTCTCACCCTAAACGAAAATAAGACCGAAGTTATTGTTTTATGAAGTCATGCCCCTTTGGATAAGTCAACGGATACCCTTGGGCCTCTTGCTTGTTATCACTCCCACACTGTAAGAAATCTCTGAGTGTTTTTACATAGCTCTTTTAAATTAGAGAAGCAAGTGTCCACAGTTGTGAAAAACAGTTTTTATCAGTTACATGAAATTGCCAAAGCGAAGCCTTATCTTCCTCCTAAAAATCTAAAAGAAAATTATTCATGCCTTCATCACCTCTAGACTGGACTGCTGCAATTCTCTCTGTTTAGGTATTCAACACTCCATCACTTGCATTTAGTTGAAAATACTCATGCTGTATGTCTTCTAACAGGTTTAAGAATGTATGAAAGGTTTTCTCTGAAAAGGAAAAAAACGAACTAATCTGATTGTGAGCGCATGCTGCTCATAAACCCGTATTTAGCATTAATGGTGCAATCAAAGATGTGGTGGATCGGCATCCTGTACTTGGACTAATTCTTCATGATTTTTCCACAGAGTGGGCCAGAACAGCTCAGAGTTTCCCTGTGGTCAGTCTGCCCAGCAGCATGAAACACACCTGGACTCCATATTTATGGTCTGCACATGTTCAACAACTACTTTACTACTAAACAAAACATCTACATAATAATAATAATGATAATAATAATACTTATTATTATTATTATTATTATTATTATTATTATTATTATTATTATTGATGCAAATACAATGAATGAAAGTATAATGTATTGTCGAGAATGACACCCAGACTCTTAACCCGTGAGGAGGGGGAGACAGAGGAACAGTCACTGACTAAGGAAAAATTGTTTTGGATTGTGTTGATTTTATACTAATGAGGAGAACCTTAGTTTTGTCGCTATTTATTTTGAATAAATCTGAAGACAACCATGATTTTGTTTTCGATATATAGTCAGTGAGTGAGGAGGGAGGCAAGGTAGATTTGTTGTTAAGCCGGATGTCATTTGTGTGTCAGTGGAAATTGTTGTTGTATTTATGAAAGATAGTACATGGAGAAGAAATGAATGATAAAATACCTCCAGTACTCCAGCTTCCTCCCACCGTCCAAAGACATGCAGATTGTCATTATGCAAATGTACTATTTATAAGATTGGGGGAAACCTGCAGTCAGCTGAGACTGAAGAAGTCACTTGGATGAGTGACGAAACATTTCTCCCACAAAACGCTACGTCCAGATGAACAGAATCAACTTTTGGAGACTGGATGATGTTGTTAAGCAATGAAAAGAGTGACTTGGTGTTACCTTCATTAGAAGAGATAATATGACAATAGTAACTGGGCAAGTGTGAGCAATGCTGTCCTTATAATGTCGTTTATGATTTTTATACAAGTCCAGTTCTTTTGTAGAGCCTCTAAAGTTTGTGACAGTAATAGTCAAAGTTCAGGTGTAAACTCAGGGGGTAGAGAAAGAGGAGAAAACAGATCTTTTTTTTTTCATGGAGTTCAGTGTTGTAGAGTGAAATCAGTTCTTCAGTGGTGAATAAACTCTGAATGTCTATGAAAGAGTCAATGCTACTGGAGAGAGAATTATTAATAGAGAATTGTTAATAAAGAGAGTTTCATAGGTAAGCGGGGTTACACCAGAGCAGCAAATCAGGTTTCAAATGTTTCCTTTAGACTGAGTAGCAACACCAATATGCTGCTGAAATCCAAACTCTCAAGGTAAGATACAAAATCTCTGATGAGAGAGTTATTAATACTGTGATAGATGTGAGGCAGGCAGCAAAATCATTTGGGAACTGATTGTTGAGTTTAGGGAAATGGTAGACAGTTGAAATAATGCTAGGAGTAGGAACAGACATTTAACACACAGTAGATTCAAAAGAACTGACACAGGAGCAGAGACTAGTATGACTTTTCACCTCTCATGATAGATGAGCCAGTACTAGTCCCCGGCCAGTACTACAGGATTGAAAGATGTTAACAAACCCAGGAGGAGTGGATTAATTCAACTGAGACAAGTCATTGGGCATTGCTAAGTCTCAGTTGACCAGAGAAAGTCTAGCTTACAGTTGGTAAAGAGATCATAGAAGATATGTCCCTTGCTCTTAAGTGAGTGGGTGTTAGGTAGATGGAAGTTGAGAGTGATGGTATCATATTTAGCAGCAAAATAAAGAGGTGCATCATCCTACTGAGAACAACTGAACAGTCAATTAAGACGTGACACAAATGTATAAAGTTACCAATGAGAAAGTCCAGTCATCTGTTCCCAGTCATCTCCATGCTGCTCTTTGTTCGACCAGTGGATTGTCCAACATGGATCTGATGTTTGGCTGCATGATTTCAGTCTGACTGGGTCATTCATAAAGTATTCTGTTCCAGCTGCTGGAGGACAATATCATCCTTTTTGTAAAGAATGAGCTGAAGAAGATCCAGAAGGTTCTGAGTCCAGATTACCCAGAATGCGTAGAGAATAAGATTGTGAATGAGGAGGTTTTGAAGGGTGAGGATGATGAGCAGCAGAGCAGCAGAGAAGCATTTGTGAAGATCACATTGCACTTCCTAAGGAAACTGAAGCAGGAGGAGCTGGCTGACCGTCTGCAGAGCAGTAAGACAATTTCTCTAGATATTTAAGCTGCTGGATGAATGGAACATTTAGTAATGTCTCATTAATGTTAACAAAAATATTACACATGCATATTTTAGGGGGCACAAATAGTCATATGCATTTCATTTCATTGTTTTCTGTTTTTTTATTGTTTTCAGAACATGTTGCAGCAATTTGTAAGTGTAAACTTAAAACGAAGTTAAAGAAGAAGTTCCAGTGTGTGTTTGAGGGGATTGCTAAAGAAGGAAACCCAACCCTTCTGAATCAGATCTACACAGAGCTCTACATCACAGAGGGAGGAACTGCAGAGGTCAATGATGAACATGAGGTCAGAAAGACTGAAACAGCATCCTGGAAACCAGATAGACCAGAAACAACAATCAGACAAGAAGACATCTTTAAAGCCTCACCTGGAAGAGATGAACCAATCAGAACAGTGCTGACAAAGGGAGTGGCTGGCATTGGGAAAACAGTCTTAACAAAGAAATACACCCTCGACTGGGCTGAAGACAAAGCCGACCAGGACATCCAGTTCATATTTCCATTCCCTTTCAGGGAAATGAATATACTAAAAGAGAAAAAGTTCAGCCTGGTGGAACTTGTTCATCACTTCTTTACTGAAATGAAAGAAGCAGGAATCTGCAGCTTTGAAGACTTCCAGGTTGTGTTCATTTTTGATGGTCTAGATGAGTGTCAACTGCCTCTGGACTTCCACAAAACTGAAATCCTAACTGACCCTAGAAAGTCCACCTCAGTGGATGTGCTACTGACCAACCTCATCAGGGGGAAACTGCTTCCCTCTGCTCACCTCTGGATAACCACACGGCCTGCAGCAGCCAGTCAGATCCCTCCTGACTATGTTGACATGGTGACAGAGGTCAGAGGGTTCACTGACCCACAGAAGGAGGAGTACTTCATGAAGAGATTCAGAGATAAGGAGCAGGCCAGCAGGATCATCTCCCACATCAAGACATCACGAAGCCTCCACATCATGTGCCACATCCCAGTCTTCTGCTGGATCACAGCTACAGTTCTGGAGGATGTGCTGAAAACCAGAGAGGGAGGACAACTACCCAAGACCCTGACTGAGATGTACATCCACTTCCTGGTGGTTCAGGCCAAAGTGACGAAGGTCAAGTATGATGGAGGAGCTGAGACAGATCCACACTGGAGTCCAGAGAGCAGGAAGATGATTAAGTCTCTGGGAAAACTGTCTTTTGATCAGCTGCAGAAAGGAAACCTGATCTTCTATGAATCAGACCTGACAGAGTGTGACATCGATATCAGAGCAGCCTCAGTGTACTCAGGAGTGTTCACACAGATCTTTAAAGAGAAGAGAGGACTGTACCAGGACAAGGTGTTCTGCTTCATCCATCTGAGTGTTCAGGAGTTTCTGGCTGCTCTTCATGTCCATCTGACCTTCATCAACTCTGGAGTCAATCTGCTGGAAAAACAACAACCAACCTCCCAGAAGTCTTTCTTTTTTAAAAAGAAAAGTAGTATAAAGTATCTCCACCAGAGTGCTGTGAACAAGGCCTTACAGAGTCCAAATGGACACCTGGACTTGTTCCTCCGTTTCCTTCTGGGTCTTTCATTGCAGACCAATCAGGCTCTCCTACGAGGTCTGCTGACACAGACAGGAAGTATCTCACAGACCAGTCACGAAACAGTTGAGTACATCAAGAAGAAGCTCAGTGAGAATCTGTCTGCAGAGAAAAGCATCAATCTGTTCCACTGTCTGAATGAACTGAACGATTATTCGCTAGTGAAGGAGATCCAACAGTTCCTGAGTTCAGGAAGTCTCTCCACAGATAAACTGTCTCCTGCTCAGTGGTCAGCTATGGTCTTCATCTTACTGTCATCAGAAAAAGATCTGGATGTGTTTGACCTGAAGAAATACTCTGTTTCAGAGGAGGCTTTTCTGAGGCTGCTGCCAGTGGTCAAAACTTCCAACAAAGCTCTGTAAGTGAATATATACTCATCACTATATTTAAAAATGGTTGATTTCACAAATGATTGAAAATAGAACAGTCATATATTAAATGATTTCCTGTTTGCTTCCCTCATAGATCAGGTCAACCGATATCTCTAAATTACTTTTTTAAAATTGAAAGAAACTCCTAGGTTTTTTTGTAGTTCTGTGATTTTGTAATAATCCAAAGTTTTCAAGACTGTATGCATTTCTGTTAATGTATAATGTAAAATTACGTTTTATTCTGACACAGTATTGTTAGATTATATCTTAACATTCAGATAGCACAAATTTTTACGACAACCCACATTTAGCACCCCCCCCCCAAAACAAAAAAACCAAAAACAAAACAAAAGAAAGATGAACATGGAACCCTTTTCTGAATTACAATTAATCCAATTTCTGCCCCACCATCCTACCTAAAAATATAAACAACATTTCCAAAATGTACAGAAGCCAGTTACAATGCAAGTGGATGATTTGTTTTGTTTTTTTGTTGGTTTGTTTAAATTGTGTGTGTTTGTGTGTGTGTAAGAGAGAGAGAGAGAGAGAGAGAGAGAGAGAGAGAGAGATTTTTACTTTTTGAACATAGACATAAGATAATTGTTGTTGAGTCCTTAGCGGTCAGGGAGCATTGAACTGTTTGATGCCTCAAAGAAGAAAAGAAATTAAGAAAAAATTACAAAAATAATTTTGACATTGTTGATCAAGACTGCTTAAAAAATTGCTAAATCTAATAATACTTCAGTGTACTGTCATTGCACTACAACAGTGTTTTCAGTTTATCTTTTATTTTTCAGACTGAGTGGCTGTAACCTCTCAAAGAAAAGCTGTGAAGCTCTTTCCTCAATTCTCAACTCCCAGTCCTCTAGTCTGAAAGAGTTGGACCTAAGTAACAACGACCTGCAGGATTCAAGAGTGAAGTTTCCATACTCTAAACTGACAACTCTCCGGTCAGATCAATATATATTCTGTTTTCTTATCAGTTAACCCTCCCATTCTCCTCAAATATTACTATCACGTTTTACCATGGGGGTTATTTACCTCTACAAAATGGTTTACATACAATTGTTGACCAATTGTTTGCGTCAGGCACTTTGTTTATTTATTGAATACATTAGTATTCTCTTGATAATAAAATTCTAGTGTCACCATCAAGCCATGAAGTCAAACTTTTAATTTAGAATAAATGTATCTTGAAAAGTTTGAATTGAGAACTTTTCAAAATTACTGCCAACATTAATAATCACAAGTAGATGAACCCTGTTGGTCTTTGGTGATGACATGACCTTTTCTCTAGCACCACCATCAGGTCAAATGTTTAATTCTAGATCTGAATCTTTCTCGTGGTGTTTACATCCATGCCCTTTAGAATGAATCTTATTAATTTTTGCTCTAGCACCATGACATCACTTTCAATCACCCCTCCTCTTTTCTTATACAGGCCTGGGACTGGCAATGGTAGAGTTGAAGTTTTTTTTTTATTAACTTGTTATGTTTTGTTTGTTTTTGCTGTTTGTTTGGAGGGGTGGTACATATTTCATGTGAAATTCAACCATTTGTGAAACAGAAAATAATAAGAACATAGTCAGAACATGGAACAGTTCTTGTCCAACAGCCAAATTTTTTCTCTTCACTACTGTACACAGGATGTGAAGAGAGTGTGTGCATGCTCCTTGCAGACATATTTCTTGCATTGTGCCCAGGTCATGCTAGTCTTAGAATCATTCCTGGTGGGACAGCCCTGGCACCTGCCATGTTTCCTGCCCGTGGTTTGTAGTATTCAAAAGTAGAATGGGAGGGAGAGCCTTCAGTTTTGAATCCCCTCTTCTATGGAACCAGCTTCTATTTTGGATTTGGGAGACAGACACTATCTCTACTTTTGAAATTAGGCTTCAAACTTTCCTTTTTGCTAAATCATATAGTTAGGGCTAGATCAGGTGACCCTGAATTTTTTTTATCTTGTCTTCCTTATCTCAGGGGGGTCATATGATTGTTGGGTTTTTCTCTGTATGTATTATTGTAGGGTCTACCTTACAACATAAAGCACCTTGAGGTGACTGTGACTTATATCAGTGTTCTTTGTGTTTTTGTGTATAAATCTGCAGACTGAGTCACTGTAACCTTGCAGAGACAGCCTGTGAAGCCCTGTCCTCAGTTCTTAGCATGCGGTTCTCTAGTTTGAGAGAGCTGGACCTGAGTAACAACAACGTGAAGGATTTGGGATTGAAGCTTCTGTCTGTTGGTCTGGAGAGTCCATACTGCAAACTTGAAACTCTCAGGTCAGATCAAGATGTGCTTTGCTCTTTTTTTTCTTTTGCATTTTGTTTGTATAACTTAATAAAAATAACAAGATTTTTTGCCCTAGTTTTATAATCGTGAAAATTTTAATTTAGTTTTATTTACACAGTCCCAAACAATATTTAATCCTTAAATGATCCTGGATGCATTTTGTTCCATTTAATGTTTTTTTGTTTGTTTAATTTATTATGCTATTTTACCTGTGCTCAGTGAATATAGCTCACATTTCCTTCCACTGCCCAACTCGGTTGACATTGGTAGCGCCCCATCTACATTATGGACTATGTGAGGAGAGCCCTGCTTTTCCCGCCTGAGTTACCTGAATCTTTTTACTGAAGCATTTACTGAACCTTATCAGTCAGTCTTATCTAATCTGACACAGGACTCATGGGCTGTTTGTCCTCACTCGCACCAACATCACCTACATGTTAAAGCAGATGGTTAAACCTCCCTGAGCAAGATTTTGTTGGCGGTCTCTTCCTAGTTGTAAGACGATTTTCCTCCTTCCTGTGACCAATTGCTGCTGACAGGGGACCATCTGAGAGTTGTGGTTCTTTCTCTTATATTGTAGTGTTATCTCTGCTATAAAAAGTTAAGACATTTTTATAAATGTAGGTAAATTAAATTGAGGGGATGGAGCTCACTTTCTCTGGGAAGAAAATAAAACACTTTTTTTTTGTATGTACCTGCAGTCTGTCAGGCTGTTTGATCACAGTGGACGGATGTGCTTCTCTGGAATCTGCCCTGAGTTCTTCCCACTCCCATTTGAGAAAGTTGGACCTGAGCTACAATCATCCAGGAGACTTGGGAATGAAGCTGTTGTTGCCTGAACAGAAGAATCCATCCTGGAAACTGGAAACTCTCAGGTATGGAGAAAAGGTCTGGTACTGGAGGAAGACATTAAAACCATTGTTTTTCTTGTGGCATTACTGTAAAGTGTAGAAGTAAATTTAAATCTAATTTGATATACAAAGAGGTGTTTACAAAGGTTATAAAGCTAGTTATGTAGCTATTTGGTGGTTACGTATTTTGATATTTACATGTTTACATGTTTGAATGTTTAGACATGCATGTTCAAACCAGTAATAAGTATGTGTTATATCTACCTGGTTGTTTTCCCTGTTTTGATCTGAGTATAAGATTTCCTGGCTTCTGAGAGGCCAGTGAAGTATTCATGAGGGCGGCACACAGGAAGTGTGGGTTGTTGTTGCGGTGTGCTGAGAGTAAAGTGGCTGCTAAAAAGTTATCCGTCTCCATCTTGCTGTTCCTAATTATTCAGAGAGATTCCAAACCATCTAGTGAACCCTCATGTTACATTACCAATAAGTTTGATGTGTCACATGACCCTCTTCCTATTGAAAAAACAAAAGTTGCATCCAAGATGGCCGACTTCTAAATGGCCACCATGGCCACCACCCACTTGAGAAGCTTGCCCCCTCACAGATAATAATGTACCACAAACAGGACTTCAATATCACCAACCATTCCCACGTTAATACGGTGTATCCATATAAATGGCCCACCCTGTACAATTCACGACTACGTTAAGTCATTCACTAGTGTCTTTGCAGTTGTTTTGGGATCTTTGGACATATCTATAACTATATGTCTTCCCACAGTCTTTACATTTTTCACTTTGTTCCCCTGCCTGGCTTGTTCCATATAATAATAATAATAATAATAATAATAATAATAATAATGGATTAGATTTATATAGCACTTTTCAAGGCACCCAAAGCGCTTTACAATGCCACTATTCATTCACTCACTGGTGGAGGCTCTCTTTAAATATGTCCCGTATCCTCTCTTTAAATTTCTTAATACTTATGCTTGGGACTTGGAAACACTGGTGATTGTGTATATGGACCTTCTGCTTGGTGAGAATCAACAACTCTCTTTGTTTTGTTTTGTTTTGTTTTGTTTTGTTTGGGGGAGGGGAGTGGCATTTGAAAGATACTGGTTCACAGATAGCCACATATTTCTGAAAATGTTGGACTGTTCCTTTATCACTGTCTAGCAGTATCAGTGTATGATGATGTAATGTCCTCGTGTGCATGCTGAAAGAGACTGTGCTGGTCTGATCCCCTTCCTCCTTTCAGGGTGGAGCCTGCTGGTGTCCGATGGTTGAGACCAGGTCTGAGGAAGTGTAAGTGCGTTTTTAATGTGATTCATGAAAACAAAGCAGCACACATTCAACCATCTTCAAACTGTCACATCACTCATTCACCTCTCTGATGTCAGAAGTCATCATAGTGTCAATCAATCAACAGATGATAACAATAACTGCAACTGGATTGTGTTTGTTCTCTCCATCAGATTCCTGTCAACTCACAATAGATACAAACACAGTACACACAAACCTCAAACTGTCTGACAACAAAAGAAAGGTGACACATGTGGAGGAGGTTCATTTATATCCTGATCATCCAGACAGATTTGATGTTCATCCTCAGCTGCTGTGTAGAAATGGCCTGACTGGCCGCTGTTACTGGGAGGTTGAGTGGAAAGGAGATGTTGACATATCAGTGACTTATAGAAAAATCCGAAGGAAAAGTGGCAGTGATAACTGTTCATTTGGGTGGAATGATCAATCCTGGAGTCTCAGCTGCTCCGATGATGGTTACTCTGTCTGTCACAATAACAGAGAAACATCCATATCATCCTCCTCCTTCTCCTCCTCCTCAGTCTCTAACAGAGTAGCAGTGTATGTGGACTGTCCTGCTGGCACTCTGTCCTTCTACAGAGTCTCCTCTGACACCCTGATCCACCTCCATACCTTCAACACCACATTCACAGAACCTCTTTGTCCTGGATTTAGAGTGTGGTTTCCTGGTTCCTCAGTGTTTGTTTGCAGAGAATAATCTAAAGAGTGTACTCGTGCCTCTTTAGAGAAACACTTTGACTGTTGAACAGATAGTCTGTACATGTCTGTCTGTTTCACTCAGAAACACGTTTTCAGATTCATGGATAAAGATGGAAGCTTTGATTATTCCAGGATCCACATGTTTTTCTGTTGTTTTTCTTTTTCCACTCAAAGCTTCACACTGAATATCAGTATGTTGTGTTTCTCTGAAGCTCAGTTCACAACCAGCTCCTCTGCATTTTCAACAAATATGAACTCATTAAAAATAATCTGCTGTGATATCAAAAATGAATTCAGTTTAAGGTAGAATGTTATTTTATATTTCTTAGATATTAAATATGAAATGGTAACTCACGTGAGCCACCTTAAAATCACTATAGTCTGTGATAGGAACTGATGTCATTAGCAAACAGGATGTTAGCCAGTGAATTTGAGGAGACGGACTGTGCTCAGCTAGTTAAATCCAGCAACATCCACTTACATCTTATGCCTTTTGTGGCTGCCGTCATCAGCGGTTATGCAGTTTTAAGGTAATTTCATGGTTTTAAGTTATAATAAATACATTAAGAATACTTTATTTTTAATAAATCAGATTGTAATGTACAGTGGTCCTTCGTTTATTGTGGGTGTTATGTTCTAAAAATAACCCGCAATAGTTGAAGTCTGCAAAGTAGCCAACTTAATTTTTTACAATTATTATAGATGTTTTAAGGCTGTAAAACCCGTCACTACACACTTTATACACTTTTCTCACACAGGCATGAACATTTTCACTTTTCTCTCTTGTTTAGACACTCTCAAAGTTCAAACCTTTGTAGAAAAATAAGTCCAGTATTATAAAATAAAACCAAAAATAAAACCCTCTTTTCTGGTCCAGAACATGGGAATAGAGCACCTGCGAGAGAATTCAACATCAATTAATCATTAATAAATCAATGAATCAGAAGTTCAAGATTTTGTGCGACAGCTATCTTCCTCTGCCTTTTGGGTGCTACCGCAGGTGCCTTTGATGGTGCAAAACGTGTTGGGGAGAAAAGTACAGAAATTTAGACTTACACTGCAAGCTATCAATGTAGCGATTCCGTACTGTACAGGAGAGACAGGAGGAGATTGACAATGGTCTACAGCTGATCAGGACACAGAACACAATGCGTTGTAAAAAAACAAACAAACATTTTACGCTAGGTGACAAATCGTCAACATATTATGTTTTCGGGCACCCAACACGTTCCTACATGATGACATTGGAAACTGAGGACATATGAGAACCGTTTGGAGTCAATCTACACATGCGTCGGGATGTTACGCCTCAGGAGTGAGAATGGGCTCAGAATTGCACACAAAAAAATCCGCAAAACAGCAAGGCTGCAGAAGTTGAACCACGTTATAGCAAGGGACCACTGTATACATTGTTGGGTTTATATTTAAAGGATGTTTCCAGGGTGAAACCAATGTTCAGTCTGTTATTTGGGGTTGACAATATTTTCAGTTACACGCCACTCTCGGTATATTTTAGGAGGATATGCTGACTTGTAATAAAAAGTAGTTAATATATTTTCATCGTTTTATCTGTACATGGTGAATATGTAAAAGTGATTATGCCTTGTACTGTATGGT
This sequence comes from Simochromis diagramma, assembly GCF_900408965.1. Taxonomy (NCBI): domain Eukaryota; kingdom Metazoa; phylum Chordata; class Actinopteri; order Cichliformes; family Cichlidae; genus Simochromis; species Simochromis diagramma. The sequence goes on along the minus strand of NW_024387350.1, from coordinate 252,142 downwards.
GCAGTTTCACCTTCCCCTGTGTCATTAAACCTGTGAACAGATGGAATCGTGTCATCAGTCTTAATGTAAGGAAGGAGTTTAGCTGACTGCCAAATCATAGCAGAGCCAGTAGAGAATCCAAATGTTTGATTTCTCTTTCTTGTGATTTTTTTTTTTTTTTTTAACCAACCTCTCCAAGTACGCTCATTGGTTCTGAAATAGGAAAAGACAGAAGCTCTTAAAATGAGAGCAAATGCAGATTTGCATGGTTTTTTCTTTTATTTTCTCTCTAGCCCCTTAAAACAGAATGCCTTATTAAGTCATGGAGCATCTACACTAACATCTCCTAGAACTGTTCATTGATGGTGATTTGTGGCCCTCTGCGGATGAGAAGCTGAACTGCATGATGTCAGTTTAAAGGCAAGTCTACCACACATCTGTTTGACCGTCACCAGTTAATCTGTGACACGAGTTAATCTGCCGGCATTGTGGCTCGTCTGGAAAAGCAGGTGTATCGATAGACATGATAGGTTTATATAAACATGCGCTTTTAAGCTCTAATGACTCAAATGAAAGCTAGTTCAGATAATGTTTCAAAAGACCTACCCAGTGTTACAAAGTGGACTGACTTCCACAGTAAATACTGCTGTGTGCAGACAGGGGACAGGTGTGCAGCTCACACCAGAATACAGTTTGTGGGGTTCATCTTGACTTGTGCAAGCATGTTTGTTTGTTTAAAAATGTTTATGCACCATCTCTCTCTCCAGCAGGTGGCAGTGACATCTTCTTTATAAATGTAATACTTCAGTTGAGGCTTTTAAAGCAGATTGACAACTTATTGTATATATAAAAAAAGATGACACCTTTCCCCCCTGCAGATATAGATCTCACGTGGCACTCATCTGTACTACTTTCAGCCATTTTAGTCTTTTTTTTTTTGTTTCTAGAAAATATTCAGGGATTTTAAGAGACAAGGACAAAGAAAGAAAAACGATATAAATAAAAACATCAATTAGAAAGAAGCTCCAGCCTTTGATTTTTTTTAAAGTGAGAGGGGTAACAGACTTCAGAGGGGACCTTGACATTGTCATGGGAACTGTCTTTTTTCCCCACCACATTTGCACAGGTTACTCAGAGACAGCCACCTGCTGGTTGTTGGAATTTGCCCCAGGATTCTGCAAACAGTGTAATAGTAAAAAAAAAAAATATATAGGAGGGGTCATATATGGTGCATATAAGGATCCGAGCCCAGAGCGTACCTTGAGAGATGGTTTTTGGCACAAACCTGAGATTTGTAATAGGGTGGTGGGAAAGTTCCTGATTTAAATCCTGGCTGAGGCCTTTCTGTGTGGAGTTACGATGTTTCTTCCATGTTAATCAGTCCAAAGACATGCATGTTAGGTGTATGTGAGGCAAATTAATACTTGAAGTGTACAGAATAAAATGCTGTATACATTTTTAAGATAATAAGATTATAAAAGCAACCGAGTTGCCATTTCACTGAGTGTGGGAAATGCATACCACAGATTTAAGGTTTCTTACCACTGCTTTGAATACACAGACTAGTTTGTAATAATTTTAATATTTTTTTTGCTCCGTTAATTCATATTTAATTAAACCTGATCATTATAGATGAGGAGAATCTTTTAATACAGCAGTGAGAACAGTGTTTATAAGTTGTGCTTTCAGTGAAATGTATTCAAACGATTAAGACTGTTGTGTTTTCATGTTTAAGTTAAACACAATGTTGTGTGATAGTAGATGTTTTTCTGCTCCCTGCTCTGAAGCATTAACTAATATTTCATCTGTGGTGGAATTTTCTGTTAATAAAATCTGCAACACAATCAGCTGTGAAATTACTGCATGCAGGAGAGCAAACACAGACATCAAACAGTTATACAATCAGGAGAGCTTTAAAACAGAAGTGGAGCTTCCACTCCTTTATGCATTCCAACGAAGAGGGAAGGAAGTCATAAACTGATCATAACACACGTCACGCGGCTCGCTATGAAACCTAATGGAACAATGGGTATGCTGTTTCATGCCTTTGGCGTTATCAGCAGCTGCAGAGGGAGTTGTTTTCTTCAACTACTGAGGCTTAAATAAGTTCATCTAGTTTTAGAAACTTCCACTGAACAGTCTATTACAGTGTTTCAGTGTTTCATTTGCATAAGTATTTAACACTTTAAACAAGAAAAATGGAAATTTTCCATTAGAGATCACTGGTTTAGTAATGAGATGAAGCTGAAAGCCATCAAATTCTGTTTATCTTGTCCGGCCTCTTACTGCGAGAAACATTTCCAACCTCACAATGATGCAGCTCCATTAAAGAAACACAAGCTGGTGGCCCCCTCCAAGAAGCTCCAGGAGAACATCTGCTCTCGTCATGATGAGGTGATGAAGATTTTCTGTCGTACTGATCAGCAGAGTATCTGTTATCTCTGCACAACGGATGAACATAAAGGCCATGAAACAGTCCCAGCTGCAGCAGAAAGGACTGAGAAGCAGAAGGAGCTCGAGGTGAGACGACTAAACATCCAGCAGAGAATCCAGGAGCGAGAGAAAGATGTGAAGCTGCTTCAACAGGAGGTGGAGGCCATCAATGGCTCTGCTGATAAAGCAGTGGAGGACAGTGAGAAGATGTTCACTGAGCTGATCCGTCTCATCCAGAAAAGAAGCTCTGATGTGAAGCAGCAGGTCAGATCCCAGCAGGAAACTGAAGTGAGTCGAGTCAAAGAGCTTCAGGAGAAGCTGGAGCAGGAGATCGCTGAGCTGAAGAGGAAAGACGGCGAGCTGGAGCAGCTCTCACACACAGAGGATCACAACCAGTTTCTACACAACTACTGTCACCACCAGAGCCAAAGACCAGAGTTGGATTCTTAAAAATCACACTGGATCCAAACACAGCATACAGACAGCTTTTGTTATCTAAAGGAAATCGAGAAGCTATGGTATATTACGATCAAGAGTCTTACACTAGTAATCCAGACAGATTCACTGTGTTTAGACAGGTCCTGAGTAGAGAGAGTCTGACTGGACGTTGTTACTTGGAAGTGAAGTGGTGTGGGATAGGAATTCCTGTAGTAGTCGCATACAAGAATATCAGCAGAGTCGGGATGTCAGATGAATGTGGATTTGGATGGAATGATAAATCTTGGGCATTACGTTGTGACATGAAAGTTGCTTTCGAGCCAACGTGTTATACATTTTGGCACAAGAAAATCAAAACCTCTCCAATGGGAGATTGAGAGACCAGTGTCGGAGTGTTAAAGAACAGCTTTGAAATTCTCATGAGTTTTTCGCTGTCTTTCTATGACATCTCTGAAACCATATCTCTCCTCCACAAAGTCCAGACCACATTCACTCAGCCGCTCTATGCTGTTTTTTTTTTTATTATGACAATGACACTGCAGAGTTCATTAAACTAAAATAGACAGAAGTCATTAAGGGACGCCTGTTAACAAGTGTGTTTTAGTTTCCAGTTTTCTTTGGTCTTCATCACTGTTGTCCTTTTTCTTCTCTGCACAGAGATCACCTTTGTGACTACACGTTATTTCTTGATTTGTATTTTCTGAACTTGTGTTTTGTTAACTTAATCATGTAAGAATTATTTGAATTTGTTTAGAAAGTATATTCTCTCTTGCTTTCTTGTTCCTGGAGGAAAAAAACATTATATCACATTTGAAGCAGGGGGTGATTACAATGACTGTTAAAACAACCACTACTCACAGAAAACTGGCCACATGTTTACATTTACAAAGCTTTCAGATTCTAAGAATTGCTCTTAGTCACCAACTTATAAGAAAACTTAAGCGTTCTAAGAATTATCCTTCAAAGGAAGAAAAGATAGGTTATTCAGAACAAATTGTAAAGTGTAAAATGACTGAAGAGTTTCTTAAAGAATTTAGAAAGAAAGAGAAGGAAAAGTGTAGTACAAAAAGACATCAGAAATGCCTGTTTTGGCACGTTGGCCTGAAAAGTCATACCCAATGTTTCTATTTACTCTATATTTAATACTATTAAATAATCAGTTTTCTCAACTGTGCCTTATTGTCCACATTCTGGAAATGTGGACTGGAAACTCCCCTGCCTCCCCTCCAGAGATCTGCACCTATTAACAGACTCTTAACTTTCACATTCACAGATCAAAATGACGCTCTTTAATCATTTTAGAGCAGTTTGTCATTTCAATCAAATACATGGAAAATGAATAGCTACACGGAGTCTTCTTTGAAATCTAAAAAACAATGTATGACAGTGGTTAAATAAAGTCTGGAAGCAAGGGCGTAGATTTGGTTTTGGCGTTGGTGGGGACCGAACTCTGCCCTGTTTCTTTTTTTTTCCTTTTTGTCTTTGCTGCTTGACCAACAAAAAAAAAAAAAAAAGGAGAAATATACTTGCCTACATATGCTATTCTACATGCTTTTAAACCATTTAAAATTACAATTCATAGTTTTATGTGAATTATATAATGTTAAATTACTATTAAACAAATGACTGACTAAGTATTTTAGGCTTTAGTTTACTTCAGCCATATTCCATATAAATCAATTATCATACAAAAATAAAAAAAGCTTCAAATACAGTCATGACAATAAATGAATATGACTTTAAGGACTTAACATCATTACTTCAGTTATACTACACCAACATCTGTTATACTTTGGCACTAAGGGAACACTTATTGACCTGGTGGTTTTTGTCCAACTAAGATTACCACAAAGTAAAAGATCTCTCAGCAAAATTATGCAACATTTTAGGCACTATTGCCTCGATCAAATCAGTGAGCTGGGATTTTTTAGTCTCAACATGAACTACTGTTACAGCAACAGACATGGACTACATGTCCCACACAACAACTCAATGTCCACTATGTGAAGGAGCCACACACATGCCTGCTCCTCTCGTTAACTGAGATAAACTGCTGGCATATTTGTTTTACATCTATACTGTCCAGTCTCTCCTGGTGGACATGGCATACATCAGGATTGTTTAATCTCATTTGAGTCATTGTTGACCTTAGCCATCTTTTTAGTCTTGTGAGAGCACTGAAGCTTCTTTCAGCCTCAGTACATGCGTTTTATCCTCAGATTAAAATTATTATTGTGTGCTTGATGTGCCTCACCTTTGGCCCTGGCTCTTCCCCTCTGACTGCACTAGGACATATTGCTACCTGATAAAATAACACATGGATTCGTGCCATATAAAAAGTGAGACATGTCAATTCAGATTCTTTGTCAAATATACACTAATGAAACAATTTACATCAGCAGCCTAACAATTGTCATGATAATAAATACTAGTTAATCTATAGCACCAAATCATCAGTCAGTCACCTGTGACCTCGCCTCTTCACCTCTGTCCGAGCTACAACATGGCAGAGCTGCCTCTGTCACCTGATGAATAACAGTGAGCCATTCCACATACATGCAGTCACACATGTGCTTCAAATACAGTCATGAACCATCAAGTCATCATCCAACTTCACCTGTGATCTTGTGTCACCAAAGCCTAGCATAGCCTGTAACGTTATTATGACGGACACATTGTATGAGTGAACTTGACTTTAAGTGACTTACAGGTTTCTTTGAAAAACACTTTCTTATATCCAGGTTCTTCCTCTTTGCTACCGTCCTCCTCTCCTCCTGGCAGCGCCGGTTTGCCGCTGCTAAAACTAAACAGAGCTCCTTGAAAGGCTCAGCCAATCACATTGGCCATATTTGTCACATGACGTAGGACTCCAGTAGAGGACGTAATTTAACTCTTTCTGCTCCGCTGGGTGAATGAGACGCTGACACATCGTTTTTTCTTTCTATCGGGTTTGTTTTTCTTTACTCGAATAGATCAAATTATTGGTGGGGACAATTCAATAATCGCTGGACATGTCCCTTCCGTCCATGCCAAATCTACGCCCTTGTCTGGAAGGAATAAAACCCGCTGCTGCACGCCTACTGTTTATTCTCCCCGAGCTTCCTCCCTCACTCTGCTGTCGGTAAGTTGTGATGTGCTCTTAGTTTATGAGTAGTTTTTTTTTTGCTGGATAACCCATTGCAGTTGTAGCTTTTAGTGCATACTATCTACCGCTAATGTAATTGTGCCACCTTGCAGTTCCATGTCGGTGTTTTTTGTGTGCATAGGGCGATTTTTTTTTTTCACGTACACACCCGGCTTGGAGCGAATCTCCATCCACTTTATCCCATCAATGACCTGCAGCCGGAGGCGATCAGTGTTGCCAACTTAGCGACTTTGTCGCTATATTTAGCGAGTTTTCAGACCCCCTTAGCGACTTTTTTTTTCTAAAAAGCGACTAGCGACAAATCTGGCGACTTTTTCTGGTATTATTGGAGACTTATTTATGACGAATTTTTAACGTGAAAATACGTATCGCTCTTACTCTCAACAAGCAGGGGTGCTGCCTCACCCGTGCCAAAGCGCTCACAGGTGGAGGATAGTCCTCCTCCAGCTGCTATCAGGGCATGAGACGTTCACACCTGTGCGTCCAAACGGCAAATGAATCGCGCATGGGCGAAGCCGCTGCTCCCGCACTGACTGTAACGCAGTCACTTCTTCTTTTACTGTTATGCTGTTTTGTGGATCACAAGGTTTAAAGCTACTTATAAACACACACAGAGTAACTCCACCAGAGTGCCAGTTTCGGGTCACTTTTGCCGGTCCAGGCCCGGATAAACGAGCAGGGTTGGAATTGTGACATTAAAAAAACCCAATAATTGCTAAAAGAAATTTAATTTGTAGTTCTAAATAAATTCTAACTGCATTTAGGACGTTTTTACTCACTTTATGTCTCTTCCACGATGTTATTTTTCTCTCCAACAACGTAAGTTACAATTACATTAGCATGACCAATTATGCAAATTAGGCGATGACGTCATTTGGCGACTTCTAGCGACTTTTTGGATAGCCAACAGCGATTTTCCTTACTGAGGAGTTGGCAACACTGGAGGCGATGCGTAGTATGAGATATGGGCAGACCGTTAAAATCCACAAGGTAATTGTAGCATTTTAAAATGACTTCATAGGGACACAAATATAAGTCTCTCCGATCACATAAGTCTGGCTTCAATCCACATGAGTACAGACTGAGTCATTCTTAACTTTATTAACCCTTGCTTTCAGAAGGAGGAAAATCATGAGAAAAGTAATGTTTTGGTAATGGCTTTCTTAACACCTCTGTTAGCTTTAAAACATGCTGGTTGCAACGCTGTTTTACGTTCCTTATTGAAATATACTGGCTGAGTGTGTGTAAATAAATATGTGCATTGACAGCCTGGATTTGTTCTCGCTCCTCCCAATCTATTGAGCGTGCATCGGTAGTGACTTGTGTGGACTTTGTGCAGCCAAATATCCCAGAATACATCGCAGAGGAGAGCTGCTAAAACTGTGAGTAAAGTTTGAAATATGACCGTTTTTGTGACACAGACTAGTTTAAAATAGTCTCTAATAAACCTGAGGAATCTAAGAAACCTTAATTGTGTACTTTTACAACAAATTCATAATATGAGTTGTTACTGACAGAGGAAAGGGGAGTGACAGATTCATTTCAGTAATATTTGATACAGGGGTTAAAAAAAAAAATAGATGGAAGCTTGTTTCTGTCTTTTTTAATACACACACTATATATATATATATATATATATATATATATATATATATATATATATATATATATATATATATATATATATATATAAAAAATCTCAATCATACACTAGGGGTGCAACGATTCACTGTTCGGTATTTTTTCGATACAAAAAAATGTTCATGCCTTTTTAATTTGTCATTTATTAAAATTATAAATATATATTTTAACTCAAATATACAGTTTTTACATTTAATCTTTCTGAACCAACAAAATAATAAAAAAAATTGTCCCCTGTATCTCTAAACTCTGCTTTCTCTAAGGAAGAGATGCCAGTGTGTGCAGGGTTAGATTTGGTGGATGTTGGTTCATATATGGTGTCTGTGAACGCAGCATGAACATTCACCCCTCCCTTAGCTGTTAATCAGAGGTTGGTTATAAGGAGCAGCTGTGGTCCACTCTTGAGCTCTGGCAACTTGCACTCGTTCCTGTTCAAGGTGGCAAAGATCACATGCTGTTAAGTATTTCTATGAGAATGGGGGGGAAAACAGGACAATTACTGGCTAGACAACTTAGACGGCTAGAAAATCAAAGTGTGATCATGGCAATTAAAAAACATGATAAATTGATGACATCATCTTGGGATATTAATGCTGTTTTCAAATTGTTTTATGAGGATCTCTATACTTCTGAGATCACGGCTAGTATAGAAGAATTGGAATCCTCTTTTGATAAATTAACAATACCAAAAGTTCTTCTGGAAGAAAAGGGCTGATTGGAGGCACCTATAAGAGAGGCAGAAGTTAAAAAAGCCATTAATGCAATGAAAACTGGGAAGTCACGAGGTGTAGATGGCTTTACAGCCGAATATTATCAAAAGTTTAAAGATATACTTGCCCCATTTTTAACTGAAGTATTCCAGGAAGCTTTCCAATATGGCACACTTCCTGAAAGTTTCAATCAAGCTATTATAAAACTCTTGTCAAAAGATGATAAAGATTTAACTGACCCAACCAATTTTAGACCTATTAGTTTAATAAATGTGGATTATAAAATACTGTCAAAGATCTTGGCAGCAAAACTGGAGACAGTGTTGCCACAGATTGTTCACAAAGACCAAGTGGGGTTTATTAAGCATCAATCATCAGCTGATAACATGAGGAGATTATTACATCTTATGTGGGCTAATAAAAATAACCCAAAACCGGTAGTAATAATTTCGCTTGACGCACAGAAAGCTTTTGACAGGGTTGAATGGAGTTTTTTTTTTTTTTTTATTCACCGCATTGTCAAAATTTGGAATTCGTGATAATTTTTGTAGATGGGTTAAGACACTCTATTCAGGGCCGAAAGCCTCTGTTCTCACCAATGGACTGATGTCCCCTTTTTTTTTTTTTTTTTTTTTTTTTTTTTAATATTTCCAGGTCTACCCGTCAGGGTTGTAGTCTTAGTCTCTTGTTCACTATCCTTTTGGAACCCCTGGCTATTAAAATTAGGGAAGTATTGTGGGTGTGAACAGAGGGGGGAGAGAACATAAATTATTTCTATATGCAGACGATATTTTGGTGGTGTGTCAGGACCCTACTAATTCTATAACAAAATTGCTAAATGTTATTGGTGAATTCTCTAAGATATCAGGCTACAAAATTAACTGGCATAAGTCGGAGGCAATGCCAATATCTCAAACATGTATTGCTAATTCCTTGTCAGCTTTCAATTTCAATGTGTTAGAAAAAGGGATAAAATACTTAGGAATAACACTTAATCCGAATGTCGATGATATTATGAATGATAATGTAGGAAAACTACTAACTAGGATTAAAACTAATTTGGAGAAATGGGGTAAGCTGCACTTGACATTATGGTGCAAAGTAAATACAATAAAGATGGTAGTAGCTCCTCTGATCGATTATTTCATTGGAATGATACCAATTTGTATTTCACCACAAATATTCATAAGATATGATAATATGATAAAACACTTTGTTTGGGATGGTGGTAGACCGCAGATTAATCTTGGTAGACTGTACCAACCGAGAAAAGAAGGTTTATCCCTACCCAACATAAAACAGTACAGCATCTCATTTGAGATGTTCAAGCTGTGTAAACACTGGGCAGCAATACATTCAGACCTAGACTGGGTTCTAATGGAACGTGAACTGGTCTTTCCATTCACTCCCATTGAGGTGTTGGCTCAAAAACCGGACAATAAAGGGAATAGAGTAGATAACCCTATTTTAAAGTTTTCAAAAATGGTGTGGCAAGAGGTTCACAAGAGCTGTAATCTCTCCTCATACTTTCAAAAATATGCACCCCTGTGGCACAACCCAAAAATAAAAATAGGTAAACAATTTATTGGCCACAGTGGCACAAAAAAGGCATAAGATTAATAAGTGATTTATATGACGATAACATGTTTATGTCCTTCAATGATTTGACAGTAAAGTTTAATTTGGAAGGACCTGGCCATTTTTTGGCGATATTTACAAATGAGAGACTGTCTGAAAGATAAAATAAAATTGTCTCAGGAGAAAAATGTCATAGAGAATTTTTGTTGTACTTCCACCCTTTACTGCAAAGGCATCAAAATGGTATCATTTATGTCACTGGGTTAAAAACAACAGATGTAAAAGTCTTAAAAGGGCTTTGGAAAAAGATCTGGATTGTTCCTTCGATGAGGGAACATGGGATTCAGTTATTTCTGAAAATGGGTTCTACAATAGGGAAGCTAGAGGCAAATGTATTCAATATAAAATTCTCAATAGGTACTATTATACACCAACGAGGTGCCAAAGTTAGACAAAGCAGGCTTTAGAGTGTTAAACACTGGGATTGTGACGCGTGTTCGTCTCATTTTAACACTTTGGAAAGACCCTCGGACTCCAACCCTAAAAAAGTGGAAGGAGAAAATGACTGAAAATGCCGCATGTGAGAAAATTCTGGGAAGGACAGAGGACAGAGACTCTAACAGAACAATGGGACAAGTTTTTTTTTGTTTATATGGGCCTACAACATGAAGAAAATGTGAGATACAGTATGTATTAAGAATTAACTGTGTGTGCAACAGTTTATCTATTTATTTAGTTAGTTATTTATTTTATTTTAGTTATATATTTATTTATTTTTCTTCACTGAGTGTGGTTTTTTTTGTTGTTGTTTTGGGTTATGGTATGGTTTTCTTAATTGTTCAAAATAATAAAGAACTTTAATTTAAAAAAAAAAAAAAAAAAAAAAAAAGTATTGCAGACCGGATTCATTTCCCCAGGCTGAATGGGGATAATTGTTAAAAGGTGATAAATAGGATCCTCATGCATTATTTACAATTTGGTGTATAGTAGGGTGGACCCTGGATGACTGTTTTCCCTCTTTTGTTACAGGCTGTCTTGTTGTAGCCTTGTTGTTGCTTTGCGGGCCTTGATTGAGGAGATCCTCACTGTATTCCTTCTATGGTCTGACTATATCCTCAGTTGAGGTCAGCAGCACACCAGCTGCACTATGTACTGTGTGTGTTGAATGCTGCTTCCCTTTCCTGAGTATACTAACCATAATCAAAGCCAAAATCACTTTGAGGCTCACCAAAAGACTTTGTTTCATGACCTAGCCAAATTCCTTCCACACCTAGGTTTTTGCTTCAGCTACTGCCAGGGCCACTCTCCACTTGTCCTGCAAGTCTTTCTGCCTCTGGAGTCCCACAAGCTAACTAAGTTTGTGGGACTCATTCAACTTGATGACTCCCTTCAGCACTTCTCCATTACTTGGTTTGGAGAAAACTGCCACAACAGATATTTAACACCTGCGCTGAGATTCGTTTATCTTTTACCCAGAGATCTATAAGGCGTAGAAGTCCAAGAACAGAACAGCACTTAATTCTAGGGCTGCACGATTAATCGTTAGAAAATCTCGATTCATACTTATGTGTGATCTCATTTCCAAATGACAACGATTTATAAAAAAAAAAAAAAATCCGGGACGTAATCTGCATGAAAACAAGCGCTCACTCTTCCTGCTCAACAAATGACAAGGGCGGAGCCTTATACCATGTGATACAGAAGCTGTGCCGTGTGATGCTGAAATTAGCAGGGAAAAAACAACGGAGAGCACGTCAGGGATGACGAGAAAGTGACAGGAGAAAATCCGTCCCGGTCAACCACCCAAACATCAATAACGGGAACCTTATACAGCGCTTCCCTATACACGTCGAACTCCCGCAGGCACAAAGAAATTACGGAGGCCATCACTTATCACCTGACCAAAGATATGGCTCCCATCAACACTGTGCAAAACGAGGGATTTAGGAAAATGATCAACACCCTAGACAAACGCTACACAGTGCCGTCCCGCAACTATTTTTCTATTGTTGCACTACCTGCTCTATACACGCAGTGTCGAGCAACGGTGGAGACGGAATTTCAAGCAGTACAACATTTTGCGGCAACAACAAAACGTGAGACATTTGTTGTTTTTATGTTTATTTATTGTTTTTATGTTCAGTCTCAACTGTTACGAAGTTGATGTGCAGTTAATAAGTGCAATAAATATTTATACTGGAAAAGAAAATCGTGAGAGAATCGTGATCTCAATTCTAAGCCAAAAAATCGTGATTCTCATTTTATGCAAAATCGTGCAGCCCTACTTAATTCCACACTGGGCATTCTGGTTCTTCTAGCTATTGCCCTCAGGTTTTACCATCATTGCCCATGGGAGTGTTGTGGTCCCCAAGCAGAACACTGAAGTCCTCAGATGGGATACTATGGCGTGAATAAGGCACAGCAGGACCAGCTCTCTGCTGGCAGCCGCACATACATCACACCACAATCCTTTACCAACCCCTGACTCCCCGTGTTTTAACAGACGGGTGTGATTGCGGATGCCATGCAGGTGCGTCCGCACGGCACCACTGACCATGCCTCACTACAGACACTATCCAGCACCCCACCCACTGACTTCCAGAGGGTGATGAACTCTGAATTGTCTTTCTGCACAAATACACAAACAAGTCAAGATCTATTTCCTGACACACAGAGAAGCAGGGAAGCAACCCCCTCCTCTATTTGCAGGCTTCAAACTTACTTGATACCAAGAATGGACCCACCAGGGCATTCACCTCTAAATGCTATCTGATCCACATTGCACCACACTTGTACAGCACCTCCGAGGTAGGGATGGGTATCGTTTAGGTTTTATCCGATACCAGTACCAAACCGGTACTTTTGAAATGGTGCCGGTGTTTAAACTGTGCTCGAACCGGTGCTTAAAGAATAGAGAACACAGACTTTGTCCAAAAACCTCTCATCTTCAGCTGTTTTTTTTTTTTTTTTTGTTGTTGTTGTTTTTTTTTTTTGTAAAAAGATAAAAAAAAACATTGTAAAAAGATAGCAATGTTATGTAACAAGGGAGCATCTGCCATCAAACAAGAAGACAGCCTCATGTAACTACGACTGTTTGCTAGTTCACCTTACATGCATTAATGTAATAATGTGGTTAGCATACTCAACGTAAATTACACACGGACAACATTAAGTTACCCGCCCAGAGAAGAACGGCTGCTGCTGCCATCATCATCCGTCATCATTTCTGCTACAATGGCAGGGCTAGGGGCCAGGACTCTCCTCTTCGGGTTTTTGGGGGATGTTGCAAACTCCGGGTCCGATAACAGGTAACCCACCTGCAGTAGATGTGCTCGGTGTGAGGTCTTGCAGCAAGCTATCAAATATGGCGCATTTCTCGGCTTTTAACAAAATGCTATACGTCGCCAACACACTGAGGAGATTAGGGGCTGCAGATGGGTGTTACACCACCTCCCTCAAAAAGGTTCTTCTAGGACCCCTAAAATAAATTAAAACCCACTCTGAAGCTTTCTGGTCATTGATCCCCAAACCTGAAAGAAAAGTAAAAGCTAGCAGAAGCTCAGCATTCACATTACTATAGTTCGCATCTTTAAGCATGGATGCCCCTGCATGAGGATTTGAAGTTGCCACACCGAACGTACAAAAACTAATATGACCCAACACAAAGGAGGACAACAGTCAAACCCAAAATGATTACTTGACCTGCTACAACACAAAACAAAAGTATCAGCTGTTAAATATAAACACTTCACTGCATTCTTCTGATTCCTCATCCAATGGAAGACAACACACACACACACACACTGCTCAGTAGACCATTTCACACTATTCTCTTACACAATCACTTCTAGAAGGGAGATGCGTCCTGCATAACACGTTGCTGCAGATCTCAAAATGGTGACGGAAACTTGACAGTTTTAATACCGGGCACCCCATTCCTGTCTAAACAACAGCATTTCACCAAGTTTCCACTAGAAGATAGTTCCCTGTTATCTACTGTTCTGCAGGCAAACGTGGGCGGGAGTCTACAACTGAAGGACATGTATTCTAATGCCTTTATTATTCTGGGCTGTGTCCACTTAGTACTACAATATATGATTATATGGCATTTTGATTAATATGAGATTAATATAAGGCACAGTATTAAAGCACTTCAGGTAATATCAGTTTAACACAAAAGATAATAACCACAACCAAGTGATCTGTTGTCTCCACCACACAGGTGGTCACATACCACAAGTTACTTTAATCTCCAAAGTTCAGTAAAGCAAGCATGCTAGTGACCAACCACAAATGGAGAGCTATGGCCACACAATGATCACAACAAGGCTGAATCACCACCCCACATTGTTATTGCCATCACCTGGCCAACAACACTCACAAGTGTTCCAACTAAAGTAGCCAAATTCTCCACAACACTAAAGGTCACAGCACAAAACACTCACCACCTCATTTGGCATCCATCAACACTGATATATTAGATGCAAACACAACATAGTGATAGAATGACCCATGTTTCTCTTTCTCTCACTGTCCTTTAGATCTGCAGTTTGAAGATGACTGAAACCAACGTGGTGATACACAAAACTTCACAAGCTTCATTCACCACTGAAACACTTCACCTATGAACTCAAACTAGGTTACCATCTACAAAATAAATGCTCACACACCTACTGTCACTGAGAGGATAAATGGCACAGCAAGGAGTTCAAGTGGATCGAGAAACCATCACTTGTTCAATCTGTTTGGATCTACTGAAGGATCCGGTGGCTATTCCCTGTGGACACAGCTACTGCATGAACTGTATTAAATCTCACTTTGATGAAGAGGACAGGAAGGGAACCCACAGCTGCCCTCAGTGCAGGAAGATTTTCATACCAAGGCCTGTCCTGGTTAAAAACATTGTGTTAGCAGATTTAGTGGAGCAGCTGAAGAAGACTGGACTCCAAGCTGCTCCAGCTGATCACTGCTATGCTGGACCTGAAGATGTGGCCTGTGATGTCTGCACTGGGAGGAAGCTGAAAGCCATCAAGTCCTGTCTGGTATGTTTAGCCTCTTACTGTGAGAAACACCTCCAACCTCACTATGATGCAGCTCCATTAAAGAAACACAAGCTAGTGGCCCCCTCCAAGAAGCTCCAGGAGAACATCTGCTCTCGTCATGATGAGGTGATGAAGATTTTCTGTCGTACTGATCAGCAGAGTATCTGTTATCTCTGCACAATGGATGAACATAAAGGCCATGAAACAGTCCCAGCTGCAGCAGAAAGGACTGAGAAGCAGAAGGAGCTCGAGGTGAGACGACTAAACATCCAGCAGAGAGTCCAGGAGCGAGAGAAAGATGTGAAGCTGCTTCAACAGGAGGTGGAGGCCATCAATGGCTCTGCTGATAAAGCAGTGGAGGACAGTGAGAAGATGTTCACTGAGCTGATCCGTCTCCTCCAGAAAAGAAGCTCTGATGTGAAGCAGCAGGTCAGATCCCAGCAGGAAACTGAAGTGAGTCGAGTCAAAGAGCTTCAGGAGAAGCTGGAGCAGGAGATCGCTGAGCTGAAGAGGAAAGACAGCGAGCTGGAGCAGTTCGCATACACAGAGGATCACAACCATTTTATACACAACTACCCCTCACTGTCAGCACTCAGTGAGTCTACACACTCATCCAGCATCAATATTCGTCCTCTGAGCTACTTTGAGGATGTGACAGCAGCTGTGTCAGAGACCAGAGATAAACTACAGGACATTCTGAGAGAGGAATGGACAAACATCTCACTGACAGTCACTGAAGTGGATGTTTTACTGTCACTACCAGCGCCAAAGACCAGACCTGAATTCTTAAAATATTCATGTGAAATCACACTGGATCCAAACACAGCAAACAGATATCTGTTATTGTCTGAAGGAAACAGAAAAGTAACAGTAACAAAACAACCATTACATTCTGAACATTCAGATAGATTTACCTTTTGGTATCAGGTCCTGAGTAGAGAGAGTTTGACTGGACGTTGTTACTATGAGGTGGAGTGGAGTGGGAAAGCGGGAATTTATGTAGCAGTTGCTTACAAAAATATCAGTAGAGTAGGGCGCTCAGATGAAAGTGGATTTGGATGGAATGACAAATCCTGGGCTTTAAGTTGTAAAACAGAGCGTTATCAGTTTTTGTACAACAAAAACAAAACTCGCCTCTCAGGTCCTCGGTCCTCCAGAGTAGGAGTGTACCTGGATCACAGTGCAGGTATTCTGTCTTTCTACAGCGTCTCTGAAACCATGACTCTCCTCCACAAAGTTCGGGCCACATTCACTCAGCCGCTCTATGCCGGACTTTTTCTTTTTGACTGTGGTGTTACTGGCGAGTTTAGTAAACTTAAATAGAAGGCTTTTTTGGTTTTAACCTTGTTAATCATGTTATGTCTACATGAAGACTGCATGCTGTTTTGGGACCAAATATTATGTTGAAGCAGATGCTTTGAGTTCTTCTGAAATGATGTGATGGTATAGTTTATCTGGTATAGTGTGCTACAGCTGCACTCTTTACAACACTGTCAGCATTTACTGCAAGCATGTGTGTCAATATATGCATTACAACTAAGTAGACAGTAGTAAAGTGACTTCATAATACTCAACAAACCATGGTTCTCTCCTCAACTCCAACATCTTCGTAAGGCCGAGGAGGATGCCTACACAAGTGGTGACAGGGCCCTGTACAAGCAGGCCAGGAACACACTGACCGGGGTGAAAGCAGCTGAAAGGATCTACTCCCAGAAGCTGAAAGAACAGCTCTCAGCCAACAACCCTGCGTCAGTGTAGAGGGGCCTGCTGGAAATCACCAAATACAGACGTCCCCCACCCCCTGTTGAAGCAAACAAAGACCTTGCCAATGAGTTGAATACATTCTAATGCAGGTTTGAGACGGACAGACTCCCACACCTCACCCTCCCCTCCCCAGAGACATTTTTTCAGACATTGACCCCCCAACACCTTCCCACCTCACGTTCCCCAATGCAGAATCAACGTCCACCACCACCCTCCCCAATGCAGAATCAACGACCACCACCACCCTCCCCAATCCAGATGCAACGACCACCACCACCCTCCCCAACCCAGACTCAACAACTACCATCACCCTCCCCAATCGTGTCTCAACGACCTTCATCACTGCTCTCACCCCCCTTTCCTTCTCCCTGAAACTCAGAATACACACTCAGGATGTGAGCTGACTGTTTCAGAAACAGAAGTCCAGGAAAGCCCCCGGACCAGACGGTGTTTCACCCTCCTGCCTCAAAACCTGTGCTGAACAGCTGGCTCCCATCTTTACTCACATCTTCAAAAGATCCCTGGAGTTGTGTGAAATTCCCTCCTCCTTCAAACACTCCACCATCATCCCGGTCCCCCAAGAAACCCACCATTACAGGACTGAATGACTACAGACCTGTCGCCTTGACGTCTGTGGTCATGAAATCCTTCGAACGACTGGTGTTAGCCCATCTGAAGGACATTACAGGCCACCAGTTGGACCCTCTGCAGTTTGCCTACCTGGCAAACAGGTCGGTGGATGATGCAGTGAACATGGGGCTGCATTACATCCTGCAACACCTCGACCACCTGGGAACTTATGCCAGGGTCCTGTTTGTGGACTTTAGTTCAGCTTTGAACACCATCGTGCCTGAACATTTCTCCTCCAAACTCTCCCAGCTCAGCGTGTCACCAGCTATCTGTCAGTGGATCACCAGCTTCCTGACAGACAGGAAGCAGCAAGTGAGGCTGGGGGAGATCACCTCTGAAACTCGGTCCCTCAGTATTGATGCCCCTCAAGGATGTGTACTCTCACCACTATTGTTCTCCCTCTACACCAATGACTGCACCTCCAAGAACTCTGCTGTTAAACTCCCAAAGTTTGCAGATGACACCACTGTCATTGGCCTCATTCAGGATGGTGATGAGTCTGCATACCGGCAGGAAGTTGAGCGGCTGGTACTCTGGTGCAGTCAGCACAATCTGGAGCTGAACATGCTTAAGACTGTAGAGATGACAGTGGACGTCAGGAGACATCCCTCAACACTGCTCCCCCTCACCATATCAGACAGCCCGGTGTCGACTGTGGAGATCTTAAAGTTCCTGGGTACCACCATCTCCCAGGACCTGAAGTGGGAGACCAACATCAACTCCATCCTCAAAAAGACCCAGCAGAGGATGTACTTCCTGAGACAACTGGGGAAATACAGTCTTCCACAGGAGCTGCTGATCCAGTTCTACACTGCAGTCATTTACTGTCCTGTGCTCCTCCATCACAGTCTGGTATGGAGCAGCCATCAAACAGGACAGGCGCAGACTGCAGCAGACTGTACGGGCAGCAGAAAAGGTCATCGGCACCCCCTAGCCCTCCATCCAGAACCTATACCTCTCAAGAACCAGGAACGGGCAGGGAAAATCATCACAGACCCCTCACACCCTGGACACAGACTTTTTGACCTACTGCCCTCTGGCAGACGGTACAGAAGCCTGCAGACCAGGACCACCCAACATAGGAACAGTTTCTTTCCCCTCGCCATCTCCCTCCTGAACAGTTGAATTGTCACACTGCTCCCACTGCCAGAGTGCAACTGCACCTTATGTGCATTCTGTGGTATTCATTTCACTTTGTTTCACTTCTGTCATCCTGTATTTTATGTATTATTTATGGTTGGTTTACACAGCTTTGTGTATGCATGTGTACATGCATATATCCATACGCGTGTGTTTTTTTTTTTTTTTTTGGGGGGGGGGGGGTGTTGCTCTTACATTGTTGAGATTTATTTACACTGCTGTGCTTGACAGTCACCATCTACTGGCACCAAATTCCTTGTATGTGTGTGTGTGCATATACATGGCCAGTGAACGCGATTCTGATTCTGATCAAAAAGTCCACATTAATATAGATTGTTTACTGTGGTATTCAAATACAAGAAAAAACTTAAGGTTACTCTTATAAGTAGGGAGTCACCAATTGTGTAATTGTTTTTTTTTTTTTCTTTGTCATTGCTTGTGTTGGAACTGTTAATATTGTTCTGTTGAAAAATTAATTTTAAAAGGGAGAAAATGTACTCAGGATGCTGTAGTAATAAAATGTCATTTTAATGACAGGCTGCATGTAAAAGATGGACGTTACTTGGAGTTCTACGAAGTGAATGCCGTAGATCTGCTTTGTTTTTAATGGCCAACAGGGGGAGTCTTAGGTGGACGTCCACGAGAAAATGAAACAAAGATTTATGAAAACTCATCATGAACACTCTATTATGAACACCCTTTTCTGTCTTGTTGGCCATATGAGTGATTTACAATATTTTTACAATGTTTTAGATTAAACAAAACACTTTCTTTAAACTACACTTCCCAAATGTTTCATTTGAGGACATAGAACATTGTTACTGCTAAATGAGTGAGAACTGCATGGTTAACATGTGTATAGAGGTTTGGTTTGCAAGCTAAACTTTGACCCTTTGTACAGGGTGGGCCATTTATATGGATACACCGTAATAACATGGGAATGGTTGGTGATATTAAAGTCCTGTTTGTGGCACATTAGTATATGTGAGGGGGCAAACTCCTCAAGATGGGTGGTGACCATGGTGGTCATTTAGAAGTCGGCCATCTTGGATACAACTTCGCAAATCTTAAAATTTGTATAGAATGTGTCAAAACCTGAAAACTACTTCAGATTCTTGATGAAATAAGGCACTTCCTCTCCGTACAAGTTTCCTCTTTGCCTTCCTCACAGATCTGCAGTTTTCAAGATGAATGAAATCAACATGCGGTGTTGTGTAAGTGCTCAGAGGCTCCATTTCCTACAGAAACACATGTTGTTCAGATCAGCGCTCAGACTAGTTTCACTTCTACAGAACAGAAACTCCCACAGTCACTGACACTGAGAGGAGAAATGGCACAGAAAGGAGTTCAGCTCGACCAAGAAACCTTCTCTTGTTCCATCTGTTTGGATCTACTGAAGGATCCGGTGACTATTCCCTGTGGACACAGCTACTGCAGGAACTGTATTAAAAGTTTCTGGGATGAAAAGGGGAAGGTGAAGAAAACCCACAGCTGCCCTCAGTGCAGGAAGGCTTTCACACCGAGGCCTGTCCTGGAGAAAAACATCACGTTAGCAGCTTTAGTGGAGCAGCTGAAGAAGACTGGACTCCAAGCTTCTTCCAGCTGATCACTGCTATGCTGGACCTGAAGATGTGGCCTGTGATGTCTGCACTGGGAGGAAGCTGAAAGCCATCAAGTCCTGTTTATCTTGTCCAGCCTCTTACTGTGAGAAACATCTCCAACCTCACTATGATGCAGCTCCGTTAAAGAAACACAAGCTGGTGGCCCCCTCCAAGAAGCTCCAGGAGAACATCTGCTCTCGTCATGATGAGGTGATGAAGATTTTCTGTCGTACTGATCAGCAGAGTATCTGTTATCTCTGCACAATGGATGAACATAAAGGCCATGAAACAGTCCCAGCTGCAGCAGAAAGGACTGAGAAGCAGAAGGAGCTCGAGGTGAGACGACTAAACATCCAGCAGAGAATCCAGGAGCGAGAGAAAGATGTGAAGCCGCTTCAACAGCAGGTGGAGGCCATCAATGGCTCTGCTGATAAAGCAGTGGAGGACAGTGAGAAGATGTTCACTGAGCTGATCCGTCTCATCCAGAAAAGAAGCTCTGATGTGAAGCAGCAGGTCAGATCCCAGCAGGAAACTGAAGTGAGTCGAGTCAAAGAGCTTCAGGAGAAGCTGGAGCAGGAGATCGCTGAGCTGAAGAGGAAAGACGGCGAGCTGGAGCAGCTCTCACACACAGAGGATCACAACCAGTTTCTACACAACTACCCCTCACTGTCAGCACTCAGTGAGTCTACACACTCATCCAGCATCAATATTCGTCCTCTGAGCTACTTTGAGGATGTGACAGCAGCTGTGTCAGAGACCAGAGATAAACTACAGGACATTCTGAGAGAGGAATGGACAAACATCTCACTGACAGTCACTGAAGTGGATGTTTTACTGTCACCAGCAGAGCCAAAGACCAGAGCTGGATTCTTAAAATATTCACGTGAAATCACACTGGATCCAAACACAGCAAACAGATGTCTGTTATTATCTGAGGGGAACAGAAAAGTAACAAGAATGGAACAACGACAGTCTTATTCTGATCATCCAGACAGATTCACTGATTATTATCATGTCCTGAGTAGAGAGAGTCTGACTGGACGTTGTTACTGGGAGGTGGAGTGGAGAGGGGAGGAGTTTATGTCACAGTTGCATACAAGAATATCAGCAGAGCAGGGTTGGGCGATGAATGTGGATTTGGATTCAATGACAAATCTTGGTCTTTACGCTGTTACACAAACAGTTTTCAATTTTACTACAACAAAGTCCAAACTCACCTCTCAGGTCCTCGGTCCTCCAGAGTAGGAGTGTACCTGGATCACAGAGCAGGTATTCTGTCTTTCTACAGCGTCTCTGAAACCATGACTCTCCTCCACAGAGTCCAGACCACATTCACTCAGCCGCTCTATGCTGGACTTTGGTTAATTTCCTCTGCAGCCACTGCAGAGTTTCTAAAACTGAAATAGAGAGAAGTCATAGAAGGATAGTTTGTTAAACCATATTTTACTTTCCAATTTTGTTGCTGAGAGCTTGTTGTAATGTAAATTTCTCCATGCTTTACGAATGTGTCTGTTGAAGTGTATTATGATGATGTTTCTCTTCCACTGCATGGGCCCCAACAGAGAAATCAACAGACATCTAAAATTAAATTTACATTCATTTGTTGCTCTTGTTCAAATGGATGACAGCTGCAATCACAATGATCATCATCAACCAGGACATCAGTCATGATTGTGTGGATGAAGTCAATCTTTTTAAACCACTGAACTAATATCCTTTTTCAGACTTTACTGATTTCACATTTGAACAATAAAAACTGAAGCTTTACGTAATGCATCAAGCTGCTGATTTTGTCCTTTATGCTTTACTCTACCATTGTTATTTTTTCTTTCATTATTATCAGGGAGAAAACAGACGCAGGGCTGCACTCCCTGTGGATGTACTTTTATCTATGTCTGCAGCATTTTTACATTTAAAAGAAGTTCAATAAACAGCATGTTGGCGATTTTTACTCTGATAAATGCAGCTTATTCTTGTTGGAAAATAGAGTTTTATACTTATAATGGTATTGATTTATTGTTGCTTCTATTCATGTCAACATATTTATGATTTAAAGAGCCCACAGTATAATATAACAAACTTGCTGTGTCACTGAAATTTATGAATTGGCCTAATGTTACTCTTACAGTACAAGTAGGGAGTCTGCACTTGTGTAACTATGTTGTGTTTTTTATTTTTTTTTTACTTTATTTGTGCTAGTAATATTGTTCTGTTGAAAAAATAAATAAAAAAGGGAAGAGAATGGACTCAGAATGTTGTAGTAATATCTATGTACACTGTGCCTTTGGAATAGAAATATAACTTTTTTTACAACCTGCAAATGTTGGAAGGTGCCCCAATCATTAATTTTAAATATATATATATATAAAGGATGGGGCACCACAGGGCAACTGAACAAAATTTTCTTATCAGATCACATAAATCTGTCTCAGGAACAAGTAAAATGACTGAATCCAGCTATAAAATGTTGAATTAAAATACTAACTTTGATTTCAATAATTTTTTATTTCAAGTAATTTCATGTTGGTTCAAAGACATTTTTGATGCACAGCCCGACAGTCCTCTCTGCATTCTGTGCTGTAGCACCTGGATGCATCATTACTTATACAGGTTAGACACCTGTAAATAAACCTCAAACATTTAAACTTTTCTGTCCTGATGAAGTCAGAAGGTGCCAAAGTCTCCCTGAATATCCTTTAAAGATTCGGGTTTGCCCTTTTGGATATTAACATAGTGAGAGATTTTGATAGGTTTCAGTGACCATGTTTGATCAATTTTTTAAAGTTTTAACTTTGACAAAAACTTCAGGAAGGTCATTCATCTGATTTTTAAATTACCTAAAGCAGAAATCTTGATGATCGGGAATGTTTGAAATGAGGTTACTGCCAGGTTTATCCTCTGTCACCACTTGTGATCACATAACTGACTGAACTACCTCTTGTGTTACTGGAATAGTTCAAAGTCCCTCCCTCTTCTGCGTAAAAGAAGGAAGAGAAAGAGAAAGAGAAACTCACACAGTCACTGACACTGAGAGGAGAAATGGCGCAGAAAGGAGTTCAGCTGGACCGAGAAACCTTCTCTTGTTCCATCTGTTTGGATCTACTGAAGGATCCAGTGACTACAGCCTGTGGACACAGCTACTGCAGGAACTGTATTAAAGGTTTCTGGGATGAAGAGGACAGGAAGGGAATCCACAGCTGCCCTCAGTGCAGGAAGACTTTCACACCGAGGCCTGTCCTGGAGAAAAACACCATGTTAGCAGCTTTAGTGGAGCAGCTGAAGAAGACTGGACTCCAAGCTGCTCCAGCTGATCACTGCTATGCTGGACCTGAAGATGTGGTCTGTGATGTCTGCACTGGGAGGAAGCTGAAAGCCATCAAGTCCTGTGTGGTGTGTCTGATCTCCTACTGTGAGAAACACATACAGCTTCATCTGGAGTCTCCTGCCTTTGAAAAACACAAGCTGGTGGCCCCCTCCAAGAAGCTCCAGGAGAACATCTGCTCTCGTCATGATGAGGTGATGAAGATTTTCTGTCGTACTGATCAGCAGAGTATCTGTTATCTCTGCACAATGGATGAACATAAAGGCCATGAAACAGTCCCAGCTGCAGCAGAAAGGACTGAGAAGCAGAAGGAGCTCGAGGTGAGACGACTAAACATCCAGCAGAGAATCCAGGAGCGAGAGAAAGATGTGAAGCTGCTTCAACAGGAGGTGGAGGCCATCAATGGCTCTGCTGATAAAGCAGTGGAGGACAGTGAGAAGATGTTCACTGAGCTGATCCGTCTCCTCCAGAAAAGAAGCTCTGATGTGAAGCAGCAGGTCAGATCCCAGCAGGAAACTGAAGTGAGTCGAGTCAAAGAGCTTCAGGAGAAGCTGGAGCAGGAGATCGCTGAGCTGAAGAGGAAAGACGGCGAGCTGGAGCAGCTCTCACACACAGAGGATCACAACCAGTTTCTACACAACTACCCCTCACTGTCAGCACTCAGTGAGTCTACACACTCATCCAGCATCAATATTCGTCCTCTGAGCTACTTTGAGGATGTGACAGCAGCTGTGTCAGAGACCAGAGATAAACTACAGGACATTCTGAGAGAGGAATGGACAAACATCTCACTGACAGTCACTGAAGAGGATGTTTTACTGTCACCAGCAGAGCCAAAGACCAGAGCTGGATTCTTAAAATATTCACATGAAATCACACTGGATCCAAACACAGCATACACACGTCTGTTATTATCTGAGGGGAACAGAAAAGTAACAAGAATGGAACAACGACAGTCTTATTCTGATCATCCAGACAGATTCACTGGATGGTCTCAGGTCCTGAGTAGAGAGAGTCTGACTGGACGTTGTTACTGGGAGGTGGAGTGGAGAGGGGGAATAGTTTTAGTAGCAGTCGCATACAAGAATATCAGCAGAGCAGGGGGGGGCTATGAATGTGGATTTGGATATAAAGAGAAATCTTGGGCATTAAACTGTAACACAAACAATTTTCAATTTTGGCACAACAAAGTCCACACTCTCCTCTCAGGTCCTCGGTCCTCCAGAGTAGGAGTGTACCTGGATCACAGAGCAGGTATTCTGTCTTTCTACAGCGTCTCTGAAACCATGACTCTCCTCCACAGAGTCCAGACCACATTCACTCAGCCGCTCTATGCTGGACTTTATCTTTGGGATGATGGATCCACTGCAGAGTTGATTAAAGTCAAATAGAGAAGACAGGTTCATGTTGATCCCTGACCATTATATGTACTTGTGTAGTTTCTAAATGAGGCTTTACATTTTAGAAGCTGAGAAGTTCAGTGGTCCATTGATGTGTGAAAATAATATTGCACTGATTCAAACTGTACTTACATTTATATACCTTACATCAATATAAATCTGAATTTGTTCTTATGGCTGATAATCATGTGAGTTTACATGAAACTACTCTTCATATTCAGCATGTTTGAAATCTGTCATCAGTCTGGTTAGTGGTTTTATTCTGTAGTTGCTGTAGTGGGTTGTCAAATGCAACAATATATTGGAGCTGCAGTGATTCATCAGTTAGTCAATGATTAGAGAATTGATTGTTTTATCATTATTTTAGTCACATTTAAAGCTGGTTCCAGTTTCTGAAATGTGAAGATTGTTGATTTTCTTGATCACATATGACTGTAAACTTAATGTCTTTGAGGTTTGAACTTTTAAAATGTAACAAAAAAATTTATCCTTGAGATTTTTGATATTATATTATCATCATCATTATTATTATTATTATTATTATTATTATTATTATTATTATTGTATCTACAGTGATGACATTTAATGTCTTTTTGCGATGAAAAGCTTGATCACACTCACTTATTTATACATTTAAATATAAAAAACCAAATCAGTGTTCCCCAACCCCCGGGCCCCAGACAGACCAGGCAGCAAGAGAAGAAAACATTTTTTTGTACCGATACTGGTTTTATTTTGTTGTATTTATCAACAACACCTTAATAGCCGGTCGGTGACACACAAAAAGGTTGGGGACTGTTGAACTAAATAACACAGGTCGGTATATTGTGGAGGATAGACATGTTTCTTTGCCCTGAGCTGTGTCTGGCAGGCAGAGCGTCTCCACAAATCTGAAGCTTCTGATTTGGAGAAAACGAGCTGAGGGAGACACCTGGTGGACAAACACAGACATGACAGGAAGAAAGACTAAAGTGCAGAGTGGAGACAAACAGCTGGAAATACTTGTTGGAAAGGATTGTCATGCTTCAGACAAACACACAGCACACACTCTAACAGTCCTTTATTTGCACTGAAGGAGACACGTGAAGAAACCAAATCACACAATAATGAAGTGAACACATTTATAGTCAGTGTTCAAGATGATGGATAGAAATGAGAATCATGGAGCATTTATGCATTTTTACGTCTGTCTTACAGCAGAAGCAGCATTTACATGAACTCACAGGCCTTTTTCCACTGAACACTCTCTTCTTCATCACCTCATCTTCCTCTTCTGACTGATGCTGAGCTCCAACCCTTTTTACTTCCTGGAGATGATTCATACTCACTGAAATTTTACTCATGACACAGAAACTGTTCAGTTATTCTTCATTTATTAGTCTGTTTATCAGGAACCTCTGTTGATTTTACATGTAAAGGATTTTTCTTCTATCACTGAACCTTTTAAGGGTTTTCTCTTAGTAGTTTTGGGGAGTTTTTAATTAGATTTACAGCTTCAGAATAACTTTGTGATGTCAGATTAGAAAGTCTGTGTCCAACCCTGGTGTTTGATCAGATGTTTGATCCCTGCAGGGTTGGATTTTTTATATGAATGTTGAATTTGTTGTTTTGGAACTGAGTTAGATTTTTATTGATGGATGATTCGTTGTAAAAAGTGGATCTACCAACAGTTTATTTCTTTGTTATTAACCAGCAAGAAGACTTTTCCCCAGAAACAGAGTTTTGATTAGTGGAACTGACAAACAGTTTGAGGCTGATTTGGCTGATATGGGTGAATATTGAGCAGATAATGATAATGTGAGACACTTACTGACATGTACAGATGGATTTTCCAAGTATGCATGCAGGTGTCTTCAAACCAAGGCAGCAGCATCTGTTGCATCTGCTTTTCAGGATGTTCTGAGTGAAGGACATGTACCTGTTAAACTTCAAATAGATGAAGGAGAGGAGTTTAATAATAAACATTTCCATCAGCTGATGGTTCAGTTTAACATCACACATTGATTAAACCAAGTTTTGTGGAACGTTTTAACAGAAGCTTTAAGGGCCGTATGTGAAAATACTTCACATCTGTTAACTTATGAAGACGTGTAAACGTGGTCCAGGACCTTGTGCTGTCAAGGCCGAGCAGCCGGTGTAAAGAGGTTGGAGCCAAAAGCTGACTCAGTACATGTTTGTTTGATTTGAATGAAAACTTGATTTATAGCAGGGATCATGAAGGTCGAGGCGAGACATGGAGGGAATGACACGGGAGCAGGACTCACTCACTATTAAATGCTGAAGCAAAGCTACAGAGAGGGGCGTTTCTCCAGGATTGCAGTGGAGTGAGGAAAAGAACAACATGTCTGAGGTGAGTTTCTGGACTTACACTAGGAAAAAGGCTCTATTTTTTGTTGCCTACATTGTAGAAGGTGACTTTTCCTCTAAACAGTAAAATGGGCAGTCAGGGGTTAAAGTGGATTCAGCAGGTGGAGGAACCCTAAAATCAGTTGCAACAGCTCAGTGTGGGGAAAACATTCACGACTCAGTATAATTACTGCTGAGAGCTCCAGTAGATTTTCTGAATGTACAGGCTGTGATCAGCTGACCTGCTGCTCTTTGTGGATTTACACAAGTGAATTCAACCAGATGTCAGCAGATGTTTCATTAGTTGAACTGATTTCCATCCTCTACACTGACAGTAAACTGTTTATGCTCTTTTATTAGACACTATTCAGCTGGTATGAAGGTGAAATTCAGTGAATCTTAACTTCAAATTCATCTCTGCTACACTTGATGTAACCAAACTCTGAGCATGAAACCACAGCCACTGTGCAGCAGTCACACACTGTTCTGCAGCAAACTAACCTGTTTATCCTGCACTAACCTGCAACCTTTAAATAGCACAGTTAGTCTGCCTCAGTTTGTTTAGCAGCACGTTTCAGGATATGAAAAAACATAATGTCACATGTACAGAACCAATATCTGATTTAAAAACATGAAGACTTACATGTGAGCTTTACAATCAGTCGTTGGGCCAAAAGCAAGAAAAAGGAAACACTTGAAGCCCTGACTATGACACATAGTTTTGCCACTTTTATTTCTTTTTCTGTGATATTGCTGGTGATTAATACACCAACAGGAATGAATTCCATGTGTTACTGTTTAATCTCAAAGCAGTTTGATTTGAGGCTCGCAGTGACAAAATAATAACCCCCCTTAAAGGTGTTAAACCTAAAGTAATGAAGGTCTCCTAAAGGTCTCTTAGCATTAGACTCTTGCTATTTCTGTGCCTTCATTCTAATGTGTACACTCTGTGTTTAGTTCCTCTGGACGTGGCCCTGTTTTCCCGGAGCAGATCCTTAGTTTTGAATGATTGGAGAGTGGCTATAGCGAGCAGTGAGTGAGCGAAGAGAAGCTTTCCCTGTCCTCCCCACCTTGGATTTCCTGGAGCCTGGACCCCGTCACACTTGTATATAGCACAATTCCCTGCACTGTCTGTACACATACCTGCTGTAATAAACTATTTCTCCTCAAAGTGAAGAGTCCTGCGTGTGAGTCCTCAGTGAACGGTGACATCATTACAGTAACAAAGTATTTGTACTTCATTACTTCCTTCCTCATGCTGTAACCCTCGATTTCATTTGGTGTGTTTTTTTGATGAGATGCAGCTTTCCACACCATCTTTTCACCTATTGCTGATCACCACACTGTGTTTGTGAAAGAGAAATCATTTCCTGCATGGAGACTAAACGGATCCTGAAGCACAATTACATTAACTCAGAGGGTACAGCAACTGTTGCAGTTTGTCTTGAAACAACTGTAATCTCCACATTTGGACTTTTTTCTCAATT
Organism: Simochromis diagramma; assembly: GCF_900408965.1. Classification (NCBI taxonomy): domain Eukaryota; kingdom Metazoa; phylum Chordata; class Actinopteri; order Cichliformes; family Cichlidae; genus Simochromis; species Simochromis diagramma. Next base: position 223,486 of record NW_024387350.1, on the reverse strand, counting down.
GAGTTATGATTTTAATTTCAAAATTGAAACTTTATTTTCAATGTTATCTATAATAGTTTCTCTTAATGTGGCCGTAATACTCATTCGTACAGCAACATTGCCAGCAAACTGAAATTGGGAAAAAAAGATGTAAGCAAAAAAACACAAAGATGTAGGTTTCAAAACTTAGTTAATAATAGAAAAAAAATTTATTCGCACATTTACGGTTTCAATTCACCTTTTTTTCAGTTTCATTTTTTCCCCTTTCGATACAACATTTTCGTGTTAATTATTCTCAGTTTCATTTTAAGGTGGCATCATTTTAACCCCACGCACACACAGAGGGTCCATAACACTCACATTTCCAGAGTGTAACAACCAACCACCTGTGTGAAATCTGAAATGCCCATGGTGTTGATTCTATAATATATATTTAGCTAAAATCTACACATTTATTTGGGGAAAAATTGGCTGTGGTTCTAAAGATCTGTGATCGTTACGTGTTCACTGACACCTGATTTATGCATACACAGTTATTGTGGTTCATTTCATTATGTCTTGGATTTGTCTGAATGTTGTGCCTGCTCCTTTATCAGCCTTTGCTTCCTGCATGTACAGCTTATGTGATTATTGACCAGGAGGGTTTGCAGTTTCATCAAAACATGAGTTGTTTGTTGCTTTCATTATGACTTGGCTGACTATGGCTGCTTATACATTGCAGAGTCAGACTATTACATTAATAAGCAATTATTGAGCCTGGATAGCTCAGTCGCTAGAGCATCAGACTTTTAATTCCAGGGTTCAAGTCCCTGTTTGGGCGTCAGTCTTTACTGAATTTCGCAGAGGAACCCACCCGAGAGATTAATAAAGTCTTATCTTATCTTGTGTAATGTAGGGGAGAAATTCTTATAGTGACAAATATTTGACATGATTGCCAAGTTGTCAAAGCACCGTGTCAGGTCTTTGGAAACTGTAATGCCCTTTCAGCTTCCCGCTGGACTAAACATGCCTTGTTGTTTCTTTCAAATCTGTCTAAACACATGCATGTTGTATTAGTTGATGAATTAAAATGGAAAATGGTGCTTTTGCCACTGAAGTCTGAATATGTGCCACTGGCAATGCAGTACTAGTTGACTTCTTTTTGCTTTCCCCCCAGTATGCTATGATTTGCAGTTGTTGATTTTCTGGTGGAGGTGGATCCAAAATTATTTGCAATTGGTTTATAGGACTGGTGAAGGACTCTTGTTTCTGGTCACCAGGGAGAGTCAGTATCACAAAGGCTGTGAAGGATGCAGCTGCTGTAGATCAGAGGTGCCAAACAGGGTAAGCATTTATTGAAAACACTAAAACAATGTTTTTTGAACATAAATATGAATAAAAACAGACAGGAATATTGTTTCAGAATAAATACACTTAGAATAAAGAATAACTTCTAATAACCGTCATAAGTTTTCAAACATGTCTTTTCCTGTCGTTGTACCGTGCATCGATTTAATGTCCAATATTTCCTCTGAAACGGGCATATTGGAGTTCACTTCACGGATGAAGATGGCCAGCTGTGTAATGTCCATCATGTCTGTACTTTTATCCACAGCAAGACAGTATGCTATAAAGTATTTGCTTCTTTCACACGACTGTGTTCTTAAATCAGTGGTCATCTCACAAACCCGATCAGCAACCGTATTTCTACTCAAGCTCACATTTGCCAATATCTGGGTTACCGTTAGAGTTAACCCTAACACTGGCTCTTCTACTTTCTGTATGAGAACTGTGACTACATGGAAGGAGGTAACACAGACGATCCGACAAAGAAAGAAGGCACACAGACTAAATACACACAAAGGAGATTAGGGAAAGTGGAAACACATGAGGAAACAGCAGACACCACAGGGAAAGTGACACTAAAACACGCACACACACAGCAAGCTTGACGAACCAACAAGGGAGACTTAAACACAAACATACTGAAAGTAAAAGACAGACCGCATAATGCTGTGAACAAGAACAGACACAAGGCCGTAGAAGAAAATCTAAACCATGATGAAACTCAGCTAAAACCTAAATGATGATCAACACCAGAACTTAACATATGTTCATTATCATGGGAGAGAAGAAAAAACTATAAAAACAAGTCAAAAAGATGGGTCGCAGACCCTGACACAGAACAGAAACTGGACTTGATTGACACTCTGAATTATTGAATCTGTAGCTTTTGTCTCATTAGCACTTCATTTTGCCGAGCCATGAATAACAATATGAATGAATGAATCTATATAAAAAGGATCTTGCAGGCATATAAATGTATGCTGGGCTGGATGTGGCCCACGGGCCTCGAGTTTGACACGTATCCTCTAGATACTGAACAACTACAGAAAACTACATTTCTCCTGTGGCCTGCAGTTTCTGCATCTCACTGTCTGAAATACACAACGTAAACATCACTTTAATACTTTTTGCTTGTTAGAATAATGAACTACAGAAAGACGTCATCTTACCTAATAACTGCTGAGCACTGTTTGACTGGGACACAATGGGCACCTCTGCAGTCGACTCTGAATCTATATAGAAATGATCTCGCGGGCCGGATATAAACGTACGTTGGGCCAGATGTGGCCCGCAGGCCTCGAGTTTGACACACATGATGTAGATTGATGGGTTTGTAAACGAGATAATGAAAGATTATATTTGGTACACTCAGGTGTGTGTCTATAATACACACCAAACAGGTGGAAAAAGAGGAAAAAACTTGTATTCTTATATAAAAAGCATGGTTATTTCTGTTGCGGCAGTGATTATAAATACAAAAACAAAACAAAATGCAAGATTTTTTTTGAGATATTTTATTTTTTGCAGGAACACTGCTTTATATATGCTTTAATTAATGCAGCAGCCTCTGTTGTTCTGACAGTTACAAGTTTAGAATCTGGTCATGTGACTATAACCATGAGACATGTATGTCCAGAGTTCACTCATGTTGGACTTTTCATTTATTTATATAGAAGAAAGTGTTAACAAGTTTAAACGTTGAGGTGAGCAGTAAATAAAAGGGTTAAACACACAGTTTCACTCTCTAACTGCTCCTCTTCCTGGAGTGAAGCACAGCCTGATAACCCTCCCTCTTCTTCCTGCTCTTAAACACAGCACCTCCTCTCTGTCCACGTGTTTCCTCGTTCCCTCCCCTTCAGATCTGCACTTTGAAGATGGGTGTAACCAACATGTGGTGACGTATAAGAGCTGACAGGCTCCATTCACTGCAGAAACATGTTGTTGAGATCAGAGCTCAGACTAGTTTCAGTTATAAGGAAGAGAAACTCACACAGTCACTGACACTGAGAGGAGAAATGGCACAGAAAGGAGTTCAGCTGGACCGAGAAACCTTCTCTTGTTCCATCTGTTTGGATCTACTGAAGGATCCGGTGGCTACAGCCTGTGGACACAGCTACTGCATGAACTGTATTAAAGGTTTCTGGGATGAAGAGGACAGGAAGGGAATCCACAGCTGCCCTCAGTGTAGGAAGACTTTCACACCGAGGCCTGTCCTGGAGAAAAACACCATGTTAGCAGCTTTAGTGGAGCAGCTGAAGAAGACTGGACTCCAAGCTGCTCCAGCTGATCACTGCTATGCTGGACCTGAAGATGTGGCCTGTGATGTCTGCACTGGGAGGAAGCTGAAAGCCATCAAGTCCTGTTTGGTGTGTCTGATCTCCTACTGTGAGAAACACATTCAGCTTCATTTTGAGTCTCCTGCCTTTGAAAAACATAAGCTGGTGGCCCCCTCCAAGAAGCTCCAGGAGAACATCTGCTCTCGTCATGATGAGGTGATGAAGATTTTCTGTCGTACTGATCAGCAGAGTATCTGTTATCTCTGCTTGATGGATGAACATAAAGGCCATGAAACAGTCCCAGCTGCAGCAGAAAGGACTGAGAAGCAGAAGGAGCTCGAGGTGAGACGACTAAACATCCAGCAGAGAATCCAGGAGCGAGAGAAAGATGTGAAGCTGCTTCAACAGGAGGTGGAGGCCATCATTGGCTCTGCTGATAAAGCAGTGGAGGACATTGAGAAGATGTTCACTGAGCTGATCCGTCTCATCCAGAAAAGAAGCTCTGATGTGAAGCAGCAGGTCAGATCCCAGCAGGAAACTGAAGTGAGTCGAGTCAAAGAGCTTCAGGAGAAGCTGGAGCAGGAGATCGCTGAGCTGAAGAGGAAAGACGGCGAGCTGGAGCAGCTCTCACACACAGAGGATCACAACCAGTTTCTACACAACTACCCCTCACTGTCAGCACTCAGTGAGTCTACACACTCATCCAGCATCAATATTCGTCCTCTGAGCTACTTTGAGGATGTGACAGCAGCTGTGTCAGAGACCAGAGATAAACTACAGGACATTCTGAGAGAGGAATGGACAAACATCTCACTGACAGTCACTGAAGTGGATGTTTTACTGTCACCACCAGAGCCAAAGACCAGAGCTGGATTCTTAAAATATTCACATGAAATCACACTGGATCCAAACACAGCATACACACATCTGTTATTATCTGAGGGGAACAGAAAAGTAACCAGAATGAACCAACAACAGTCTTATTCTGATCATCCAGACAGATTCACTGATTATTCTCAGGTCCTGAGTAGAGAAAGTCTGACTGGACGTTGTTACTGGGAGGTGGAGTGGAGAGGGGGAGGAGTTTATGTAGCAGTCGCATACAAGAATATCAGCAGAGCAGGGAGCCTATATGAATGTGTATTTGGATACAATGACAAATCTTGGGCATTATATTGTGACACAAACAGTTATATATTTCTTCACAAGAATGCCCAAACTGTCCTCTCAGGTCCTCCGTCCTCCAGAGTAGGAGTGTACCTGGATCACAGAGCAGGTATTCTGTCTTTCTACAGCGTCTCTGAAACCATGACTCTCCTCCACAGAGTCCAGACCACATTCACTCAGCCGCTCTATGCTGGACTTTATCTTGGACTTGGATCCACTGCAGAGTTGATTAAAGTCAAATAGAGAAAACAGGTTCATGTTGATCCCTGACCATTATATGTACTTGTGTAGTTTCTAAATGAGGCTTTACATTTTAGAAGCTGAGAAGTTCAGTGGTCCATTGATGTGTGAAAATAATATTGCACTGATTCAAACTGTACTTACATTTATATACCTTACATCAATATAAATCTGAATTTGTTCTTATGGCTGATAATCATGTGAGTTTAAATGATACTACTCTTCATATTCAGCATGTTTGAAATCTGTCATCAGTCTGGTTAGTGGTTTTATTCTGTAGTTGCTGTAGTGGGTTGTCAAATGCAACAATATATTGGAGCTGCAGTGATTCATCAGTTAGTCAATGATTAGAGAATTGATTGTTTTATCATTATTTTAGTCACATTTAAAGCTGCTTCCAGTTTCTGAAATGTGAAGATTGTTGATTTTCTTGATCATATATGACTGTAAACTTAATGTCTTTGAGGTTTGAACTTTTAAAATGAAACAAAAAATTAATCCTTGAGGTTTTTGATATTATATTATCATTATTATTATTATTATTATTATTGTATCTACAGTGATGACATTTAATGTCTTTTTGAGATGAAAAGCTTGATCACACTCACTTATTTATACATTTAAATATAAAAAACCAAATCAGTGTTCCCCAACCCCCGGGCCCCAGACAGACCAGGCAGCAAGAGAAGAAAACATTTTTTTTGTACCGATACTGGTTTTATTTTGTTGTATTTATCAACAACACCTTAATAGCCGGTCGGTGACACACAAAAAGGTTCGGGACTGTTGAACTAAATAACACAGGTCTGTATATTGTGGAGGATAGACATGTTTCTTGCCCTGAGCTGTGTCTGGCAGGCAGAGCGTCTCCACAAATCTGAAGCTTCTGATTTGGAGAAAATGAGCTGAGGGAGACACCTGGTGGACAAACACAGACATGACAGGAAGAAAGACTAAAGTGCAGAGTGGAGACAAACAGCTGGAAATACTTGTTGGAAAGGATTGTCATGCTTCAGACAAAACACACAGCACACACTCTAACAGTCCTTTATTTGCACTGAAGGAGACACGTGAAGAAACCAAATCACACAATAATGAAGTGAACACATTATAGTCAGTGTTCAAGACGATGGATAGAAATGAGAATCATGGAGCATTTATGCATTTTTACGTCTGTCTTACAGCAGAAGCAGCATTTACATGAACTCACTGGCCTTTTTCCACTGAACGCTCTCTTCTTCATCACCTCATCTTCCTCTTCTGACTGATGCTGAGCTCCAACCCTTTTTACTTCCTGGAGATGATTCATACTCACTGAAAATTTTACTCATGACACAGAAACTGTTCAGTTATTCTTCATTTATTAGTCTGTTTATCAGGAACCTCTGTTGATTTTACATGTAAAGGATTTTTCTTCTATCACTGAACCTTTTAAGGGTTTTCTCTTAGTAGTTTTTGGGGAGTTTTTAATTAGATTACAGCTTCAGAATAACTTTGTGATGTCAGATTAGAAAGTCTGTGTCCAACCCTGGTGTTTGATCAGATGTTTGATCCCTGCAGGGTTGGATTTTTTATATGAATGTTGAATTTGTTGTTTTGGAACTGAGTTAGATTTTTATTGATGGATGACTCGTTGTAAAAAGTGGATCTACCAACAGTTTATTTCTTTGTTATTAACCAGCAAGAAGACTTTTCCCCAGAAACAGAGTTTTGATTAGTGGAACTGACAAACAGTTTGAGGCTGATTTGGCTGATATGGGTGAATATTGTGCAGATAATGATAATGTGAGACACTTACTGACATGTACAGATGGATTTTCCAAGTATGCATGCAGGTGTCTTCAAACCAAGGCAGCAGCATCTGTTGCATCTGCTTTTCAGGATGTTCTGAGTGAAGGACGTTGTACCTGTTAAACTTCAAACAGATGAAGGCGAGGAGTTTAATAATAAACATTTCCATCAGCTGATGGTTCAGTTTAACATCACACATTGATTAACCAAGTTTTGTGGAACGTTTTAACAGAAGCCTTTAAGGGCCGTATGTGAAAATAATCACATCTGTTAACTTATGAAGACGTGTAAACGTGGTCCAGGACCTTTTGCTGTCAAGGCGAGCAGCGGTGTAAAGAGGTTGGAGCCAAAAGCTGACTCAGTACATGTTTGTTTGATTTGAAATGAAAACTTGATTTATAGCAGGGATCATGAAGGTCGATGCGAGACATGGAGGGAATGACACGGGAGCAGGACTCACTCACTATTAAATGCTGAAGCAAAGCTACAGAGAGGGGCGTTTCTCCAGGATTGCAGTGGAGTGAGGAAAAGAACAACATGTCTGAGGTGAGTTTCTGGACTTCACTAGGAAAAAGGGCTCTATTTTTTGTTGCCTACATTGTAGAAGGGACTTTGTCTCTAACAGTAAAATGGGCAGTCAGGGGTTAAAGTGGATTCAGCAGGTGGAGAACCCTAAAATCAGTTGCAACGGCTCAGTGTGGGGAAAACATTCACGACTCCGTATAATTACTGCTGAGAGCTCCAGTAGATTTTCGAATGTACAGGCTGTGATCAGCTTGACCTGCTGCTCTTTGTGGATTTACACAAGTGAATTCAACCCAGATGTCAGCAGATGTTTCATTAGTTGAACTGATTTCCATCCTCTACACTGACAGTAAACTGTTTATGCTCTTTTTATTAGACACTATTCAGCTGGTATGAAGGTGAAATTCAGTGAATCTTAACTTCAAATTCATCTCTGCTACACTTGATGTAATCAAACTGAGCATGAAACCACAGCCACTGTGCAGCAGTCACACACTGTTCTGCACTTAAATCCATTCACAGTGCAGCAAACTAACCTGCACTTTAAACCCGAATAAGTTACCAGAACTCAAAAAAATTGAGGCAATCGATTGCCTCACTTTTTTTGAGTGATCAACTCAAAAGTCAAATTTTTCCAGAACATAAAAGTTTGGATTACATGGTACTTGTATCTTTTGAGAACGGTCAACTCAAATTTGCAGTTAATATGACTTAAATTTCAAGTTTATTAAATTCAAAGGAATAAGTTCACAGAACTTATAAAAACGAGTACACAACCACAACATTTTTATGTTAACAAAACTCAAATGTTTATTAGTTTGTGTTGTGTCATTATTTTAAGTACACGTTAGTCAAATATGTTGACTACTTGATACTTAAAAACATGTGACCCAAAACTTAAAATTTTTGAGGCAATTGATTGCCTCAATTACACTGAGTATCGGTAACTTAATATGCAAAAGTCATAAACATCTGTCATTGAACAGTATCTTGCCTGCTCCCTTTTAGCTTTAATTCTCTTTAATTATGTTGAAATTAAATACATTTTCTTTAAAAAATTAAATAAATTAAAAATAATTAACAAAAACATTTATAAATTAAAATAAGTAGACCAAAATTGTTTAGTCAGGAAAACTGTCAGAGTAATAAAAAATAATGCCAAATAATAATAAATAATATCAAAATGTGCTTTTGGCTCTCTGGCTAAATATCTGAATAAGGCACACAGGGCAGCAATTTGAGTGAATTACAATGCTATTTGTTTTACCATTAACCAGTATCAAAACAGTGAAATGTAGGTCATCTTGCGCAGCCCACAATGTTTTAGAAATATTATTACGAAAAACATTAAACATACAAAACATTAGTGTTGCTTTGCATTATGTTAATGAGAACAAACTCTGGGGTAGCTGAGGTGAAGTGCAATAGATCAGTCCAAACATTACCAGAAGGCTTCACCAAATCTGGGGAGACTGAACACGGCATCACTTTCAATGACGACAGAGATTTTCACAGGTTGGTAGTGAACTGGACTTGTCATGTCATGGTCACTGATGACAGTGAAGAGGGCCACTTCAACACCATCAAGTTCCAAACTCATCAGATTCGTCCTGAATGAATAAAAAAGAGATACTAATCACAATCTAACCCAAGAAATATAACAGACGACATATAATTTCTCATTTTACCAACTCCCGTTGAGATCCAATACCTCTTTTACAAGGGAGACCTGGGTCTCACTGTAAGAGGTGAAAAACAGAAGATCCATGTTCTGCAACATAAATCAGCTAATTCACCAGAGAATCAAGTGGTGTGAGATAGACTGAAACTAAGCTAAAGGAAATACACAGGAAAATGTTTTACTAAACACTTTATCACTTTCAACAAAACACCAATTCAGTTCATTCGTAGTGAGGAGACAGAAAAGACCACACAAGGAAACCATATGGGTAGACTAACAAAGGTAAGTCCAAACAGTGCATCAAAATACATGTTTGTAATTTGATGCACTGTTTATATACACAGTAGTATCTGTTAGATACTTAAGGACACTCACAGTGCAGGTTCTGAAAATCCAGAGACACATCCTCACGCAGATAGACAGGAAGGGCGTGGAGAACGGTAGTGTGCTTGGTGTGGATATCATGGATTTCCTATTGCCAGAATAAAAACAGAATTTTTATATATGGTGAGTTTACTGAACAACAACAGTCAAATCATAGAACATCTGTCCACAAATAACCTGTTCACATCTTTAATACAGTCAGACAAATAGCAAACACAAAGTGGACTAATAGCAAAATTCAAAAAGCTCATTTAAATCATTGAACCTGTCCAATGTTCCACTGGTTCAACCTATGAAATGTGTAACAATCTATTATTACCTGTTCATCGTGAATTCTTAGAATTTCAGCCAGGGCATCTGCTGTCTTCCCAGTTTTTGATGCCTTCTGTCTGAATAAGGTCATCAGTCGAGAAAGATGGCGGTCAAGTTCAGCGTAGAATGTATTGGGCAGGTTCTGATTTGTAATCTGCTGAAACTCTCATCAACTACAGCAGAAGGACAATACAGTTCAATTTGAAGAATCTCGCACACCTTTATAAAGCAGCAAAAAGCTGCAACATGGTAAGAATTACAATTTTCATTTTAAGGAGAGCTGATCCATATTACCCCAGACTCCATTTTTAGAGCAGGCCAGAGGTTCAAGAGCTCCTTCACTGGTGGGCAGGACATCACTATGGTTTGTCTGCGCAGGGGAAATGTGGAAACTCCTTATACTTACAACTTAATATAACAGTTAAGTTATATTAATAAGTGATAAATAATAACAATAAGTGAATTACTATTATCTCACAAAGACATGGTCATGGACTATAGCTAACACTGCTTTAAAATGGCAACCTGTTTTCCTCAAAAAGTTTGTTTTATATAAGAATCTATAGGTGGAAAATAGCATAAGTAAAGTTGGTTTAGTAGTTAGTTTAACATATTTTAAGACAACTCGAGAGAGAGCGAGAGAGGTGATTGGTAGAAGAATTCACAAACAAAATGAATTACCTGGTGTCTTTATCACATCCCCAGTTCTCTTCCTTGACTCTGTCTTAATTCTTGAAGCTGGAATAGAGAGATCCAAAGGCATAAACTGATGAACAATTAAAAAGCATCCAAATGGTGACAAATTATAAATACTTCCATTCATAATTTTTCTCTGTTAATGATCTTTTCATTTAATCCCCAAAGTGTGAATGCATCTCTAGTCAAGATACTAAAGCCATCAAGCAAATATTACAATGTTATATGTAATATATATAAAAAACACCTATGGAGACCATCGCTCAAACGCCTAATACACCCACACCACTTATTCGCACATATAGTTTAAAAATAGCATTTCTAACAAGAAAACGGCTTGAAAGCACTCTCACTGCAGACAGGTATCTCCGCTGTGTAACTGCAGGGAACACGGGCTTGTTTGGACCCAACTATTCTGAGTCATGAGAGGGGGTTTCAAAATTTAGAGAGATTAAAACACTTTGTTTCATACTAGGCGACCGGGCGCCACCTCTAGAACAAGTACTATCTAACTTTTTAAACAGTCTGCGACCCTCATTACAACAACTTAATGCTAGCTCTGCAAGCGCAAAGTTTCTTCTTCTTTGAGAGCAGCAAAGCACATAAAAAACACGGACCTGACATTTCTGCTATTCTTTTCGACACGCACCCAAAATACAACTAAATATTCGTATTTTAACAATAAACTAATATCAACATTGAAAACTTACTGTAAGTCCAGTGATGCTAGTTGCTGCCATTAGGTCCAACTTTCTCCAGTCGTCCGTGTTGCCTCTTTGGTGCCGTTTCCCGCCCATATACCTTTACTTTTCTGTGTTTCGTATAGCGGAAAACGATCAGTGTATAATGCTCATTAGCGCCGCCTTTCGCTTCGGAGGGTGAATCAGCTATTAACTCGGAATAAAAATTGATTCCTGCAGCTGCTCAACACTTTAAAAAAAATACATTGATAAGACAATGAATATTAAAATAAATACATTTTGTCTTCTACTAATGCGTTTAAGACAATTTGATTTTACTTATTTGGTGAAACACTTTGAGATTTTATTGTATTTTAGCATGTGCTACATAAATTAAGTTATTATTAAATCCTACCTACTTGAAACAACAAAAATAACAGGACTTTACCATTCTTATATGTCCTAACTTAACTGTGTTACGTTTGCTTAAGTTATGATCTTAAGTGATGCTTACTTAATATAGAAATAGTTCATTTCAATCAAAAATTATTAGTTTCATCTACTCAAAAAGAAGAACATGTTACACGAACTTGACATATTTAAGTTAACAGAACTTTTTAAAGACTTTGAGTATACACTACTTAATCTATTTAATTTACTTTGAACATTCGGGTTTACAGTGTGTTTATCCTGCACTAACCTGCAACCTTTAAATAGCACAGTTAGTCTGCCTCAGTTTGTTTAGCAGCACGTTTCAGGATATGAAAAAACATAATGTCACATGTACAGAACCAATATCTGATTTAAAAACATGAAGACTTACATGTGAGCTTTACAATCAGTCGTTGGGCCAAAAGCAAGAAAAAGGAAACACTTGAAGCCCTGACTATGACACATAGTTTTGCCACTTTTATTTCTTTTTCTGTGATTTGCTGGTGATTAATACACCAACAGGAATGAATTCCATGTGTTACTGTTTAATCTCAAAGCAGTTTGATTTGAGGCTCGCAGTGACAAAATAATAACTCCCCTTAAAGGTGTTAAACCTAAAGGATGAAGGTCTCCTAAAGGTCTCTTAGCATTAGACTCTTGCTATTTCTGCTGCCTTCGTGCCTTCATTCTAATGTGTACACTCTGTGTTTAGTTCCTCTGGACGTGGCCCTGTTTTCCCGGAGCAGATCCTTCGTTTGAATGATTGGAGAGTGGCTATAGCGAGCAGTGAGTGAGTGAAGAGAAGCGTTTCCCTGTCCTCCCCACCTTGGATTTCCTGGAGCCTGGACCCCGTCACACTTGTATATAGCACAATTCCCTGCACTGTCTGTACACATACCTGCTGTAATAAACTATTTCTCCTCAAAGTGAAGAGTCCTGCGCGTGAGTCCTCAGTGAACGGTGACATCATTACAGTAACAAAGTATTTGTACTTCATTACTTCCTTCCTCATGCTGTAACCCTCGATTTCATTTGGTGTGTTTTTCCATTTGATGAGATGCAGCTTTCCACACCATCTTTTCACCTATTGCTGATCACCACACTGTGTTTGTGAAAGAGAAATCATTTCCTGCATGGAGACTAAACGGATCCTGAAGCACAATTACATTAACTCAGAGGGTACAGCAACTGTTGCAGTTTGTCTTGAAACAACTGTAATCTCCACATCTGGACTTTTTTCTCAATTGAATTACGATTTTAATCTCAAAATTGAAACTTTATTTTCAATCTTATCTATAATAGTTTCTCTTAATGTGGCCGTAATACTCATTCGTACAGCAACATTGCCAGCAAACTGAAATTGGAAAAAAAAGATGTAAGCAAAAAAAACACAAAGATGTAGGTTTCAAAACTTAGTTAATAATAGAAAAAATATTTATTCGCACATTTTACGGTTTCAATTCACCTTTTTTTCAGTTTCATTTTTTCCCTTTCGATACAACATTTTCGTGTTAATTATTCTCAGTTTCATTTTAAGGTGGCATCATTTTAACCCCACGCACACACAGAGGGTCCATAACACTCACATTTCCAGAGTGTAACAACCAACCACCTGTGTGAAATCTGAAATGTCCATGGTGTTGATTCTATAATTATATTTAGCTAAAATCTACACATTTATTTGGGGAAAAATTGGCTGTGGTTCTAAAGAGCTGTGATCGTTACGTGTTCACTGACACCTGATTTATGCATACACTGTTATTGTGGTTCATTTCATTATGTCTTGGATTTGTCTGAATGTTGTGCCTGCTCCTTTATCAGCCTTTGCTTCCTGCATGTACAGCTTATGTGATTATGACCAGGAGGGTTTGCAGTTTCATCAAAACATGAGTTGTTTGTTACTTTCATTATAACTTTGCTGACTATGGCTGCTTATACATTGCAGAGTCAGACTATTACATTAATAAGCAATTAGAGCCTGGATAGCTCAGTCACTAGAGCATCAGACTTTTAATCTAAGGGTCCAGGGTTCAAGTCCCTGTTTGGCATCAATCTTTACTGAATTTCGCAGAGGAACCCCCCGAGAGATTAATAAAGTCTTATCTTATCTTGTGTAATGTAGGGGGAAATTCTTATAGTGACAAATATTTGACATGATTGCCAAGTTGTCAAAGCACCGTGTCAGGTCTTTGAAAACTGTAATGCCCTTTCAGCTTCCTGCTGGACTAAACATGCCTTGTTGTTTCTTTCAAATCTGTCTAAACACATGCATGTTGTATTAGTTGATGAATTAAAATGGAAAATGATGCTTTTGCCACTGAAGTCTGAATATGTGCCACTGGCAATGCAGTACTAGTTGACTTCTTTTTGCTTTCCCCCCAGTATGCTATGATTTGCAGTTGTTGATTTTCTGGTGGAGGTGGATCCAAAATTATTTGCAATTGGTTTACAGGACTGGTGAAGGACTCTTGTTTCTGGTCACCAGGGAGAGTCAGTATCACAAAGGCTGTGAAGGATGCAGCTGCTGTAGATCAGAGGTGCCAAACAGGGTAAGCATTTATTGAAAACACTAAAACAATGTTTTTTGAACATAAATATGAATAAAAACAGACAGGAATATTGTTTCAGAATAAATACACTTAGAATAAAGAATAACTTCTAATAACCGTCATAAGTTTTCAAACATGTCTTTTCCTGTCGTTGTACCGTGCATCGATTTAATGTCCAATATTTCCTCTGAAACGGGCATATTGGAGTTCACTTCACGGATGAAGATGGCCAGCTGTGTAATGTCCATCATGTCTGTACTTTTATCCACCAAGACAGTATGCTATAAAGTATTTGCTTCTTTCACACACCTGTGTTCTTAAATCAGTGGTCATCTCACAAACCCGATCAGCAACCGTATTTCTACTCAAGCTCACGTGTCTGAGAAGTTCTCAGTCATCCAGGTCATCGTAGTCAAAGGAGCTTGCAAAGAAAAGCGTCTGGACTTCTTTAAGTTGCTTGAAGACGTTTCACCTCCATCCGAGAAGCTTCTTCAGTTCTAAGGTCAAATGGTGGAGAGTCCCAGATATAAACCTAGTGGGGGTATCCCCCCACAGAGGGACAAAAGGACCCCCTGATGATCCTCTAATCGCCTGAGCCAAGGTGTGAAACTGGGTGTGGGTCCCAATCAGCCAGAGTTTTGGGTGTGTTCATTGTGAAACCTGGCCCCACCTTATCATGTGAATTCCTGAGGTCAGATGGCCCAGGATGTGAGTGGGCGTTAAGGCGTCTGGGAAGGGAACTCAAAACTGGATTATAGATGGCAGAGAGTTGGTGTCGTAAACCCCGCCTCTGTTCAAAGATGGTCGCTCACAGTGGACATAGATGTCTTCTTTCACTCCTCTTTCAAACCATCTGTCCTCTCTGTCCAAAATGTGAACATTGGCATCCTTGAAAGAGTGTCCTTTATCCTTAAGATGCAGATGAACTGCTGAGTCTTGTCCTGTGGAGGTGGCTCTTCTGTGTTGTGCCATGCACTTGTGAAGTGGCTGTTTGGTCTCTCCAATGTAGGGGTCTGGGCATTCCTCGCTGCACTGTACAGCATACACCACATTGTTAAGTTTGTGTTTTGGCGTTTTGTCTTTCGGGTGAACCAGTTTTTGTCTGAGCGTGTTGCTGGGTCTGAAATACACTGGGATGTCGTGCTCCCTCTAAGCCTGAAGGAAAAAAGAAGGAACACACACATGTAAAGGAAGCACTCAAAACGTGCGGCTATCCTAAATGGGCGTTCTTAAAGTCAGCAAGGAGGCACAGAAAAGAAGATCAGACACCAGCGAGGGAGGATAAGAAGGACAGACGCAACAACATTGTCATCCCCTATGTAGCCGGTGTATCAGAGAAACTCAGGAGAGTTTTCTCCAAGCATGACATCCCAGTGTATACTACAGAAAACTACAGAAAACTACATTTCTCCTGTGGCCTGCAGTTTCTGCATCTCACTGTCTGAAATACACAACGTAAACATCACTTTAATACTTTTTGCTTGTTAGAATAATGAACTACAGAAAGATGTCATCTTACCTAATAACTGCTGAGCACTGTTTGACTGGGACACAATGGGCACCTCTGCAGTCGACTCTGAATCTATATAGAAATGATCTCGCGGGCCGGATATAAATATACGTTGGGCCAGATGTGGCCCACAGGCCTCGGGTTTGACACACATGATGTAGATTGATGGGTTTGTAAACGAGATAATGAAAGATTATATTAGGTAAACCTGTACAACTGCTCACCAATGCAAATATTTAATTAGCCAATCACATAGCAGTAGCTCCACGCATTTATGGACGTAGATATGGAAAAGAAGTTTAACAGGTTTGGTTGTTGGTATTACACAGGCTGCTCTGAGTATTTCAGAAACTACTGGGATTTTCTACACACAGCCATCTGTAGGGGTTACAGAGAAGGTTTTAGACTTGACAAATATTCAGAGAACAGCAGTAACGCCTGAAAGCACAATTCTTATTACAGTGTTTAAAGAAATCAAAGATACTTGTAAAGGTTTTTTTTAAGTCTAATAACACATTCAAGATGAACACGTTGGCAGTGATGTTGCCACAGAGACGTTTTCCTCTACACAAATCACTACAGTTACTTTAGCTTCAGCGTTGTTACATCACTACAGAAAACCTAGAAGCAAAAACACATTTGTGCTTGTTTCTTGAACTCTAAGAACTATAAAAATGGATGATTTTGAGATTGATGATGGTCTCGATGCTTTAGTTTCTCTGTTTTAAATATGATACAAGACCAGAATTAATGAGAGGTGCAGACACACAGACGTTCTGCTCAAGATTAGATACAAAATGCAGCTGTAAGAATAGGAAATGTGTATATAGTTTCAAATGTGCTTGGTTTTAAAGTGAATGTTTCCAGACATTCATCCACTTGAAGCGAGATATTTCAGTCTATTTCAATTAAAACATTGTCTTCTGGCAGGAAAAAGTGCAATACAGTCTTTGAATGAAGTGCACAGAGTGACTGAGGACAACAATGCTTTATTAATTAGTAGGGAAACATTACATACATACATAAATAAAGACAGATAAACATAAAAATGTCCTCATATGAAAACACAACTTGAATTTTCCAAGTCAGACAGAAAGTGTCTGTTTTTAATCAGAGTTATAAATATCTCCTTGTTTAAACTGATCGTGTTTTTTAAAAAGACACCACCGCTCTCAAAGATTAGTTATGTCAGGCTTTATAAAAACACAATTAGTATTGTAGTAATATTATTATTTCTATATAAGTCCAGCCTGGATTGAAGAGATTCTGCAGCACGGTTCGTGCAGTTAAAGGTGCTTGTGAATCGAAAAGTCACATGACCTTTAAAAACTGCAGAATTTTCAGGATACTCCAAAGATGTACATCTTTATAGCTGCAGATATTTCTCTTTCAAAAAGGAAAAAAGTACCACAGGAATAACTCAAAGGGAGTACAAATAAAATGAAATTAGATTTTATTCACTCTGTTTTTTAGCTCCTCCTTTCAATTCAGTGTTTAAATTTGCAGTTTGTATGTTGGTTGTAATAGTTTCTTTCATACAATACGGCGTACCCCTTACTCTCATAGTAGGAGCCTTTAGTCTGTGGATTAACGGACAGACTGACTCAAGTGTCTGTAGGCCTAATAGGAGAGATCAAGTCATGGCTACGGCCACCAAATTATTCAGAACTGCTAGTGTTAGTGTGGTTTTGACTGAAAGCTTGTTAGCAATCACGTCACAGGCTGTAGTCATTTCCCGACTCATCCAGAGATCTCAGAGCTTCACTCTGACCAAAACAAAAAGGTCTGTGATTTCTGATAAGACATCGGCTTTCCTGAGGTCGTGAGGAGAGGTCATTTTCATTAATCTTGGAATGTACTCTCAATTAATAGATTTAGAAAGAATACAAATATACCTTGAAAACAAGTTTGTTTTTCCCCTCTGTGGTTGTTTAAAGTACATTACAAGGACAATATAGTACAAAGAAAACGTAGTGAACTTTTCAGCTCCGCTGCACTTAAACCT